>NW_022280079.1:796757-841888 GCF_004355925.1 Anarrhichthys ocellatus | reverse complement strand
TCTCTCTCTCTTCATCCAATCTCTAGCTTGCTCAACCACATCTCTCTGTCTCTCGCGAAGGACGAAGCAACTTTGTTTCAAACACCAACCGACAATGTTGCATAAATACCTTTAAATCAAGCTTTATACTTTCATCATATATCCTTGTCATTGAGTGTTTTTTATCATGATCCGCTATCGTCCCCTCCCTCACTATAATATAAACCGTGTTGTTCCTTGAGTGGAATATGACACTGACCAGTCTGCTTTTGTTCTCTCCCACCAGAGCTACAAGCTGGCTGTGGAACTCAAACCTGACCAGTCGCAGGCCTGGATGAACATGGGAGGCATTCAGCACATTAAGGTAGCGAACATCGATTCATTACTGAAGTCAACACACAACAACACTGACATTCGGTGTGTTTTTCCATAGATGCTGATTTACTCACAATCAATGAATACTAAAGGAAAAAATCATCAAACAGGGGAAAGAAATTGGATCAGTTATGTGTCAGATTAGTAATTCCTTAATCTACCACTCACACCCATTCCTAGTATTGAGGTGATTTGTGCATCAGCTGGGCTTAGATTAAACACTTCTTAAACAGTAAACTGCAGTTAAGCTAAGTTCATTCTGGATGGAACACATATTGCTGTATACATGTATTGTTGTGTGTGTGTGTGTGTGTGTGTGTGTGTGTGTGTGTGTGTGTGTGTGCAGGGAGACTATGCAGCAGCCAGGATGTACTACCAGCGAGCTCTGCTTCTGAGCCCTGGCTCCAAACTGCTGAAAGAAAACTTGGCCAAGCTGGACCGACTGGAGAGAAGACTGACAGGGGGTGCGTAGACCACCACGGGTCTCCAGACACTGTACCATCCTGGGCACAGATAAGGAGAGCAGGGCACAGCCCAGCCCTCGAAAGCCCAAACACCAGCCACCAGGCAGCTGGCTACTAAGATCACCAGCCCTAGTGAGAGCAGAGGACAAGAGGACGAGGAGGAGCTTGTCAGGTCTGCAGCGTGTTTGGAGGTGCACCGGGTGTGGAGTCCAAGAGACTGGTGGAGCTACAGTCCAGACACCTTTCCTGGTGTAGACAGAGTCGATTGATTCATCTTCATCAAGGGATTGCACATCCGCTTTAGACATTTGTGTTTGATTGATTTATTATGTAGGTCCATGTGAAGGCATTTCCTCTGTGGCACTTCATCACAGATTGTAATTCCTATGTGAGAACTGTTCATGTATTTACATTAGTGCAGTTGTGTGGAACATGTTATTACTTTGAAGTCAATCTGGATGAAACAGAATGTGGAACAGAATAATCTAAGCTCAAAGTCTCAGTGGTCGGTCAGCATTGACCAAGAAGGAGTCAAAGTCCAGGAGGACATTTATATCCAACACCAAACCGTAGGTGGGACATTGACGAGGACAGTCATTGTTCTGCAAATCACAAGCAGGGTTGGGGAAGCTGCTTTGAATATGTAGCTTATGACGATACAGGATACTCTTCATTGGAAATAATGAAGGCACAGCAACTCTACACTTTAGTTGAAGTAAATGAACAGGACAGGTCAGCTACCGTTCCCCCTCTCTCTGCTCCATACTGTCAAACCAGCCCAGTAGCCTGATTCTCTCCAGAATCAGAAGACTGGGAATCTCTGGGTGCAAAGTCTGAACAACTGTAGCAGTTGGTTGTGCCACTTGAGCAATAACAGCCTGCTACTGTAAATGTTGCACCTTTGAAAATCGCTATGCAACCCAAACGCTGCCGCAAAATAGCTACTGTATATAGTGCTACTGTTCAATACTGGTCACAAGCAGGTCTCAAGTGTAGTCCTAAAGCTGAGAGTACATGAGCTGAAAGTCCATCAACGTTTACTTGAAACATTCTGACAGCTCGACTCTGTTGGCCTTGTTGAACTATAATACCACACCGTCCACCGAGACCACCGAGTGGTGTTTCTGTTACCTCACAAGGGATCTTTGGCCGAGAACCGACACCCTCTTGCAGAAAGCACATTAAACAGATAATGGCAAAGTTTAATTTTGGCGAGTCTGGCATTAAAGCTTGTGTTGGTAATGTTGAGAAACTAGTGAGGGCACGCTTGATCTCCAACCAAAAAACCCTGAGCAATGTTGCCAACCCCGTTCCTAAGAAATTAGCGAGCAGCACTATCTCCAAAACCTGCTAAAAGTAACGAGAAAGTCTCCAAGTTGGCAACAATGACAGCTCGTCCCTTCATGCCTCTCTCTTTTCATAATGCACATAAACAACAAACGTGCCAATTGTTGGTACTCTCAGCTGTCGAGCTAGCAGTTAGTGGAAGACTGATGCAAAATGAGCACATGGGCAGTGTGTGCGCAGGCAGGTGGACGGGCAGGTACGTCATCACCAGTCAATCTGAATGGGACGGCTTTATACAGTCCTGCGACAGACGCAGATTATTTTTCTTTTTCTGTCAGAACATTTGATTCATTGATTGCTGTTTGGCCTCAATGACGATCTCTACTAATATAGCTCAAATGTTTTTGAAGAAGATTTCCAACCCTAGCTTTAATGCTAACTAGCTGCAGCTGATGTAGTGTTGCCTCTGGCAACATTTGTCTTTCAAATCGACAAAAGCAATTCTCAGTGCCAACTAAACTTGAATCCTGTGATCATCTTAAAATCAATTTTTTTCTGTTGGTCTGCACTCACTGCCACCTGATGACACGAGTCAGCTCTATTCACCGAAGACACACAGTTGAAAGCTCCAAGAAGTCAGTAAGTGGACCCTTGAGTTTGGATTATTGTGTTGAAGAGATGAGGTCTGACACAAGTTAGACTTTATTCCCACTCCCTGCTCGAGTATATCAGTGAAACAGGATAACAAAATGCAAAGTCTGTAGAGATCTGTGATTACATGATTAAATGTAAGAATCATGACGGCTGCCTTTTCTTTAGACGTAAACTCTGCTATGTTCTTCTGACCTCCATTTACAGAACTAGCAACATTCTACGATGATATTGCGAGTATAATGAGCTAGTTTATCTCCTCCTGTGTGAAGAGCTGAACGTGTGACTTCATGCGTACCATAACCTGAAGACTGCTGTTTGGTTTCTTGCTGTGGTTTTGTTAACAGTGATGTGGATTATGGATTATGAATGAATATTGTTGTGGAATGACAATGGGGTGAAAATGAAGTGACTAGGGCAATGACTGACTTGCACCAAGAAAATAAAGTATATGTTTTATTAAATGGTGTTTGAAGTTATTGCTATTAATATGTATAAGCCTTGACAACCTGTGGTGAACCCGTATAACCCACTATTTAGATTCACAGAGATGTTTACATGTACATCTGCTGAATTATTATTATTGTAGACAACTCAAAAACAACTCAAACCTTGCGGTCCAGACGTTTATGGACGTAACAAAGAAAAATCCGACTCCACAAGTATGTATCCAACCATTCAGGCAACAGAACAGTATCCAGTTGGGGACCCACAGATTATCCACAAGGATTTTGATTCTATTGCTAATTATTTTGGGTTTGTGAAGTCGACTGTGTTCCCACTAAAGGGCTTGTTCCATCCTGTCGTGCCCTGCAGGTCTAACGGCAAACTCATGTTCCCACAGTGCAGCTAGTGTGCACGAGTGAATGCACAGACAGTGACCGTGATAGACAGATTTGGGTCTCGCGTCAAAAGGCGGTTGAAACCATGTATCCTAGTGTGGCATTCTCCCAACAAGACAGATACATTGTTATGGGATTATGTCAAAACATTTCTCCAATGTGACCAGAAGCTTCTGGCTACCCAAGGAGAGCAGCTCAAATACATGATGACTTTGAAAAGGGCGTCATCTTTACAAAGTCTGTGTCAACAAAGCAGCCAGGACTCCTAAACGCTTTGTGAGGCAGGTTTAGCATGAGGAGTAACATGTCCTCTTGATCGCTGATCACTGAACCAGACAGATTTACATAGCTGATGTTCAGCGATCATTACGATGTGCGGCAATTCTGTTTTATCTCAGATGAAGTGGCAATGGTGCAACAGCTTAATGGGGACGGCAGAGGGTCCCTCAGAGAAGATGTCTTCATAGGGGCCAAGACCACTGCCCATGCCAGACTGATGCTTTATGATTTGTGGGATAAATTGCAGGAACATGTGTTGTAATGTTTCACTAAAAGTGTTGTCTTTACATCAGGGGCTGGTGATTGGGTGCCGCCCATCCAATCGTATCTCGGTGATTTGACAGATGAGATAAATGATGGTGACGTGTGCGAGGCCCCCCCAGGAAATTACAGCACCGTTTGTATTGGGGGCCCTAAAGTATTGTTATGCCTATCACACGAGGCTTGGTACAACACTGATGTAAAAGCAGTAATACGGGGCAATATTATCACTGCCTGACAAAAGCATTGTGATGAAGGAAACAAAGGGCGTCATCTCTATGAAATGAAGCAAAAAGTGTGAAGAAAACTAAAACAATAGGAAAAAACTTCAGAGAGCAAACAATCATATCAAGACTGAGGCACACAAGGTTAAATGAAACAATGCAGTTAATGGGGAACCGTCCATCAGGTCTGTTTGAATGTGGCATAGAAGAAGAAAGCGTGAAACATGAGCTAAAGAATATATTAAAGTATTGTGGGGTGGGAGTCTTGAGTCTCATATTGAATATATATATGAATATATAATATAATATATGAATATATTAAGCAAAGTTAGTCAAGTAAAAACTAAAGCCTTGTTTGTATAAAGAGCATTCTCCTGGTGCTGAGGGAATATGAAACTCTGGCTCACACTCCTCCTCAGTAGGTGGCGGTACTGCGCCTTTAACGATAGTTGCAGCGTGCCAATAAAGAAAACGAAGAAGAAGACGCGCTCCGTCTCTCAGTTTAAACGTCACATGCGGAAGTATCAACATGGAGAACGTCAGAGAAGCTTCCACGAATCCACTTTTGAAAGACGGTAAAGCAGCTGTATGAGTGCAGCGGTGCTGTGTGTGGTACCGAGTGTGTTCATCGATAGTTCTGAAACATGTTATCAACAGCTTTGACACATTTCCACGTTCGTCCGCAGCTAGTTAGCTCTACACAAACCCTTTTGCGAGCTAACTTAAGCAGCTATCACGTATCTTCACTTTAATAGTGACGTGGTTGTTCAGATAAGCACATTCGCAAAAACGTGTTTTCGGCACTTGAATCCAGTTTGTTCCGCTCATTGGTACAGACGGACTAACAACCTAGAGACGAAGAAGTAACGAGCAAGCGAGTGAGAGAGACAGCAGCCTACACTGCACTCATCCAGTCTGCACAAAGGTTGAAGAGAGACAGGATTTAGTTTCAGCATCAGTTTCTCACACACACACACACACACACACACACACACACACACACACAAGTGAGATTTGGGAATAGTATGCCCTGTTGTGAGTATGAACGGTTACACACGTGCTGCTGTGTTTACAGGGTGCTACACGGATTTCCTGGCAGATGGCTTTGATGTGAAGACCTACACTGCTGAGGCTATTCACCATGCTGTCATAGCTGAGCAACTGGCCAAGCTGGCACAGGGCATCAGTCAGCTGGACAAGGAGCTGCACAGCCAGGTACAGACCCAATACACCACAGCACACTGCCGCAAGGGTCTCAACCTATGTCCGATACGGTGACATGAAGATTCACTACTCAGAGCTTCGTTTACAAATGACCATCTATACGTACAAATGTGTGTGCTGCAAATAACCTGAGCTTGGAAATTCTACAGTAAATACCAAGTCAGACTTGACACAGTCTGCTTCAAAGAGCTAATGCAGCATTCACACAATCAGCCACACAGCAGCAGGCTACAGGTCCTTTAGATGTGGGACAGGCAATCGTATGTGTTCCTTTCACCCATTGCAGTTTTGCCTTACTCGTGCTATTTAACGACATAACCAGGTCAATAAGCAGCACTTTGGCTATTGTAGGTTAAACTAATGAATAGCATAATGACAGAGCCAGGGTAGGGGCCTAATATTCAGAGAAAAACCTAACAAATGTGCAAGATTATAAAGTCACAAATGAATGAGAAGAAATAATGTGCAAAACCACGGTAATGCCAGCCATTTGAATTTGTTGCTCCTAAAGTAGTGTTATTACCGTATTATGTTATTACCTTATTATGGTAATGATGACCTCTGAGCGAGGTCCTTACAGATACGTACATATATTCTTTCATGTTCTTTCTGTGTACTTTATGGACATAAATAAATACTAAAGGAAAATAGACACTATAATCATTTCTAATCTAATCTTTGACGACAAGAAGGCGCATTTCTTTATTTCAGCACAACACTATGAAAACAGCCGTTACTCAGAACACACTGAGCTCAGCAGTATTCTTGCTTGATGTCTGCACGACCAAAGTGACGTAACGCCATCGGACACAGCCCTCCACAGGGGTTCTGTGTGGCAGATGTTGTGACGTTGCGTATGGGCTGAGAAAATAAAGAAGTGTGAGGAGAACATCAGTTAGCTGCAAGGAGAAGCGCGTACGGGGCATAAATGATCCAAACGTGTCCTCGTCACGATGCTGCACTGCCGTTGTGGAAGGTGCAGCCGAGGCTTTAAACAAGCACACTTAAGGGACCCTGGCCAACTGTCACTGAGTCAGTGTGAAGGGAAAGCAACACAGAAGAGGCACAGACCCCAGATTATATGGAATTATGTTTTAAAGGTTTGCTGGTGAGGGGGACATCTGAACAAAGTGGTACCCATGATAGCCATCCATCTAAGTTTCTACTGCTTCTTTCCAGGTTGTGGCCAGACATGAAGACTTACTGTCTCAGGCGACGGGGATAGAGTCCCTTGAAGGTAAAGAGACACATTTCTGTATGCCACTATTATGACGTTATGAACACACTTGGCACCACGGGCTCTAGAATATCTTTCTCTTCCTGACTGTCATTGGCTTCAGTTCATGTCAGTCTGCCTGACAGTACTTTTGTAATAATTCAGATTTTTCAACAGTATTGTCGAGTAGTGATTATTGGAAAATTGGATATTTGCTTTGTATGTTTAAATAATGACCTGCTGTGACCTGTTTTTCAAACTCTGCCTTGTTCCATCATTGCAGTTCATGGGTTTTACCACAAGGGGGGCATTATCTTTCAGAGTAATTCTGCTAAGAAAGTAGCTCTTCAAGTCACTTGTAGTGTCAGGAACATGTTGTTGTTGTTGTTGTTGTTTTCAGGGGTCCTTCAGATGATGCAGACACGGATCAGTGCTCTGCAGGCAGCTGTTGACAGGTACATCTGTTCTCCTTTGCTGCTTCTATTAGTTGGGCCTTGAAGTTACATGATTGTTTATTTAATTTGAAAACTTGGTTTAAAAAAAAAATGATGATTCTCAATATCATCAAATATTTAATGTTTGCTACATAAGGAGCCATAAACGTTGAGGTTGACGAGAACACGCTTCATTAGAGTTTAGCACTCAAAAGCTCCTCCCATCTATCTTAAGATGCACCACGTTACCTTTTTCCATCTTAGCCCTGCAAGTATTCACCCCCTCTGTGTTTTTACTATTGTTGCTTTACAACCTGGAATTTAAATAGATTATTATTTCAAGCTCCAGGTTTGTGTAAATGGTCTTTATGTTGCTGTTCTATGCACCTCTGGTTCTTAATGAAGCCATGCTCCTCTCTCAGGATTAGGACGAAGATCGTTGACCCGTACAACAAGATTGTGGCCAGAATCACCCAGCTGGCCCGACTGCAGGTACACACACTTCATGATGATGATTCTACACTTCATTTTCTGTGGCTGTGTGCCAATCTGTCAGCTTTTCTTTTGAGATGGCAGAAGAAACTGCGTGCCAGTTTTACTGAAGAACATTATTTTACAATTGATTCCAAGCTTTCCCAAACCCACAAAGAAGCTGAGGCTGTGTAGGAGAGAGCTTTGTTATGTGCCTCCAAACTGAGCTGCACCCATCTGTTGCTCGACCAGGTGGGTGCAGCTCAGGAGGAGCCCTGGGTGGCTGAGGGAAATCATGATTGAATATTGATGACACAGCGGCTGTAAAAAGGTCAGTTTTCACATTTTCTGTGTGTGTGTGTGGGACTATGTCTCGTCTCTTGCCTGAGCCTTCGATATGAGTTACAGTGCATCTGGAAGGTATTCGCAGCGCTTCACTTTTCCCACATTTTGTTATGTTACAGCCTTATTCCAAAATGGATTAAATTCATTCTTTTCCTCAAACCTCTACACACAATACCCCATAATGACAAAGTGAGAAGAGTTTGTTTAAAATGTTTGCAAATCTATTAAAAATAAAGAACGAAAATACAACACATACATAAGTATTCACAGTATTCCATTCGGCGGCTACAAGTGTGCGACTGTTTTACCCGTGGTCAGCACTTCTTCCATCTCTCTCTCTGTCTCTCTCTCTCTCTCTCTCCCTCTGTCTCTCTCTGTCTCTCTGTCTCTCTCTCCCTCTCTCTCTCTCTGTCTCTCTCTGTCTCTCCCTCTCTGTCTCTCTTCCTCTCTCTGTCTCTCTCTCTCTCTCTCTGCCTCTCTCTCTCTCTGTCTCTCTCTGTCTCCCTCTCTGTCTCTCTTCCTCTCCCTCTGTCTCTCTGTCTCTCTCTCTCTCCCTCTGTCTCTCCCTCTCTCTCTCTCTGTCTCTCTCTGTCTCTCCCTCTCTGTCTCTCTTCCTCTCCCTCTGTCTCTCTGTCTCTCTCTCTCTCCCTCTGTCTCTCCCTCTCTGTCTCTCTGTCTCTCCCTCTCTCTCTCTCTGTCTCTCTCTGTCTCTCCCTCTCTGTCTCTCTGTCTCTCTCTCTCTCTGCCTGTCTCTCTCTCTCTCTGTCTCTCTCTGTCTCTCTCTGCCTCTCTCTCTCTGCCTCTCTCTCTCTCTGTCTCTCCATCTCTGTCTCTCTTCCTCTCCCTCTGTCTCTCTGTCTCTCTCTCTCTCTGCCTCTCTCTCCCTCTGTCTCTCTCTCTCTCTGTCTGTCTGTCTCTCCCTCTCTCTCTCTCTCTCTCTCTCTCTCTCTCATCCATGTATGTTACTCACACTCGCAGCATCACAGAGGCCTGACAGGCTACACCTCTGTTGCTCCTGCTAGCAGTGCACTGAGCTCCCTCCCCTGTGCTATCCTTTAGAAGCAGGAACAGCTCCATGGTTACCATATGAGTTGCCATAGCATGTATTACATATTATAATATAATACATATTATAAGTACAGTTAGTGTGACATCACATTCTGACTGCTGACTGGTAAAACTGTGCTCCGGCTCTCTGCATCCTGTTTTATCTATTTTATCTTCAATGTTAGACTGTTTTTGAGTTGTATTATTATGTTTTAAATGTATTTCTATCTTACATACTGTATCAATGGTGAAGATTCTGAAATAATGGAGCTAATGTGGTTTCAGGTTTTTGAATGGGTTGTGACTCCTTAACAAAAACTACAGAATGTTTTTGGTGGCAGGTTGTATCAGTCTGAGAAGACATAAGCTGCCAGCTGTGAACCAAGCGACTGAAGTGCCACTCCCAGATCAACTTCACGTTTATTTGATGAAGCAATGATATTGTAACTCTTACTTGCGTTCCTCACCGTGTCCCCCTATGTCTCTTCTTGCTTCAGATGGCCTGTGACCTGCTGAGAAGGATCATTCGTATCTTGTACCTGAGCAAGAGGCTCCAGGGTCAGCTCCAGGGGGGCAGCAGGGAGATCACCAAGGCCGCTCAGAGCCTCAATGAACTAGGTAAGGACATGATTGTTTATTCCCATCTGTTATAGAAAACCACAGATGCACCAATTGCCATTTTCTTGGCCACTTCTGATGTTATAAAAGTCTGACCTGCCGATTCCTATTTCTGAAGAAGTCTAAATGTTATTTTGTTATTCTCATTTGCATAAACACAATTCAAATGATAAGGGAATTCATTATTGTACAAATCTTTCAAGTAGTAGTTTTAATGATCTATTATAGGCTACTTGGAGCTCGTGTTAATAAGTTAAACGGGTAATAATTCCTTTGCTAATATCTATTTTATATTATATTATTGATATATATTGGCCTAATGCTCACTTTTAGTTGACAGAGTAAGGGTCAGTTAGTGAAGAGGACGGGGCCTAAGTGTAGGGTGGTGCTAGGAGTCTATGAGGCATGTACATCTTATCATGCAGAAGAAATTTGGAGCAGATTGAACAGTACGTCAACTTCCTGTTTCATGGCGAAAAGCCGCTTTTTCGGCACCACGCCATGGCAGCAATGTTGCTTGAAAACAATAAAGTTTGGTAACTTTTGATCACAAAGGTCTTCAGATTGTGCTGACCAAATTTGAAGTCGATCTGAATAAACCTGTGGTCTGAGGTAGTTTAAGTGCCTGTAAAAGGCAAAATGGGTTAAAATGGCACATTCAATTCAAAATGGCTGACTTCCTGTTGGGTTTTCGGTATACCTCCAAGATTCTTTTTGTGTGTCTCCACCTGCTTACCAAATGTCATACATGTAGGTGAAACCTCAATCAGGGACTCAAGGGTACAGGTAACATTCAAGGGTCTTAGAACTTTAGCTCTGGAGTCTTTCAGGCAGTATTGGGTCTGCAGATATAAATATCACCGTAAATCACAATTTTATGAAAGCATCTTTCCCTAGTTGCTGATAGCTGCTGGCCTCTTACATGTCAGTGCTCTGTAATGTTACGAATGGGCTTTAATTATTCGACTCTATCTCAGCATTGGCCTTCCAGAGGTTCAGCACTCATTTAATACGGTAATGGCGTGTTGAGCTATTTTCAACCCATGAAATGCAGATTTTTGTAAATTTAGTGACAAATGTCAATATTAACACCAGCATTGATGTGTTACATCAAGGTACAGTTACATAATTTACTTTACAACACAAAAACACGTGTGTAAGTGTGCAGTATCTCTTTCTTTAAACCCGCTTTTTATTCACTGTTGCAGATACAGATTAGTTTACACCAACATCATTAGTGGACTATTCTACTATTTGTAGAATTAGATTCAACTGGTGTCTGCAGAGTACTGATGGTTGACACACTCTCACAGCGAGCGCTGCAGTCCTCAGTGCTCACCATGGACGGGTAATGAGAACTGGGAACGCCGCTGCTGCTTTTTTCCAGTGGCGGAAAATCCCCCTGCAACCCACAAAGCATTTCCCCAAAGAGCGCCGTGTAGAACAGACACTTCAAACTGCAAACAAGCTCAGTTATGAATACATCATATAAAGGAGGTCATTATACCATTCGATCAGGTCACAACAGTGATCCATTCAATCCCAGGTCACCTGTTCTCTGAGCTCTTCATCATAGACGTGGTCATTGTGTTGGTCAGAATTGTAGCGTTTAACATTAGCTGGAGGTTCAGAGGACTGACCTTCTGGTGTCAGCAGACCAAAAGTCATATTGATGCATCTAATGTCACTGCCACCAGTTATCTATGCGTACGACCCTTAGTTATCACAAGGCATTCAGAGTGTTTTCAGCAGCCTGGGCCTGCTAGCCGATGACCACTTCTCATAGCACACACACACACACACACACACAGGCTCCCACAAATTCCATTGGCTGCAAAGTCCTTTTAAATGGAGACAGTGTCCTCACCAACAACCTCTCAAAGGTGACTCAGTGTCTGCTTCTTGTCTCTGCTGTGCCGGTCAGCTGTTCACCAACAATTCCAACAATTTCTCAAGTGTGTTTTGCTGCTCTGTGTTTGGTTCTGCTTCACACTGTGGGGTCCTGGAATCACTTGAGTGGGGTTTTAAGAAGGTCGTCTGCAGAGTAGTTTGATTTCCTTTCCCCAGAGGTTACCACAATTGGAAATTCTTTAATAAAATGCATGATATAGACCTTTTAGCTGATATACACAAAATGATGTCCACACACTTTTGGTCAAATTTTCCACAGGGCTTGATGGTCTCCAGAGGATGAGCCCTAATTATACCGTGGCAATCCCAAAGACGTGTTCTCTCACGTCACCATGAGGTGTTAACAGCTGTTGGACAGGTTTGCGTTGAGGTTTGGAATAAACATTCATGTTTTACTCTAATCAGACTGTAATCATTCTGGGGATCCCTTCCCCTTTCATGCGCCATCATCAGGGTTGAATTTAAGCTTCTCTATTGGTCATTTTTCTATAACCAAATAGCTGCAACGCTAAAGACATCTTGGTCTCCAAATCTGCATCAAATGCAAATAATAGCTGTTATAAAAACCTCAATACAGATTTTGAAATGAAGAGACTAATAATATATGCACTTAATTGGCTACTTGTCATGTAAAACCCATGAGTGTATGTGGATAAGTTGTAGATGTCCTGGAGAGCATTAAGTGTGACTACAATGAGATGTCTACATGGAGTGATCAGGTAGTGGTTTAGGGAAACAGCGCTACAGGTAAGAGGACAATAAATGTATTTCTGATTTGAGGGTGAACTGTTGCTTTAATGCCCTAAACCTGTGACCTTCTGCTCTGGTTCAGACTAAGTTTGATCTGAAATCACCAGACTTCAACTGAGTCCGACCCCCGTAGAGTTTCCATTCCTTTGTGCTGCCTCATCCAGTGACAGATTACTTCACAATTGTTATGGTAACAATACTGTACTGTAAGGCAGTTGCATACTGTGTGAATTAAATACTTAACAAATGAAAAGAGTATTTCCTAATTGTATTAAGAACTTTAGTGCAAAATGAACATAAGAGTTTCAAGTGAACTTGTCGAGAAAAAAATAAATATAGACAAACATCGGCCTTATGGATATCTTCTTTAAACAGGCCTGGCCTGATATCTAAACTGGCTTAGCCACAAACAAAACACTGTTAATGCATTTCTGTGTATCAGAGTCTGTGTGGTGAAGAAGAGAAAAGTCCTATTGTGCTGGTTATTGTCAGAGAATAGCCTGCACTCCAGATATGTCTGTCGTGGGACTGTTGTGTGAACTGTGCAGGAGATGGGTTCTGTGGTCCGTGTCTGGCTTTCTTGCGAGCTCCTCTTGTCTCGGTTGGGCTGAGCCTGAGAACGTTTCTGCATGTTGTGCTCTCTGGAAGCAAAACAGCTGTTTGCTTGAGCTCCACTCTGCTCCTGCTCCCATATGCAACGTAAAGTGGTGTCCTAATCATATTGCCGCTACGCAGTTTTTTAGACATCACGATAGAAACGAAATAGAAAAAATATTAACCATAGATATTTTTTATGGTTTGAAATGTATCGTCACATCGCCCAGTCCTACTGAATTGTCCTTGATAGAGCTCAACACAATATTTCATCACAAATAGCAATAAATGACCCTCGTGTGTCTATGACACCTATTTTGAGACATATTTTGTACAGAGGAAAAACTGTAAATGCAATCCTTGAACTCGTACACATTCCGCTGCAGGTAGTTTCACTCTACATGTGGTTTTACTTTAAGGAAACTCCTCCCCTGTACCTCTATATTCCTCTGATCTCAGGGTAGTAAGCTGCCCATGGTGGCTGTACTCCATTGTTAATGAGCACGTGTGTTTAGCTTGTTGAGGCTTGTAGTATATTTCCCCATCATAGTTGGATTTCTTCTGTTTCTTTTTTCCAAATACTTCCACGTCTTTCTTTGGATAAACAAAGCTCCGTATCTGCCTCCATCAGCACCAGCTTTTAAAAATGTTTCTGCCATAGTCGGTTACTTTACTTTTATAAGTGGAATGTAACCAATTCATTTCAACTCTGCAGATACAACATATTTACATTTAGGTTACTCCTTTACTCTACGTCTTGTGAGCACAGACATTTCTGTCTGGCGTCCGTGTCCTTGAAGGTAACCTTTTTATTTCTCCTGGGGTCAATCCACGAGTTATGGATGACTACATTGTTTGGGGTAGGGTCGGCTTCTACTACAGACACCACCCTTTTCTTCATCTTGCTTTTCAAAACCTTTTGGAACTTCTGCCGAGTGAAGGCATAGAGGAGAGGGTGAAAGATAGTGGTTCCATAGGCCATCACCAGGAAGCCTAAGCGGAGGCGAACAGTTAAATCACTGGGCCCAGTGCTGAGGATGATGGTGTTGAGCACAGTTATTGGGGTCCAGCAAAGTAAGAATGTGGAGATGATGAGAAGAGACATCCTGAAGACTCGCTTCTGCCTCTCCCGTCTCTCCCGATGGCGCTTTACTGCTCGTCGTAGCGCAATTATGACTGACACGGACACCCGCATGCCCAAAGGTGCATTCCCACCTGCCCTGACTCCCGTGCTGCTCTGTGAAGCCTCGGCTGTCTCTGGTTGTGTCGTAGTGCTCAGAGAAATAGTGGTTTTGCTCTTTTGCTTCTTCCTTGGTAAGTTGTGCTGAAAGCGTGTACCAATGCGGATATTAAGTGCCTGAAGGATTTTGTAGTAGGTCACCAGCATCACCACAGCTGTAAAAAAGAATATAGGGATCTGTGCTAGCAGGTGATAGTACAAACCCTGCTCTGTGTAATACTCATGTGGATGAGCCACTGTCACCACTGCAGTCTGGTTCACAAGGTCTGAACCAGAGTTGATGAAGAAGCTGACTTCCATGAAGGGAACCAGGAAACTGAAAAAGGATAGAGCCCAGATGGACCCCAGTAGAGCTACAGCCCGGCCCATCGTAAGCACACGGTTCGCCGGGCGCACTGAGATGTCATAGCGGTCTACAGTGATGGCCAGGACAGTGATGGCAGTAGCTACACTTGCAAAGGAGACGCAGGCCTCGTGGAAACAGCAGATCATGGCTGTGTCCGTCTCCAAAGGAAGTAACACCACCACTGCTGTCAGCGGGATACAGCAGACACACACCTGGAAACAAGACAGGAATTCAGGTCGCATCCCAAATGCATCATGTTTGTTCATTCTTTGTTGAGCAGCAGGTAAAACTAGAACACACTTTGCAATGACTGCAATACGATTCTAAAGGCTATACTATGATTGTATCAATCCAGAGTCCATACTTCAGCCATTATCAATGGCAATCATATATATATATATATATTAGATTTTAATTATTATATATTTTGTGACTCAACTATGTTAGTACTATAATGTCTGAAGTAGAAGTACACAGTAAGTAGTACACAGTTCTGTTGCATATTTTCTAAGTGCTTTCAGAGGCTTTTGAAGGATATTTTTGGGTACAATAAATGTTGTTCATTCTGTTCACATGACATCTATCACACTTCTGTCCATCCTGAGAGAGGATCCTCCTCTGTTGCTCTCTCTAAGGTCTCTCCCTCTTTTCTCCCCGTTAAAGGTTTTTTTTGGGGGAGTTCTTCCTGTTCTGATGTGAGGGTCCTGGGACAGAGGATGTCGTATGTGTACAGATTGTAAAGCCCTCTGAGGCAAATATGTGATTTGTGATTTTGGGCTATACAAATGAATTGAATTGAATTAAAGTAATGTCTGCACCTGGTGTTTTTACTGAACCAGAGTGTACTTCACTGGTGTTTCTGACCATTTGGGTGTGTGACTCAGCTGTGTCATGGCAGGTGTCTAGCTGAGGAGCCAAGGAAGCTGTGTTGAGTGTGAAGTTGTTCGCTTGCGCGGTTCTTGCGAAAGCGGCAAGCAGCAACACCCAGGCCAAACAGTCTTCCCGTTCTGAACAAACATGTTTTCAACTGGCACTGTACCAGCAAAAAATCCATGTTTTTTTCCTCCTTTTTTAGTACAAATATGAAGGAAAAGCTTCCACTAGCCCTCTTGAAATGTTGCTGTTTGTATGATAGCACTGCAGAAATATAACCCAAGTTGTAATAAACACAATGGAGAAGGTTGTAGCAGCATCTGGTTGAAGTAGTTAAGCTGACTTCACTGCATTCAGCACCTTAGTTGAGTAAGTCAAAGCCCTCATCAACGTGTAGGGGCAGCACGCGTAGCACCTATTAGTGTGTGTATAGCACATAATCAAACGTATTGTTATTATACTTTGTCTAATTACTGGCACAGTAGTGGATGTTTTGTCCATTTTAAAACCAGAAGCATATGAAGTGAATGAAACGTCCAGTCCCCTTTCTGTCACACTCGGCAGTGTCGTCTCAGTATCCGACCACTTGATTCCTCTTGGCTAAATAGCAGCTTTTAGATGTTAATAGATGGACTCACCACCACATCCACAACATGCAGGTTCATAGTGATGATGTTGGAGACGGAGCTGATGAGGTTCTGTTTCATACAGTAGAGGACGAGCACAGTGAGGTTGGAGCTCAAGCCCAAAACGATCTCCAAAAGTAGGAAGCCTGTCAGAGAAACCTAACACAAAGAGAACATGGGGGCATTTAGTGTGACATGTAATGTTCTTTTAGTCATCATAACGGATGATCATAATTCATTGATACTTTATATCACCAGGAAGTCTTCTTACATACTTTAGATTATTTCCTGAACATATCCTCTACCTAAGAAGATCTCTGTGGATAAACTTGCTAGCAAGGAAATATGCTGACATGTCACATTGATTTGATTAAAAAGCATATGTCAGATGCGAGGCTGCAGCATTACCTGGAAGCTGATGGGGTAGATGGGCTCGTCTGAAGTCATGTCAGCAGTGTCGAGCACCGTCGTGTTGCTCATGGTGGCTGCAGAGATCCGCACTGGGGATGTGTGCATTATCCTGATGGGAGGAAGAGGCCTGCAGAGCAGTATGCACAAAAATGGTTTATTTAAATTCAATTTAATAAATATTAAAACCATATCAAATTCTACCAGATCTTTTTTGTTGTTGTTGTTAAACTGTCCCCAGACCAGTGAACTTTCAGCTGGTCTTCTCTTCTTGTAGGTAACGTACTGTAAACAGGCAGTGAGGTGAGGATCAGGCTTACTGTACAGGGCGCTCTGGGCTACTGATTATGTGGCATTCACTTCTCTTCACACTGCTGCTCCACAATATTTTAGTATCTGTGGTTTTTTTGGACTCAAAAAAGTGCACCCTTTGTATTTTTCACCTACATTCACCAAACAATACTTTCATCACTGAATAATCAGTCTGGTAGCATTATTGATATTAGTGTGTACTGTCAAATGCAAGTGCTATATTGTCAATGTTGAGTAGGGAGTGGCACACTAATTAGTAGTTTGTGTTAGGAGGAATTGGTTTAATACCAGAGAAGTCATGTGATCAAGCAGCGTCTGAAATCACCTCCTATGACACATTTCCAAACAGACAATCCCTCAAGCACACACCAGCTTCATGCAGCGATCGACCAGGCGTGCATAGGGGAGAAGGTATGCGGCTTTTGTCTTCAAGTGTACCGCTGAGTGAAACACGATGAATTCCTTTGCAGAAAGATTCTGTTGATTCACTCCTCTCTATGACCACATATGTTTTGCCTTGCTTATGAGTGTGGCTGTTTGGAACAGCTATAAACAGTTGAAGGCAAAAGTTTCTTTTAGATGTGGTCGGACTACACATTGATGGAAGAAAAATGACAGGGATGGGAGTCTTTTTTATTTTTCACCAATGTGTGAGAAACCTCGCAGGAAAGCAAGTTAAAAGAATGTGTCCCGGTCTGTTTGCTAAGCCTAAAGCAACCCAATACGAGAACGGTAGAATATGTATTCTCTGGACCTATGGAAGGTTTGCAGTGTGATATCAGGTTAAACTCACCTCTCCCTTCCAGCAGTGTCCTCTCCAGTTCAGCAACAATCCAAGGAACTTGGTGAAGCATGTCAAACCATCCCATCATATCGTGACCTGACAAGATCAATCTTCTCTTTATCCACCTGATTCACAACATTCCCTCTGTGAACGTATTCAAGTGTGATGGACAACAAAGAGTCTGAGCTAAGCTTTAGGGATACTGGCTCCACTCAGGCGAAGGGAAAAGTCTGTTTGTGAAACACAGAAAGCAATACACACCCGCCCCTCGTTGGGGGGCATGTGGTCTGCAGCATCAGTGCACTGCACTAAGATCAATGCTTTCTTTCATGAATAGCTCTGTCTCATCATTGTCCGTTGTGCTTGGAGCGTTGCCTCCAGTCTCATCCCTGCTTGAAGAGGATGCCAGTGCCAGAACAATCCGCCTGTCTCCACTTCTCTCCACTTTTCAGGTATTTTGTGTCTTTCACACTTGTCCTGATATGGTCCACAGCACTTTATGTCATCAGGTTTGAAATGTCATATTCCAGAGAACAGTGACGGTAGACAGTAGAGATGGAGGATCCAAGGGAAATGGAAAACAAGCTTGTGTGGTTGTTCCTCTTGGCTCGAGCCGTCATCGACCCTGGGATCCCAGAAGAGGCAGAGTTGCACCAAATGGCAGAGACTTAGATATATGTCATATAGAGTCCTTGGAAAACACGCAAAGAGACTGATCCTTTGACTGTTGGACATTCACAGCCTTTGTAGTCCCCCCTTTATCCTTGCCAGAGAAGACTTGTCCCATCATTGTCATCACCTTCTCTTGCGTTCCTCCTCAGTCATAGTCCATCTCTGATCCTGCCAAGAGAACGCGTCGAAGATTTCAGTAAAATAAGTATGAAAAATAAACGTGTCTCGTGTAAATCAGGTCTTTTGCTCCTGGTCTGCATGTTGCATCGCATCCACCTAATTCAACTCATTTATCATCCCGACAGATAGCTGCTCTCTCTGTGCTAATTGGATGGCTGTCTCTGTGTTTGTGTGTTGAATCAGTTTTCGATGCCTTGCCTTTCATCTTTGATGGTTCTTGTCATGTGTTGTTCTGCTAATGATCACTGAAAACCGTGAACTGGCTCTCTGCAGACTGTCTTAGTGTATGAAATGATATACTGAGTGACTGTCACAACAACGGCCCACACGATGTCTCACTCAGTTTTAAGGCAGATCAGGATTGAGCTGGTTTGTCTTGAGATCTAAAATGTGTCATTTGTCTTTGGGCATAAGTGTCTCGGGAATTCAAGTACTGAAAACTGGCATTAAAGGTCTGCTCTGATTCAGAGTCCTATTCACTTATTCTTACATTAGATAATCATGGAAATCGATCAACATTTGGCCGAGTGCAGACTTTCTATTGAGGCTGAGATGTGTTCTTGTAAGGCTGCTTGTGTTTGACAACATTTAATATTTTAGACCTAAATGAAAACAGGTTTTGCTGAGTTTATATTTCTCAAAATAAAGTATCAAAAGTATTATTTTCACTGGTATGCTTCTTAATCTAGCAATAAATTACAATGTCTTTGCACAGTATACTGTAGTAGCTGATGAAAGTGACTCTACATAATACATGATGTCTGTATTTACATGTGTAAATGTGTCCTTGTGTCGACGTCTGCTCTACAGCTACAACAAGCCCCTCGCTCAATCAACGAGCTGCATTTCTAACTGGTGCTCTGAGTACTTTTATAATGTGTTCAACCAATAGTACCATGGCCACGGACAAGGCTGAATTCTTATTGGCTGTTTTCAGATAACTGCTCTGCTCTGATGTAACAAACTCATCAGCATTCTAAATAGTTATGAGTCTCAAGGCACCTCATGATCTGATTCCTGTTCAGAGGCCATGATTCGTTTATGAAACCATTATCAATGCGTCTTGATTTGTTTGATGCACGTTGCATTACGTTTCACTATCCAAGTGGTTCCACCGTCAGGAACCGTCTTACCAAATTGTTGCAGTTTCTGGCTTGGACTTCCTGACCGTAGTCAGAAAACACAGAGTCGACACTTTCTTTTGTGTCCAGGACCGGAGTCACTCCACTCAGCCGGGAAACAAGGCACGAACACTCCTGTCGGTCTTGAGGCGATGCAACTCCACGCATCTTAGAATCTATTTATTTCCCCACCTCTGATTCTAGAGCAATGCTGCTGGGTTCAGCTGTTTTGAGGCTACACAGCCTCCTGCTTTCATTTTAGTAACATTTAGTTTAAAGTTTGTAGCACAAAGTTCCATTTAGAGTCTCGGAGCCCCAGATTATGAATGAGCATATTCTTACGCATCAACTTGAAACCCAGTATGACCGTTGAAGTTATTGCAGAGGTTATTGTTTTATATCTGCATTTCTTGTTTGTTTTGTGGATTATACATCACATGACTTGTTTAAGACATATCTAACTTAGAAAGCTAGCAGCAAATAGAATGCTGAATATTGTGTTCAACCAATGTTGTGTTGTAACCAATCATAATTTGTAGAACATGAAATATACCAAAACATTAATGAATGGATTTTTTATTTTATTTTTGTCTCACCAGTAAAAGGTCCATCCAACATAACGCATGATTTAATGACGTCTACATACATTTGTAACTCGTATTGTATATTCTTATTGTATCCTTAAGTATGGTGGAGTACTGTCAGTCCAACCACTTCAACAGTGGTTGGACTGACGCCTGCTGCTACATTGTGGGACATGCTGAAAGACGTGGGCTTACCCTGACCTGAACCAAGCACAACTTATCCCCAAACCCAATCAGCTATCCACCTACTACTGTAAACATGCCCACACATCTCTGGTGAAACCAGAATTTGTCAAGCAAACGTTCAAATCATTGTTTGATTTTATCTTCTCAAATGGGAGGATCTGACCCACTTCTCTGTTTTACATCATTGTAAAAATTAATTTAGACTGTTGCAATTTGAAAACATCACCATGGGCTGTGATGGTGTTTTTCAGTATTTCAGCTTTTTTTTTTTTTTTTGACTGATCAATTGATCAATAAAAGTAAAAAATAAAAAACAGCAATGGAAGAAATTCTTAGGTGCAGTCTTCAATTTGCTCTCAGCTTTCATTGTCTTATATTCTGGTATACCGGTTCTCGTTCTGATACCAAGAAGACTTTTTAACTTGACTCATCTTTTCTTTAAGCTGTATCTACCATTGCATGAAATATCTGTCCTGTGGGTAAAATTCTGTTTCATGAGCTTTTCTACAACAGGAGAGCTGGTCTCTTTAGGAGGCAGGGAACCTCCACTTAGCTTGTGAAGACCCATATCCCTCGCCTTTTAACAGCCACTCATTTATCTAATTGTTCTCCACTCAAAATAGTCACTGCTTGAAAAGCGTGACTCACAGGCTCAACAACATGTCAGACGGCTGTGTGTGGTGTGATTTTACAGTGCCTTCATGCGACATTCCCTTGCTATCAGAACTGCAATGTTGGTACATGAATATGCCGTGTGTCAGTTTACCTCCAGACGAAGACCATTCCTCAGTGATCCTCGGCTCTGTTGGAGTGCTTTCCTTCCCTGTTGGGTTTTGTAATCTCAATCCCCAAAGGTAGCGTAGAGCCCACAGGTGATAACCCTGAGGGGCTGAGGTTTAGTATAGTCGTCCATCACTCTGGGATGCTTGATAGTTGGTCCGTTCAGGATGGAAATCTGACTGGTAGAAAGGATGCAGCCACGGAGCCTGGAGGGAGCAAGAGAGATGCTGACGCTGCTGCTCTGCCTCTGCCTCTCTTCTCTTTGCTCTGCTTCTGTGTCTGTAGGTCTGTCTCTCTGTCCTGCTTTCTCTCTCCCTCTGTGTCTGCCTCTAGTAGCCCCCCCCCCCCTTCTCTCTCTGAAACGGTCTTCTGCTTCTCTTTTTTTCCCGATACACCTCTGCACCTGACTAATTGCACTCACAAAGCGCATATAACACTTTTTGCTCATTTATTTGTTTCTTCCTTTCATTTCCTTTTTCAATCTTTCTTTGTCTTTTGTAAGTGGGAATAACTCTCCAGCATGCAGGACCAACAGAACACAGATCTTTTTTGTGTTTGAGTCCTTGGTTGTTTTTCTCTTTCTCATGTTTGTTTGCCCTCATTAAAGAGCCCAGGTAGGACACTGTGGCCATGACGATGCTAATGGCAGCATCCTTCCTCTCAGGACTTTGGCCACTCATCTGCTGTTTGTGTTTGCATAGCACCGGCCGGACGGTACATCTCTTAATTGTCCCTATCTGGCCACCATTGGAGCAGTCGCCGTGTTGCGCTTACTGACTGGTGGGCATATCTGGAAGGTAGCTAGTGAGTGGATTAATTGGGGCTACTAGGCATTGGCATGGCAACAATAGCATCACCAGCCAAAGAGAACGCAGACTGATGGATCAGAATTCAAAGAAGGCCTGTCTGCTGTCTTCCGGGATACACCTCTCCACTGATAATGCAAGAACTTCTCCCCCGATCTGCTCATCGTATCTCAGCTTCTCATCTCTCACTCTGCATGTGTTTATTCAAGGAGTGTAAGCAGAGATGTCCAACTGTTTTACTGACATGCGCAACTCAGCGGGAGGCATGTTTTCCCCCAGATACAAGTCTTTAGTGAGAGAGCGATAGATGGCAGACAGCAGGCTTATGGAGAGGGAATAAAGACAGATAGAAAGAGATGAAGACAGCTCGGGTACCAAGAGAAAAAAAGATGATTACACACTTTTTTTCTGAGCATACTTGAGCATGATGTGTGAGTGAGGCAGAGAAGGAAAGAGATGAAGACAGCTCGGAGACCAAGAGACAGCCAGACAGCCTTTTTTTTTAATGCAAAGATGACAATGTTGTGTGATAGGCAAATTTCACCAGTGGTGGGCCTTCAAGGCCTTCTCTGCTGGCCTAGACAGAATCACAAAGTTATAGCTATTTTATAATTTAATATTTGTTCTTAAATACACGACATGTATTATAATATATAATAATATTTTCCCCATTATCTTATGTTCTCATTGCACAGCTGCTGTCTTCCTCAGTTGCTCTGCTTCCAGTGCAGCTTGTTTTAAGTAGAGCTTTTATCCAATCAGATTTCACCTCTGTGTCTCTAGGTAAGAACAGAGACAGAGGCCTGCAGACTCACAAGTGAATCCCTTTGCAGTTTAAGTGAATGGGGACGATATTGTTGATTGTCATAGTGTTCAACCAATCAGATCTTTAGTTTGACATGTTGGGCGTATTCTTTGACGTGTCAGAGCCTGCTAGCTGGCCTACAAGTACGTGATTGGTCAGTGGGCTAGCGTGACATGTTGGGCGGTGACAATCCCAATATCTGCTGCCTCTGTCGAGCGGACATTTTCAGCCTCAAACACATTAAAACATATTCAAGAAATACAACTGGGGAGGCTCGACTGTCTTCACTGGCGTCCATGAATCCAGAAGGACTTCTTACTGGAACTAAAACGCACGGATGTACTGAACAACCGTGAGATTAAACTCTTTATTAACAAAGAAAGAAGGATGGACTTTGTCGTTAAATAGTGAACAGCAGCTCTGTTAAGTTAAATGTGTTTGTTTTTACATCTGCAGTAGCTTTAATATGCTTGTTTACATATTATTATTTGTACAACTTGTTTTTATGAAGATGGATTTTTGTTTGGTTTTATATGTGGTAGGAACTATTGTTACGTCCAATGTTGCGCTGGGGACACATTTAGTCGGTGCCAGTGTTGCCAACTTGGCGACTTTCGAGCTAAATCTGGCGACTTTCCAAACCCTCCCTCATGGCGACTTTTTTTTGTCAAAAGCTACTAGCGACAAATCTAGCGACTTGTTCTGATGTTGTTGGAGACTTTTCTGGTGTTTAGACTCTGACATTAAAGCACATACGTTCTGCACTGTCGTGATCGAGCAGCGGTGCTGCCGTGAGCCGCCCCAAAGCACTCACAGGTGGTCACTCTCACAGTAGTGTGCAGCAGTCCCAGCTGCAGTCAGAGCAGAGAGGAGACGCACTCTCGCCGTATTCATGTATCTGCACTCTGCAGTTAGTGTATTTATAGGTGTTGAGCTTCATTTTTACACGAAACAAATAATAACCGTAGCTGTGGCTTCATAATGAGATTATTCAGCTGCAGGACAGCAGTGAAGGCCCAGGTACAAAATGCACGGCCCGCCACTGAGTTTCACACCTGCAATTGCTGTAAGCACAATTGCGTTCGACAAAACATCTAAAAATGTGACATCTAGGCTATTTCAAACGGAGGTATAAATGAAAACGTGTGTGTGTGTGTGTGTGTGTGCTTTGTATATGATAGAGCAGTGGTTATATTTGGTGTTACTGGGCAAACATTGCACAATGACCTTTCGCATATTGCAAAT
Source organism: Anarrhichthys ocellatus (assembly GCF_004355925.1). Taxonomy (NCBI): domain Eukaryota; kingdom Metazoa; phylum Chordata; class Actinopteri; order Perciformes; family Anarhichadidae; genus Anarrhichthys; species Anarrhichthys ocellatus. Next base: position 817,948 of record NW_022280079.1, on the reverse strand, counting down.
CAAGTGGTACCACAGAGTAAGAGAAAAAGAAGCAAAAGAAACCTGCCAGAATTAGAAAATACAGCCCTCATCCTTCAGCTCTCCCCTCTCTGTCCTCTGCCTCTCCCACCAGACATATGCATGTGCTTCATACAGCCACCTGTAGAAGTATTAGTCATTCATTTAAAACAACATGCTACCTACAGTTACCTGCACTACTGCTCATTCACTTCAAACATCATCCCAATTGTGATTGTGGTTCTGATTCTATGACAAATACCGTCCTGTTCTCTTTGCAAACTTGTGGCCCTGGAAAGCCCTTTGAGATGACACACTGTGATTTGAGGCTCAAGCTAGCTACAATATCTGCACATTTCTTCAGACATCGAGAGCACATTTAGCTCCCTGAGCTCACACAGAAGGTTAAACTATTGGCAGGGTTGCCTGGCTAGAGTGAGACTTTGATATAATTGGCTTTATCACATATAGGCACACTTAATCACATGCACATATTTGGACTTCTGATTCAACATCAGGGTTTAATAAAGTATGGAACTTACCCTTGTTGCACGCGCAGTAGCTTAGGTCTAATATTAAGGGATTTAGCCACCGGGACAACAAACCAGGGAAATACAACTTCACAATATTAGACATACACTAACCCAATAAAAGTAAAAGTGTTTTTCCCAATATCAAAACTACACCAAGAGCTAAGAGCGGTTCAAAACGACCCCTATGATAGTTAGCCCACGGACTATAGCCACCTCGCCCGGACCAGGGAAACCGGGGCACCCTCCCGGAGCCAGACCCAGGAGGGGAGCTCGTAGGCGAGCGTCTGGTGGCCGGGCCTTTGCCCGGTCGGGCTCAGCCCGAATAAACACCATGGAGCAGCCACCCTGTGGACCCACCACCCGCAGGGACAAGCATTGGGGTCGGGTGCTATGCAGACCGGGCGGCGGGTCGGGCGGGATGCCCGGGCATGCTGATCGCCGGCGGCATAGACTAGCTCTAGGGACGTGGAACGTCACCTCGCTAGCGGGGAAAGAGCCGGAGCTGGTGCAGGAGGTGGAGTGATACCAGCTAGAAATAGTTGGACTCACCTCCACACACAGCGTTGGCTCTGGAACCAAGCTCCTGGAGAGGGGTTGGACTTTGACCTTTTCCGGAGTTGCCCAGGGTGAGAGGCGCCGGGCGGGAGTGGGGATACTCACGAGCCCCCGGCTGAGCGCCGCTGTGTTGGAGTTCCCCGGAGAGCGAGAGGGTCGCCTCCATGCGCCTACGGGTTGCGGGGAGCAAGGCTCTGACTGTGGTTTGTGCTTATGCACCAAACAGCAGTTCGGAGTATCCGGCCTTCTTGGAGTCGGTGGGAGGGGTCCTGGAAAGGGCGCCGCCTACCGACTCCATAGTTCTCCTGGGGGACTTCAACGCTCACGTGGGCAATGACGGAGAAACCTGGCGGGGGGTGATTGGGAGGAACGGCTTGCCCGATCTGAACCCGAATGGTGTTTCGTTATTGGACTTCTGTGCTTGCCACGGTTTGGCCATGACGAACACTATGTTCGAACATAAGGTGGCTCATAAGTGTACCTGGTACCAGAACACCTTAGGCCAGAGATCAATGATCGACTTTGTAATCGTATCATTTGATTTGCGGCCGTATGTCTTGACACTCTGGTGAAGAGAGGAGCAGAGCTGTCAACTGATCACCACCTGGTGGTGAGTTGGATCAGATGGCAGGGGAACTGGTTGGAAAGACCCGGCAAACCCAAACATGTAGTGAGGGTAAACTGGGAATGTCTGGTCGAGGACCCTGTCCGGGAGGTCTTTAACTCCCACCTCCGGAAGAACTTCTCACACATCCCGAGGGAGGTTGGGGACAAGGAATCCGAGTGGACCATGTTCAAAGCCTCTATTGTGGACGCGGCCGCTAGGAGCTGTGGCCGGAAGGTCATCGGTGCCTGTCGTGGCGGCAACCTGAGAACCCGGTGGTGGACACCGGAGGTGAGGGAAGCCGTCAAGCTGAAGAAGGAGACCTTCAAGGCCTGGTTGGCCCAGGGGTCTCCTGAAGCAGCTGACAGGTACCGACAGGCCAGAAGGGCTGCAGCTGCGGTGGTCGCGAATGCTAAAACTCGGGCATGGGAGGAGTTCGGGGAGGCCATGGAGAAGGACTTTCGGTTGGCCTCAAGGAGGTTCTGGCAAACCATCCGACGGCTCAGGAAGGGAAAGCAGGGCTTACCCCAGGCTGTTCTCAGCAGGGGGGGAACTGCTAACCCGGACGGAGGACATCGTTGGGCGGTGGAAAGAGCACTTTGAGGAACTCCTAAACCCGACCAACATGTCCTCTGCAGAGGAGGCAGCACCTGAGGACCTAGGGGGAGGCTCACCCATATCCCTGGCAGAGGTCGCTGAGGTAGTTAAAAAGCTCCTTGGTGGCAAGGCGCCGGGGGTGGATGAGATCCGCCCTGAGATGCTGAAGGCGCTGGACATAGTTGGGCTGTCCTGGCTGACACGCCTCTTCAATGTCGCATGGGGGTCGGGATCAGTGCCCATGGAATGGCAGACCGGGGTGGTGGTTCCCATCTTCAAAAAGGGGGACCGGAGAGTGTGCTCGAATTACCGGGGTATCGCACTACTCAGCCTCCCGGGGAAGGCTTATGCGAGGGTGCTGGAAAGGAGGCTCCGACCGCTTGTCGAACCTCAGATCCAAGAGGAGCAGTGCGGATTCTGTCCCGGCCGTGGAACAGTGGACCAGCTCTTTACCCTCGCAAGACTACTGGAGGGGCTCTGGGAGTTTGCCCAACCAGTCTTCATGTGCTTTGTGGACTTGGAGAAGGCTTTCGACCGGGTCCCTTGGGGGGTCTTGTGGGGGGTGCTGTGGGAGTATGGGGTGCCGGACCCATTTCAACGGGCGATCCGGTCTCTGTACGACTGCAGTAGGAGCTGTGTCCGCATTCTCGGCAATAAGTCAGACACGTTCCCGATGGGTGTTGGCCTCCGCCAGTGCTGCCCTTTGTCACCGGTCCTGTTCGTGATTTTCATGGACAGGATATCTAGGCGCAGCCTGGGGGCGGAGAACGTCAGTTTCGGGGGTCTCGGGATCGCCTCTCTGCTGTTTGCAGATGATGTGGTCCTGTTGGCCTCCTCGGATCATGACCTCCAGCATTCACTGGGGCGGTTTGCAGCCGAGTGTGAAGCGGCGGGGATGAGAGTTAGCACCTCCAAATCTGAGGCCATGGTTCTCTGCCGGAAACCGGTGGATTGCTCCCTCCAGGTGGGGACGGAGTGCCTACCTCAAGCGAAGGAGTTCAAGTATCTCGGGGTCTTGTTCACGAGTGAGGGTAAGATGGAGCGGGAGATCGACAGGCGGATCGGTGCGGCTGCAGCAGTAAAGCAGGCGCTGCACCGGACCGTCTTGGTGAAGAGGGAGCTGAGCCGGAAGGCAAAGCTCTCAATTTACCACTCGGTCTACATTCCTACCCTCACCTATGGTCACGAACTCTGGGTCGTGAACAAAAGGACAAGGTCGCGGCTACAAGCGGCCGAAATGAGTTTCCTCCGTAGGCTGGCCGGTCTCAGCCTTAGAGATAGGGGAGGGAGCTTGGAGTCGAGCCGCTACTCCTTCGTGTCGAAAGGAGTCAGCTGAGGTGGTTCGGGCATCTAATTAGGATGCCTCCTGGACGCCTCCCACTGGAGGTTTTCCAGGCACGTCCAACTGGGAAGAGACCCCGGGGAAGACCCAGAACACGCTGGAGAGATTACATCTCCCAGCTGGCCTGGGAACGCCTCGGGATCCCCCAGAATGAGCTGGAACATGTTGCCGGTGAGAGGGAGGTCTGGGTCAGCCTGCTGCCACCGCGACCCGACCCCGGATAAGCGGTGGAAAATGGATGGATGGATGGAAAACTACACCATTTAATTGAATGTTTACAAGCAGCAAAACCCAGAAATAAATAGAATAACACAAGAACATATCCTACTTTAGGCACATAGCCAAAACATGACATATCTACATATGACCACACTCACTTACTGAGCCAGATATAAACATGAACACGGTTACAGGGTTCATTTAGTGTCTTTGTAAAACAGGGTTGTGCAACGAAATGCAGTTTCATTTTTACATAAGTTACATAAGAAAAACACCAAAAACAAAACCATATTACATAAGGAGGGTGAAGGATGAATTTAGAGTATCACCGCCTGAGGAAAGAAGCTGCTCTGAAGTCTGGTGGTACAGCAGCTGAACACTTCATTTCACAGCTGGGTGAGCAGGCTGTGGCTGGGTGGATATGTCTTTTTGTATCATTTGGGCACTTCACAGGCACCTCTTGTCACCAATATCACTGATGCTCAGTAGATGGATACCAATGATGTTCTGGGCAGCTTTAATCACTCACTGTAGAGCCCTCCTGTCATGGGCCGTATACACATCCCCTGCCAGTTTGTAATGTTTCCACTCAGGATGCTTTATATTGCTCCTCTGAAAAGGATAACAAGAAATTGGCACAGGAATTTTGCCTTCTTAAGTTTTGTCAAGAAATACAGCTGTTTATGAGCTTTCTTCATCAGGATGGAGATGTGTGAGAACCATGTCAGGTTGTTTGTGATCCTGATTCCCAGGAACTTAAAACTAATCACTTGCCCCACCTCAGCACCATTGATGTCAATCAATGATAAGTTATTTACCCTGTTGATTGTTTCCATGTCGAGCACCTCACTATGAGAGGCTGATTTCCCTGTACCTTTTGTCTCCTGATTCATCAAAACCAACCCTCACACATATCAGTGTATCACTCTCTGGATACGGTGGGATGCCAGTCTCAAGTTGAGGGTGGAAAATCGGGAATTCCTCCATCCCTCCACATAAACTGACTGGAGCTGTCCATGGTAGCAACTGTCCTGAGGCACTTTGCTCCTTTACTATAAAACAGACATGACATGGTGAGGGCAGACAACATGACAGCAGCAGCATATATCAACTGCCCAGTGTGCGCTTTGTCTCAGTATGTTGTACACTCGGGAAACATCAGGCAAACACAGCAGCTGTTTGTTCATTACAGAGGGCACTCGAAAGGCGTGGCTCTGTCGAAACAGTGTTTGTTGCATTGACTTTGTGACCCCATCTCACAAGCCTTTAGTGCAACAGGATGGAGCCTCCCTGAGAGTTTTATCATCATCCACGATGACGGTGGCAGACATCTGCCTGGCGGCATCCTGGACTTCGACATGCCCTTTCATCCATTTCTATCCGTTGCATATATCTCAGTAAATGCGGACCATTGTGGTAAATAATCGATGTCCTACTTATCTGCAGCGGCAGTACTGTGTGAAAAGACTGTACATCACACATCCCCTTGTTTCTCCATAAAGGCTGACATGTTAACCGTTGACCTTCATTTACAGTTTATGAACTGGTGAATGTTGTCTGCTTGCGGACCTTGGTGTCACAGTGGGGCATAGACTACATCAGCGTAACCTAACAGCACTTAGAGGGTGAAGCCTGTACAATGTGTTAGTTGCGTACTGTAAAGATTAAAAAGCTAAGGACCCTTCTGGTTACACCTATGCCAGCTGAATAAGTGCTGGTTTGAATTGAGAGCAGAAATATGGTCTCATAGCTGTTATATGTTGTTAGTGTGGATGTGAGGGAGCACTGTGCAGACACAAGGCGTGGACAAAACTTCACAACTTGGCATGTGTGTGGGGATGAACTCTCTCTCTCTCTCTCTCTCTCTCTCTCTCTCTCTCTCTCTCTCTCAAAGAACACATATCTAAACAAGCAAAGAGATACGGGGCTCAGCTGTTCCATTGTGGTCTCTGGCAGGCTTTGTAGTTGGGTTGAGGCTTCTAGCGGATTGCTTTTGAATTGAATGTGACTTCTGTCCAATTCCCTGGTTCTCTATGCCTCAGCCAGCCACCTGCCTGATAATACTCTCTCTCTCTGTCTCTCTCTCTGTCTGTCTCTCTCTCTCTGTCTCTCTCTCTGTCTCTCTCTCTGTCTCTCTCTGTTTCTCTCTCTCTGGCTCTCTCTCTCTGTCTCTCTCTTTCTCTCTCTCTCTGTCTCTCTTTCTCTCTTTCTCTCTCTCTGTCTCTCTCTCTGTCTCTTTCTCTCTCTCTCTGTCTCTTTCTCTCTCTCTCTGTCTCTCTTTCTCTCTCTCTGTCTCTGTCTCTCTCTCTTTCTCTCTCTCTCTGTCTCTCTTTCTCTCTCTCTCTCTCTTTCTCTCTCCGTCTCTGTCTCTCTGTCTCTCTTTCTCTGTCTCTCTCTCTTTCTCTCTCTCTCTGTCTCTCTTTCTCTCTTTCTCTCTCTCTCTCTCTGTCTCTCTCTTTCTCTCTCTCTCTGTCTCTCTCTTTCTCTCTCTCTCTGTCTCTCTCTTTCTCTCTCTCTCTGTCTCTCTCTTTCTCTCTCTTTCTCTCTCTCTCTGTCTCTCTCTCTCTCTCTGTCTCTCTCTCTCTGTCTCTCTGTCTCTCTCTGTCTCTCTTTCTCTGTCTTTCTCTTTCTGTCTCTCTGTCTCTCTCTGTCTCTGTCTCTCTCTTTCTCTGTCTCTCTCTGTCTCTGTCTCTCTCTTTCTCTGTCTTTCAAAAAGATGAGCAACTAGACAAATAACCCATCTGAAATGGTTGATATCATTATGAGCTGCGGATTTCCCTGTAGCTTTCGTGTTCCTGATTTATCAAAACATGTGGCTGTGAGAAAGATGCTAATCAAAAGAGTAAGTAATCAATCAGAGAGTTGAGATGATGGCATAAGATTTAAAGACCTATAGTTCAAAGCGCTGTGAATTACATGTCGTCATTCACACACATACACCATGCAAGGTCCATCAGCAAACCAATTCACATTCATGCTCATTCATGCACCCATGGCACAGCCTTCGGAAGCAAATTGGGATTCAGTGTCTTACCCGAGGAGACTTCGACATGCGGACTGAACCGCCGATCTGAGATTGGAAGAGGACCCGCTCTACTACTATGGTATTTAACTTGCATTCAAATAATTTAATGCAAGTTGAATACCATCAAACATGTACAACAGAATTGTATGTAACATTCTTGATGTTGTCACTTGTAGTCATAATGCACCAGAATCAGTGAATGCATTTTCTGGAGCACTTAGGCAGAACAATAGAGCACGTTAAGGTTTGGAGATAATGTCTGAGAGTGAACAACAGCAACAGAGACCATGGCAGCAGTCTGACTGCCACTGCTGCCAGAATCATCATGATAGAGTGATGCGACACAGTTGCATCAATTTCATATCGGCACAAAACAGGATTCATTTGCGAGGCAAGTACATGTTTCTTCCTCTAATGCATCGGGCTGTCCAAAGGATGTGGGTGGACAAACAATGCAGGGGAAGCAGAATGGAAATGTTTAACACGCAGAAGTGTTGAAACAAGTGTTGCTGACAACTCTGTCAAGCTGACTACTCCCGCTGTCATCGTTCTGTAAAGGATGCAAATAAACAGAAATATGATCGCAAGGAATGTTGTCCAGCTGCTTTAACAAAACAAAACAACAAAAATAATCTGTGTCTGCCAATATGGATCATCAATGATGATGATCAATGATCTGTTTTGTGGCAAAAACATGTGATCGGGGATTTCTAAAAGTTAAATTTGCTCCTTTTTCCTGTTTTGCTGATCCGATCAGATCCGTGACTGAAATCTGTGATACCTTCCGAACCGTGAGTTTTGTAATCGGTTTCACCCCCAGTTTTGGGGTAACATACTCATAGGTTTGAAATGAAACAATGACTAAGGTACCAAAAGTTCTCCAACACCCTCAAGTTGAAGCTGATAGGAAGCACTTTAGGCGAAGCCGTCACTTGTCTGGTTGGGGTCCACCTCTCGACATGAGGTTTGCAGCCCTGTTCTCCATTTCTGGAATATGGAGAGCTTTCAGAGTCAACAGGTGCTCTGAGGCCCACAAGCTCTCCACCATCCCTAACAGGGCAGCAGACCCAACTCCACCCAGCCTGTTGATATAGGCAAATGGGGGGCTGGTGCCCGTCCTCACCATCACATGCTTCCCCCGTATCAGGGGCCTGAAGTGCTGGAGGACCAAGAACAATGCTTGTAGCTTATGTCAGTACTCTGTTGGAGAACACACACCAACTACCGCTCTCCCCGGGCAGGAACCCCCCCCCCCCCCCACACCATCAGGGAAGCATCCGTGAACACTGAGATGCAGCAGGTCACTCGTCCCAGCGCCGTTCCCTTGTGTTTTGGGGACTGCAGAGTCGATTGAGAACATTGTTTCAGAGTTACAACATTGTCTACAAAACAGTTTGAAGATTAATTTAAACTTCTTTGCCAATGACTGCATCATTTTGGTGAGCAGCCATAGAAATGAACAACATGGATTTAGGACTAGATACAAAGCCAAAGACAACAGCTCCACGATGAGGCATAAAACGAACAAAACAAGACTATTGAAACATTAAACGCAATTATTTGTATGACAATCGTCAACTAAAATTGAATATTGTGACAACCCTACTAACCACATTTCAAAAGTGACCTCAAGAGTTCAAGTAACACCACTTTGACACATGTAAAAAAAAAAAAAACTAAAAAAAAAAAAACGGAATATTAGCCTTTATAGAAATACTGTACTTTTCTGTGTACTTCCTGTAAACTTAATCTTCACACGTCCTCAGTTTCACTATGGGGTACATACATATTTAGTAGACCGGAAATGCGCTAAAGAATCAGTAAATAAGACTACGCTCTCAGTCTTGTTAGTTAATTAGTTAGTTAATTAAATATACAAAAACTGTTTAGAGTACTGGAAAAATGGAAAAAAGCGTGAAAATGTAATCATTTATGGTTTCGTGTGCGTGTGTTTATGCTTGCTTGCCCATGCTCTAGACAAATTTCCCCTTGGGGATGAATAAAGTATATTTCTATTCTGTTCTTCTATTCTAGACTATCTGTCACAAGGTGTGGATCTGAGCGGCATTGAGGTGATTGAGAATGACTTGCTGCTGATCAGCAGAGCCAGGCTGGAGGTGGAGAACCAGGCAAAGAGACTGCTGGAGCAGGGCATGGAGATCCAGGTACATACACACTCAACACAACGACTTCCTTTTGGTTGCACCAGATTGTCCTTGGCCTATTGTGCAGCTTGAACTTTGACCCCTGTTTTGAGAAACATCCAGCTAAAATATTTGTTTTCAGGAATAAGTAAAATATTAGCAAAGTTTCTAAATCAAATATATAAACTCTCACATAGTGGCCTGGTCCATTATTTACATTGACGGTATGCTAATCTACTTCTGTTTCAGTTTGCTGTAGATGCCAACTCGGCACTTCCTCCATGTTTACCTGTTGGCTTGATAAATTGGAAATAATGTAGTAGTGCAATTTTTGGTCGTCTTTTTCCATTTGGTGCAAAGCTACTGTCAATACAACACTTTGGCACAGATGTGTCATATTAAAAGCCTTCCAGTGGTTCAATCCCCCATTTCCTGGAAGGCAGTTCCAATCCCCTTACTGTTTTTATGCCTCCGCAACCGCCAAAATGTTGTGCCAACTTTGAATTTCCTAAAATTTGGAACAACCACCAACAGGACTCAAGGATGAACTAATTTGATTTTGTGGTCAAAGGTCAAGAACACTGTGACCTTGCATCGTCCCATCCTTGTGAATGCCATATCTCAGTAATATCTAAAAGGAATTTCTTCATATTTGGCATAAACACCCACCTGAACCATAGTCCGTATGGAAAAAGTCGTTGTGACATCACCCATTGGTTAGTGGACTGCCTTCTTGGCTTTTTGCAACCAGAAGTGACAAGAGCGCGGAGCTAAAGACAACCGAATGCTGAATAAGTAACTTTTCAGACCCAGAGGTTTGGAAGAGGCGCACGGCACAAGTTGTGTTTGTTTACTAGAAAGTTCATGGGGTTACAAGATGAGATAGGATTATGCCAGCTAGTATATTGCGAGCCCAATGCCTGTGATGTAAGTGTAACAGTGAGAGTGAGTTTGAGTGAGTGTGCACCTCTGTGTCTGTCCACAGCTAATCTCTCATTCTATTGGAGGTAAATGCATCATATTTTGGTTGCTTCGCTATGACTGCATGCTTAAGAACCTCTCGTGGTCTTGGTGACACACACTTTTTCAAAACTTCTTTTATTGCCTGTTTTATACTGACATTGAATGCCTGCTGACTCCTCGTTCACCACTCTTAATCGGCCCCCGGCTGGTTGGGGCTACTATTGATAACACAGCTGAGGGCATCTCCGATCCCGCATCAACTTCTCTGCGCCCACAGTGGGGGGATAACAGTTTGTCTAACAGCTAACAGTATGGATGATGTGTTTGGTTCACACACTGCTGCACAGCTCTCAGCCGCTGCTCTGCAGCTTACTTTTACTGTGTTGGAGGATGTGTTTGACTGTCGTCTATCAGCAAACGGAACTACCAGTTCACACATTGCTGTGCCTCGCCGTCGAAGGTGTGTTCAGACACTTTACAGCCCTTTGGTTACATAAATAACAGGTTGTTAGTTGGCTCACTTTATTAACATCTAACAGACCTACCGGTACACACATCATTTGCTTTTTGTCCAGACTGTATGACGTGTCTTATACGACGACTTTGAGCCGATTACCTGCATTCATTTCTTCTTGTTGAGTTTGGATGAAGTGTGTTTTACATTGCTTACAGGCCACTGGTCTCTAGGCGGGGGGTTCAGTGTGGGTTGTATTGTCTTGGGGAGGCAGGTATGGGCAGTTGTGGTTGTAAGAAAATTCATTCATTCATTCATTCATTCATTAATTAATACAGTCTAAAATATAAACTATGGAACTTTGATTAATACTTGAATTAATAACTATAACCCAAAATGACCATATCCATAGCAGAGGTTGGCAGTATTCCCTCTACAACATTAATTAAACAGACCAGCATGTTTATTCCACAAACAATTATTAAACAAGATATTAAAGGTGAAGCACACGATATGAATCCAACTAAAAACTAAACTAAAGAAACCAAAATGTGCGTGTGCTTGCTTGAGAGACAAAACAAAACAAGGCTGCATGGCCTACAAAACAACATGTCTGACAAGGTGAAACAGCAAAGATGACTGAATCAAAGATGGCAGCTGGGACCTCAGCCACTTGGTCTCTTTGTCTTATCTGAACACATGCATTCAGTCAGGACACAGAGTGTGTGATTGGAGAGTTCTGAGGTTCTTTGAATGTGTTTGTCTCTCTGTTTAAAGCCAGTTCACTTTTCTTTTGATCAGCCGGTTACATAGAGAGACCCTGTGTCTGTGTGGAGCATAACTAACACATCAGCTGCAGATTCAAAACCAGGACTATAAACAGACAATAAAACAACACACCATCAAACTAATACATGTGCATTGACAGATGTTTAGGTTAAACAGCTTAGCCATGTGCCATTACTGTGCTAATGTTACGTTACCCAGGAAAGAGATTCCTTTGTTAGCTGGAGATTCCACCATTGGGTCAAGAGACAGGCTGGGAAAGGTTTAGGTTGTGATGTATTGTGATCTGTCGCTCCAGTCCTTTGTTCTCATTGTTAACATCTCAGCACTAACTTGCTTGTTGCTCCTTTTTACTTAAACGTTAGCTGGCAGACTTTATTGTAGCTGCTAAACACTTGACACGACGGAACAATGTGGAGGTCAGCTCCTTTCATTAAGAGCCTGTTTTTGCACCTAGGTGGGAAAATAGAATAGTCCTGTGAAACTGAGTTAAATGGCTCAGCCACCACTTTGAGTGGAGAATCTCAACAATCCATTCAATCACATAACACAGCAGTGGTTTCTGCAGAGACCAGTAGCGGAGATCTCCTCTACCGAGTGCTTTGGTCTGTCACTTTTGAAATCTATGTGGAACTCTTTAGAATTGTAAACACTGTCAGAGGTATCAGACAGTAGAAATATGGAATATATCAAGTAACCTTAATCCCTGACTATATTTCAAGAGAAAGTTATCCCCCAGACCACTTTCTCTCAGCTGAAAGCCAGCGTATACGGGTATTTAGTAGTGCTGTTGATGGATGCAGGTCCAACTCTTGACATTTTAGTGCAAAGTATTCTACATATTGTGCTATAAATATTCTTAGCGACTGCCCTCTACTGGTTGAAACCAGACTATTGCCATTTCATTTAGCTATTGGCTGATCAGAACATCCTTCACCCACACACTCATCAGAGTTTAGGAAAGCACATTACTTCCACCAGATAATCAGCCGTTAACGTTGGTTTCACCGTGTTTTGTAATGTGCTGATGGCTTAAGTCAATGGTTATGCTACAGTGGTGATGGAAAATGAGCTGACGATGGACGCAACTGGACGTGTGTTAGCAGCGTCTAACATTGATCCTGTATTTGGCAGGTGCTGATTTCATTTCCTGGCAGTAGCATTGAAGCAGTGCACAGTGGGTACAGTTGGGCTATTTGTCAGTGAATAAATGTGACAACTCCTCAAGACCCAAGCCAAGTTCCCCCTTTCTTGCTTGCCCCCTGGTGATCAAAGTGAAGAGAGTCCAGACTCACGGGGGGCTGACCTTTATTGCTACTCTAGTGACAAGCTGCTCTTTAGTGTTTTGGTGAAGCAGCTGAGTCAAGTGTGACACCTAGTGCTCACATTTGGTCTACCTGGTCTGGTGTTGGCTGGCTTAATATCTAACGAGTTTTAAAATGTTTACACTGACCCTACCAGACATGCTCCTCTAGTCTACTTTTGGCCTAATTGAGGACTGTTGAATAACAGTAAGAACGCTGAATGCTGTCTGCACATGGTTTGTCACTCCACCCAGCTGTAACTCTTTCAAAGGAGTAACTGGCTCATAGATATTAAGCCCCCACAGCCGTGGTGCAGTTACACTGGCACTTCACTACACTAGCTATATTAGTTATATATATTATAGATTGTTGTGATTATATATTTCCACTCTGGTGAATAACTCATGACATCACAGATATTTCATTTCTTCTTTATACTTTTTTGTGTATTCATTTTTTTTTTTTTTTAAAGAAAAGGGCATTTGATCTGATTAGTTTTTTGATGTGATAAGCTGTTGGTTCTGAGTAAAATATAAGGACAAAGGTAGAAGAGAGATGAGCACTTTGTATATGTGAGAGAGGGAGACATGTGAGCTCTGTTAACCTTCACCTGCCCCAGAAAGCCCGTGTTCTCAAGGGAACCGTGTCCAATTGTATTGTGTGTGTGTGTGTGTGTGTGTGTGTGTGTGAGAGTGAGAGTGAGGGCAGAGAGAAGTTCAACAGGTGTGTTTGAAGTAGGAGGATACCATGACTCTAAATCCCTCTCCATATTCTTCACGCCCAAGCGGACTGAAGGCTGAACTGAGGAGCCTCCTGTGAATCCTATGGAGCACTGCAGGCATCACATTTTTGTCCAGACACCATCAGACATTGTAACTTGATGGCAGACCAAAATAAAACTTGTTTTTTGTTGGTTTGAGGACAAACAGCTGATGTGACCTATCCATCCATCCATCCATCCATTTTCCACCGCTTATCCGGGGTCGGGTCGCGGTGGCAGCAGGCTGACCCAGACCTCCCTCTCACCGGCAACATGTTCCAGCTCATTCTGGGGGATCCCGAGGCGTTCCCAGGCCAGCTGGGAGATGTAGTCCCTCCAGCGTGTTCTGGGTCTTCCCCGGGGTCTCTTCCCAGTTGGACGTGCCTGGAAAACCTACAGTGGGAGGCGTCCAGGAGGCATCCTAATTAGATGCCCGAACCACCTCAGCTGACTCCTTTCGACACGAAGGAGTAGCGGCTCGACTCCAAGTTCCCTCCTGATGACCGAGCTCCTTACCCTATCTCTAAGGCTGAGCCCGGCCACCCTACGGAGGAAGCTCATTTCGGCCGCTTGTAGCCGCGACCTTGTCCTTTCGGTCACGACCCAGAGTTCGTGACCATAGGTGAGGGTAGGAACATAGATCGAGTGGTAAATTGAGAGCTTTGCCTTCCGGCTCAGCTCCCTCTTCACCAAGACGGTCCGGTGCAGCGCCTGCTTTACTGCTGCAGCCGCACTGATCCGTCTGTCGATCTCCCGCTCCATCTTACCCTCACTCGCGAACAAGACCCCGAGATACTTAAACTCCTTCGCTTGAGGTAGGCACTCCGTCCCCACCTGGAGGGAGCAATCCACCGGTTTCCGGCAGAGCACCATGGCCTCAGATTTGGAGGTACTAACTCACATCCCCGCCGCTTCACACTCGGCTGCAAACCGCCCCAGTGAATGCTGGAGGTCATGATCCGAGGAGGCTAACAGGACCACATCATCTGCAAACAGCAGAGAGGTGATCCCGAGACCCCCGAACCTGACGTTCTCCACCCCCAGGCTGCGCCTAGATATCCTGTCCATGAAAGTCACGAACAGGACCGGAGACAAAGGGCAGCCCTGGCGGAGGCCAACACCCATCGGGAACGTGTCTGACTTATTGCCGAGAATGCGGACACAGCTCCTACTGCAGTCGTACAGAGACCGGATCGCCCGTTGTAATGGGTCCGGCACCCCGTACTCCCACAGCACCCCCCACAAGAACCCCCGAGGGACCCGGTCAAAAGCCTTCTCCAAGTCCACAAAGCACATGTAGACTGGTTGGGCAAACTCCCAGAACCCCTCCAGTAGTCTTGCGAGGGTAAAGAGCTGGTCCACTGTTCCACGGCCGGGACGGAATCCGCACTGCTCCTCTTGTATCTGAGGTTCGACAAACCTGTTGTGACCTACCGCAGGCAAATTTTGTCACATTATTATTGTTATTATTATTATTAATGAGTATTTATTTCTTTAATAAAATAACGTCCTCTGGGGAAACGTCCTTACCTCTGTCGTGATTTTAGCTCTCTCCAGATTTGGTCTTTGGGTCTTCATTTGACCTTCCAAAACCGAACTAAGCTCTGAATAGGCCCATCAAAACAGTTTGATGCTCATCATAATGCTTTTGGTGCTAGTACGTACGGCCATTTACAACAATAGGTGTTCTTCAAAACGTGCGTGTCAGACTCTTTCGGTGCATTTTAGCCACTGATTTTTACTCATACATCTAGACAATAAGCGTTCCCCCCAAAAACCCACGTGCACTCTCTCTCTCTTACACAAAATCACACATACACACTCCTCTCTCCACTGTGTATTCCACCTTAAAGTGCTTTTAGCCTTGGCTAACAACTTCTGTCACTGAGTTATTTGTGTGATCATATGGAGATCTAGAGACACAGACGCACAGGTATGCACAGACGTGTGTGTATATATATATATTTGTGTGTGTGTGTGTGTGTGTGTGTGTGTGTGTATATATATATATATCTATCTATCTATCTATCTATCTATCTATATATCTCTATCTATCTATATATCTATATATCTATATATCTATATATCTATATATATATATATATATATATATATATATATATATATATATATATATATCTATATAAAATCAGCCCAGGGCTTGTGTATTGTTATTATGTAAGCAGTTGGACATGCTGCCTGGGCTGTGTGGAACTAGTTTCACCTCAGCGCTCTGATTGTGCCAGCAGAGACCCTGTAGCCCTTCTGTTGAGTGGGAACTCAACTGACCCATGTAGAAGAACTCCTCCTCTCCACTCCCCAGTGCTTTCACATAGATAGAATATATTGAGCCCAGTGGCTAAAAGCTGCAACAATCAGTTACTCAAAGGAGAGATCCAACCGAGATGAAAGCTAAACCCCGCGAGCTAGACTAGGACTAATGATATTCCACCACCCACTCTGCTCCCGGCTAATGTCCGGTCGCAGGAAGAAACGGGCTAACCCAGCAAATTAGGTCAGTGACTGTTGTGCCCACATCTTTACAGAGACCTGGTTCCATCGTTGCATCCCGGATCAAGCTGCACTTGACAGGCGGACCGTAGGAGAGTGCAGGATTTAAAGCTGTGCACATCCCTTGATACACCACTTAAAATAAACAACCACATGTCTCAAATGAGGAGCATGCCATTGAGAATCATGTAAGCAGAGAGCAGGACTCTGTTTGATGATCAGTGATGCTTGGGGCTCAAACACAGTCAAAGTTGATGGACATTGTTTCCCTGATGTCAAATTTTTAACATGAAGACGTCGGCCATATTGCCCAGAGAATTATTGTTCCTGCTGTTTACATTCCTCCTGATGCAAGTTGAAGAAATGCACTTGTGTAGCAAATGGTTTCTTTTTCAACCATGTTGCATAATGTCAATAAATCCTCCATAACTCCTCCATATTCGGCATGGAGGTCAGGTTTGTGGGCGTGAAGGTGTGTAAATGTGTGAGTGACCTATAACAAAAAGGAGGAAACCGTTTCTTTTGGAAGGCACCATTGGTCTCTGATCTGCTTTTTGAGCTGTTTTTCACACAAGGAATATTTTCAGAATGCAACTCCCTGTGAAACCACAAACCATCATTTTTTACATTTTATCTTGTGTACAGAAATATGCTAACCAGTGAGCTTTAGAGGTGTTTGTTCACACACAGACATGGCATTGATAGCAATATTGTTGTTTAACTCTGGACAAGAAGCAGATAAGCATATTCAGTGTGTGGGGCTCTACAGGAGAAGCTTTAACTTCTCTGTAGAAATACAACTCAAGAGTTTGTTCTCTTTAAGAAAATGAACAGTTCAAAGAAAAGTATGCTTTGAAGCATGTACAGTGTAGACAAATATAACGGAGTCAGTGCA
Source organism: Anarrhichthys ocellatus (assembly GCF_004355925.1). Classification (NCBI taxonomy): domain Eukaryota; kingdom Metazoa; phylum Chordata; class Actinopteri; order Perciformes; family Anarhichadidae; genus Anarrhichthys; species Anarrhichthys ocellatus. Next base: position 801,259 of record NW_022280079.1, on the reverse strand, counting down.
AAGTGCAGCAGTGCTCTCCCTCTGTTTTCCTTGTCTTGACTTTGCCCTGCCCACAGCTCTCCCTCATTAAACCAATGTAAGGTGTATTGTTAGCTGCTGCTGTCACCTCTGCACTCGCTGTCAAACTGAGTTTTTGTGTGTGAAATTACCAGACCCCTTGAGTTGATTTCAAACTCTTTAAAACAACTGCCAACCTCACTTCTCTCTTTCCCTCTGTCTTCCTCTCTCCGTTTGTCGGTCAGAATCCAACCCAGGTTGGCACGGCCCTGCAGGTCTTCTACAACCTGGGCAGTCTAAGAGCGACCATCAGTTCTGTAGTGGGGGGTTACAGGACCACCATACACGACAACATCACTGATGCTTTGGACATCAAGGGCCTGACGCAGCCAACCAACCCTAGAGGTAAGACCCAAGGAGGAGGTGGTGTGGTGTGGAGAAACACTAGCATGCTGCAGACATCGTCCTCATTTCTACAAGATGAAAGAGGATCGCATTTTATAGTTCGACCCAGTTCATGAGACCAAAATAGATTATTATACCATGGCCACAGAGAATAGTCCGTTCTGGCTGGAGGGCGTGTGTTATTTTCATAGCTCTGATGTAGCGGCCACATCATTGTTCTAATTAATGACACAATACTTTCAGATACACGGGCACGGTTAGGTTTTACAAAGAAATGGAAATGAGCAAAGTCTGATGCATCTCCTTCCTCTGTGCCACAGAGCTCCATTTCTTTATCCAAAAACTATTCCAAATATACATTTTTTTCTGGGGCGGCAGTGGCTCAGTTTGCTGGCGTTTCGATTCACAAAAATTAACCCACGTTGCTTCCTGGGTTCTTCACAGCAGCCCGCTGCCCCTAGGGACGGGTTAGACGCAGAGGTCAGACTTCATGAGCGTACCTGTATGTATATGAGGACTGTAGTGAGCCACAGTGGTGCTCTGGGTGACGTGGTCCTTCACTTCACACTATATTTGAAAGTGTATTTAAAGTTTTACATGTTCAGTAGGAACCAATGAGCTTGTAGCTTTACAACCACAGATGGGTCAGTACGACTTGAGAGATTGATTAATACACTGTTGGTTTTGGTATTTTCAATGGTATTTGATGAAAATAAGAACTGCAGACTTAATAATAATAAACAAAATATGAAAATAGCAGTTGAATAAATGTCTCATGATCTTAAGAAAAGCTTTTCTCAGTTGCTGCTGCATTTGTATAATAATCATAAATGCTGTTCTGCGTGCGTGTGTTTGGGACATAACACTGTTCCTGGTTTCACAGGAATCGTATCAGAAACAAACAAACAAAAAGCTGACTTCGTGAATTCGTCCCCTCAGGTGCACCAGGCAGAGCAGTGCTGCCGACACCAGGCAACACAGCAGCTTTCCGTGCTGCTCTGTGGACCAGCCTGGAGAAACTGATGGACCAGATATGTGCTGCGTGCAGACAGGTATTCAGCTCCCTGAGACTACTCACTGACTGTAAATTCAGTGTTGAATAGTTTATTCAAATTAGAAACCCAAGCAGCAGGACTGATGGATTAGGTGTGCTGCATACTTTCCAGGTGCAACATCTGCAGAAGGTCCTGATGAAGAAGAGAGACCCTGTAACTCATGTGTGCTTCATCGATGAGATCATCAAGGTGGGTGGCACCACTGTTCTGGTTCTGTGTAATCCAAACCGTCACAAGGCTCCAGTCATTTATTACAGAAGATAATGGTTTTAGTATGACTGAATTTGCATGTTTCTCAATATAAGACATCCACACAGCATACTAGAGCATACATGACAGCTTAATTATATGACACAAATGAGATCCACGAGCGCTGATGTAGAGGAGCCGCACACCCAAATGACTTCTGGGAGCGCCTTGAAATCCCGCTCCGAACATCTCTGCTGACGAGAGCAGTACTGGAGCCTGCAAGGAGGAAACCAGGCTTTGGGCGCGTGCTGTTATCCCTGAGCGCACAACTATTATCATTGTTTTCCTCTTGCAATACTTACACCTGCTCGCTTGAAAGAAACTTTCACCTGCTTGCACTCGAGAGGTGTTGTTTCTGACAGTAAGTTGGCGGATTCATTGGCAACTGGTTCCCTAGTTATAATTGGCTGCAGTACTCCCCTTGTTTCATCCGTACTATGCATGTGCAACTCTCAACAGAGATGAGAAGAAAGGAAGATGGCTCAACTTATTAACTATTTCCATCATCATGTTATTGATTAAGACTTTTTAAACAGGTTTGAACGTCTTCTGGATGAGATCTGGTGACACACGACCAAGCCCAGCCCAGTTCTACCCAGCCTCGTGTCCGAGGCTTGGCTGGGTGAACACAGGGTGAACCTGTGTAATGCTAATATATGACAGCCGCTGGTAACGAGTGGACACAAAGGATCGGGGTCCTGGGCAGCTGCTTGCTGTGCCCAGTTGATAATCCAGCCTTGACTTTAGTGCGTTCTCTTTATTTTCCAGATAAAAGTGCTGCACTAGAGGTGATACATGTACATGGCTGCATACACAAGGTGGCAACTGATTTTTAATGAAATTAGAAAAATGTTGACATATGAATACAATTTACAATGCCTTATTTTAGACAGACGTTTTATAAAGTGAAACATTGAGGATACTTGAGACCTGTTGATGCAGAGTTGGAAAAACACTATTGTCTGAAACACCATGGTATGCGGTAGCATTATGATTTTCCAGACCAAGCCTCTAAAAGAAGCCCCACACCACAACGATCTGTTTGTTCAGTTCTTTTCTATCCCACTCACATGCAGTTAGTCCGTTAACAACAATGGAGTCACAGAGGTTTGTGAAGGTAGAGGAGGTAGAGGAAGTGATGATGCAGTGGATGGGAGGAGGAGAGCTCAGACAGCTGGGCAGCAGACCTGCAACAGGCAATTCTCTAATGGGTTATTAGAGGAGGATACACACACACACACACACACCCACACACACGTCCGATCCCATTAGATAATGAAAGCACTCCTCAGTCAGGCTCTGTGTGTTGACCTGTGGGTCTGTGTTGGTCTCTATTACTACTTACACACAGCTGGTTTGGTCATCTAATGTTCATACAGAAGGTAAATGTTGAAGGACGTCTGCTCTCACTACCTCAGTGATGGCAGCATTGATGATGATTGTGATGATAATGAGCATTGTGAGGACTTGACTTAATATTGTGAATGCAATTATTATTCAGGATCATTTGTTTCAATTTCAAAATGATTTTATTGCAATTTCTGCACATCAACACAAACCTTTCTCTCCTGTCAACCTGATGACAGGATGGACAGCCGGACATCCTCTACACCTTCTGGAACGATGTAACCAACACACTCAGTGAGGAGTTTCAAAGAGCAACTGAAGGTAAGAACGCTCCGTCTCCTTCTCCTGAATCCCTTTAAGAGGATGCTGACAGTTTATATATCCAAGCTGCTAGTCCAGAGGGAAGGGGAATTACATCTTTAAGGTGAGTCTCAGACAGACAGTAGATAGCTGCTCTACAACCACCAGCACACACAACTAGTGGAAGGTCTCGTTTAGTGAGCCTTAATCATCGGGCCGTAGTCAGAGAACAGCAGGAAATCAATGTGGCTGCAAGTAATAAAAGACCTGTTGTTCATGGAGCTATCGCCGCACACAGGACTCTCATTCAACCAGTGTTGCTTGTACAACCTTAGTTTCTATTAAGTCACTGCATCAACACGCCATGGTAATTCTAACTGGGACAAAAATATAACAAAATGGGTCAGAAGTGGTGACACATCAAATTATTTTCGTAAAAATGATGCAGTAGCAGAGGATCAAGACCAGCTGCTGCCTGGAACACAGGAATGCTAATGACAGCCCACAATATGCTGCTGATGTTACAGGCTGTCAGTGATGATGCAGTGACTGTTGGACCCTTTGTAGTGATGGAGCCCTTGTGATGAGCTTTAATGCCATAACCCTCCGAACCCCAGAACCCGCCGGCGGGATAGAAAAGCGTTTTTTCTTTAAACAATCACCAAAACTACAACGTTCATCACAGCCAGACGTTGTAAATACCGTCTTTAGCGTCAGATTTTCATCTTGCCGACGGTCACTGAACAAATCATGTGTGACGACCGATTCCGTCAGAGGAAGCAGCTGAAATGGTGATATTTCATCAAAAACATTTTATTATATACTGTATGTCTTATTTAAAATGTCCCCCTTATAAACCCTTTACCCGAACCAGAGCCTGTAGAAAACATTCAATTCTGAGCTCCTCAGCGCAACCAGGAAGCAGTCCAGTGACAACAATTCAGTGAATCTTCGACAGCACTGCAAGCTGCTGAACACAGAGCAGAGGCCGTAAGTAGAGGTGGTAAAGATGTGAATAGCTCAATGTATACAGTGGGTACGGAAAGTATTCAGACCCCTTTAAATTTTTCACTCTTTGTTTCATTGCACCCATTTGCTAAATTCAAAAAAGTTCATTTTATTTCTCATTAATGTACACTCAGCACCCCA
>NW_022280079.1:794740-796357 GCF_004355925.1 Anarrhichthys ocellatus | reverse complement strand
TTTCTGTCAAGATGGGGTGCTGAGTGTACATTAATGAGAAATAAAATTAACTTTTTTGATTTTAGCAAATGGCTGCAATGAAGCAAAGTGAAAAATTTAAAGGGGTCTGAATACTTTCCGTACCCACTGTATATAGCACGTGAAGCCTCCATTTTTTCCAACATTGGTAACACTTGTGGACACTAGTTCAAGACCCTGTTAGGTCCAAAAATACCGGTTTACCAAAGCGCCAACTTATCTCCAGTTAATTGTTTACGGAATCCTCTGAACAAGTTAACCAGGACACATCTGTCCCTTACATCCTTACTGAGTGTGAGAGCACCGCTTTACCACTTGAAATTATTTTTCACAATTCCAGGATCGGAGTGTCTTCATAATAAAGATGTCAACACTACAGGTAGCCTGCCATCAGTGTATGGATGGGTGTGAATGGGTGAATAATGACGTGTAGTGTAAAAGCGCTTTGAGTGGTCGAAGACTAGAAATGTGCTCTACAAGTACAGTCCATTTACTACTAGCCTGAGATCCTTTAATGCTGCAGGGGGTTAGGTTTAGCAACTGGGACAATTGTTGAATGTTGCTATAACTTGGGGACCCATTGTTGCATAAAAATATAATAAAAGATGGTACATAGCTGCTCAGTGCAGGTTTTGAGAACCTGGCCACAGATATGATCAGGCCCAGGACTCTAAGGCTACAGCCACACCAATACGTCTTCTGTTTTGAAAAATAGTTTAAGTACCATTTCAGCACCGTTTTAGAATAATAATTTACATTGCGAAAAATTGTAATTGTTGCCCAGCGCCAATATGTACATACCGATCCCTGGAGAAAGTAAATCCAAACCAAAGATAACTTTCGCTGTATTGGGTCGAGCTCACCTGTTCTCTCTTTCTTTTGACCACCACTCATACGAGGCTCTTCATCTGGGTTAGAATGTTATCCAGGACCCAGTGCAGAGTCTGCATTTATCTTTTTGGGAATGAGAATCCCAAAGCTAAGCCAGCTGCGGCAGAAAGGCATCAATAAGGTGAATTGATCATTTTGAAGTTAAGAGAGTCTGAGGAAGTGAACCATTTGGAACCTGCTCTAAATGGGAGCTGAGTGTTGTTTCACCTCCTCACTCATCCCTCTCTTGTTCCTCCATTTCACCAGAGTGTCTCTAGTCATCTGAGAAATAAAGCAACAAATTAGAAGGAAAAAAAGGAAGATTTAATAATACTAACAATTACATTTCACTCTCTCACTCACTCACTCACTCTCTCACACTCTCACTCACTCACTCACTCACTCTCTCACACTCACTCTCACTCACTCACTCTCTCACACTCTCACTCGCTCACACTCTCACACTCTCACTCACTCTCACTCACTCACACTCTCACACTCACTCACTCTCACTCACTCACACTCTCACTCACTCACACTCTCTCTCACTCTCTCACTCTCTCACACTCACTCACACTCTCTCTCACACTCACTCACTCACACTCTCTCACACTCACTCACTCACTCTCTCTCTCACACTCTCTCTCTCACACTCTCTCACTCACTCTCTCACTCATTCACTCACTCACTCACTCACACTCTCTCACACTCACTCACTCACACTCTCTC
>NW_022280079.1:793765-794730 GCF_004355925.1 Anarrhichthys ocellatus | reverse complement strand
CACTCACTCACTCACACTCTCTCACACTCACTCACTCACACTCTCTCTCTCACACTCACTCACTCTCTCACTCACTCACTCTCTCACACTCACTCACACACTCACTCACTCTCTCTCACACTCACTCACACTCTCTCACTCTCTCACTCACTCACACTCTCACTCACTCACTCACTCACTCACACTCTCTCACTCACTCACTCACACTCTCTCACTCTCTCACTCACTCACTCACTCACTCACACTCACTCTCACTCACTCACTCACACTCTCTCTCACTCACTCACTCACACTCTCTCTCTCGCACTCTCTCGCACTCTCACTCTCTCGCACTCTCTCACACTCTCTCACTCACTCACTCTCTCACACTCTCTCACTCACTCTCTCTCTCTCTCACACTCACTCACTCACTCACACTCTCTCTCTCTCACTCTCGCACTCACTCACTCGCACTCTCACACTCACTCTCTCACACTCACTCACACTCTCTCTCACACACTCACTCACTCACACTCTCTCTCACACACTCACTCACTCACACTCTCTCTCACACACTCACTCACTCACACTCTCTCACTCTCTCACACTCACTCACTCTCTCACACTCTCTCTCACACTCTCTCGCACTCTCTCGCACTCTCACACTCTCACTCTCTCGCACTCTCACACTGTCTCGCACTCTCACACTCTCTCACTCACTCACTCACACTCTCTCACTCACTCACTCTCTCTCACTCTCTCACTCACTCTCTCACACTCACTCACTCACACTCTCTCACACTCACTCACTCACACTCTCTCTCACTCTCGCACTCACTCACTCACTCGCACTCTCACACTCACTCTCTCACACTCTCTCACTCTCTCGCACTCACACTCTCTCACTCACTCACGCACACTCTCTCTCACTCACTCACTCACTCTCACACTCACTCTCTCACTCACTCACACTCTCTCTCTCTCTC
>NW_022280079.1:789992-793755 GCF_004355925.1 Anarrhichthys ocellatus | reverse complement strand
TCACCTCTGTGTCTCTAGGTAAGAACAGAGGCAGAGGCCTGCAGACTCACAAGTGCATCCATGTGCAGTTTAAGTGAATGGGGACGATATTGTTGATTGTCATAGTGTTCAACCAATCAGATCTTTAGTTTGACATGTTGGGCGTATTCTTTGACATGTCAGAGCCTGCTAGCTGGTCTACAGCTACGTCAGCATTACGTGCAGCTCTGCAGTGAGGTGCAGCGTGTGCTGTGATTGGTCAGTGGGCGAGCACGTGACTATCGTGAAACGATCACGTGATGCAGCTCAGCCAATCAAATATGGGGATTCTGACAAGTTTCCTGACTCCAGTGAGATGTACACACACCATGACACAGGGGACTGAGACGAGGAAAGAGATAGCAGAGCAGTACAATTCTTATGTTGGTTGTGAAAGTAAAATCATAAGACGGACTCCAAAAGAGAAGAATGGGTTGTGGCTTGTGATTAAGAGGTGATGGTGGATCCTGTAGCCAGACCAGTTGACAACCACTGTCCTACATGAGCGCAGGAAACAATATTCACATAATTTAAGCTCCTGCATTTTCCAAATGCTCTAGTATTATACAAACGTATTGTTCGGTTTCTAAGCTTCGTACCGAACGGTTTAATATGAACACGTAAATAGTTCCAGTCCTAGAAACGGATAATAGTTGTGGCGCCATCATGAGGGTATAAGGTCATCTACAGATGAAAAATAGCCTTTTGGCTAACTCTGGCGCATTTGCAGAAATGTTTTTATTAATGTGCACTGTCCCGTTCAAATAAACCAATAAATAAAGTGGTGTTTCAGCTGCAGGACAGCAGTGAAGGCCCAGGTATAAAATGCACGGCCCGCCACTGCACTATACATGGTGTCAGAGAGTGAAAAAGAACTCAAAATCCCCCTGCTAAGTTAGGCAAATAACAACAGTTCAATCAGGAGAGACCTGTTTTATAATTTAACAATGATTTATTATACATGCATCAAATATGAAAAGTGCAAAGTCTTTGGCGATTGGACTCCATCCTGAAGTAATATCAGCGAGGGTAGGGATACTGAGGTCCAATAGGCCTAATCCCCCCTGGAGTCCAGACACTGGTGGTGGTGGTGAAAGGAGTTGCTGCAATCTGATGAATCAGGAGCCTGACTGTGATGCTGACTAGAGGCGACTGGGGTGGAGGAGGGTCGCATCTGCTTAATGCAGAAATGACAACTGACAGCAGCAGAGAGGAGAACACTTTAAAGTTTGACAGCAACGATCTGATTGGCTTCAGGAAACTGTGCAGAATGTGGTTGGTTACTTAAAAGTGCACACCCCCAATCAGCTGATGGAGTAATTACAAGGAGAGGAGAGACTGAGATTATCAGTGAGTGTCTTCCTGACTGAACTTGTGCTTGAGCTACATTTTACCGAGTTACCAGTAGACCAGTAGAATTTGCCGGAACACGACAGAATTTATAGCTCCGTCAATGATTGGAAGCTGCCTTCGTCCCAAGGTCGCCCCAAACAATGACACTCTCACCACCGGGCTTCACAGTTGGCCTGAAGTTCTCATGATGGAATACAGTGTTTGGTTTTTTCCAAACATGATGCTTGTCATTTAAACCAAAAAGATCTATTTTACACTCAGAACATTATTTTTCATCCACGTGGCCCTAAGCAAACTGTAGATGGGCAGCAATGTTCTTGGTGGAGAGCAGTGTCGTTCTCCTTGATATCCTGCCATACACAGCACTTCCTCTTGAGTGTTTGTCTGATGGTGGACTCATGAAGATTGACATTAGCCCATGCAAGAAAGGCCAGATGTTCCTCAGATGTTACCTCCTGACCACTCCCGATGAGAGAGGAATTTTCTCCATTTATGCCCGGCAGTGTAGAGGTGGAGGCCAAACTCTTTAGATATGGTTTTGTAGCATGTTAATGCATGGCACACTTCCACACAGCTGTATGGTGTTGACTAGACATTGATAGTAAAGCCCCAGGTTTTATTAATTTACTGGGGACTAATAAGCTCACATTGTAACACCCGACTCCAATTACCCCTTTAAATGAATTGATAATCCTAGAGGTTCACTTACTTTTCACAACAAATACATTAAATGTTGGATATTGTTGCTAAATGAATAAGTATATATTTTGTATTTTATATGATGTTATTTTCTTACTTTTCTACTTCTCTTTCTTCTCTTGTAAAGTAAAGTACTGGATACCTTCACTTCTTTCAATGAAACTTAGACTGTGATGTGAGAACAAGTAGACTTGTATTCATTTTAAGGAGTCACAAGTCAGAAAGGTTGGGAAGGACACGTCATGTAGTTCAAGCATGTCGTTGTACAAAAAGAAAGATCAGAGAATTAGACCTCAAGGGCAAAATATGATTTGACTTGCAGACAAAATGTAAACAAAAAAAACACATTTTAAGAACATCAACATTTATTTCACATGATATAAAACAGATGGGCTATGAACTCTTTGCATATTGACCCTAATAATATTAATACCGCTTATAGTTAGTTATAATATTCACTCTTCTTCTTTTCAGTGTGTACATAAATTATGCTATCTTGTTTTATTGTTCATTTTTTTTACATTTTATACATCTATTTTAGATTTAATTTATGTCATGGAGCTCCATAGTCCCACTTATTGCTTGGTACATGTGCTATTCTCCAGTTCTTCACCACCTATGACAGATTCAAATGCAGAACCTCTAATCTGTGTCATGTCTTGTGTATATCTTCTAAGTAATGTAAACTAAAGAGAGAAACAATAGGAGACAGAACTGACAAAGCAGACTGGAAATCCAAAACATTCACATATTGAATGTGTCGTCTTCCCAACATGAATAATCACAACTTCTGCAAAATACTTATTTCTGTCCAAAAGAATCAGCAGCATGAAGTGGCACCTTGTTGAAAAAGTAAAAATCTGCTTTATGTTCATACAGTATATGTACTTTTTATATATTTACATGTGTATATCCAATGACGGACAATATGTCATGTTGCATGTGCACAATGAATGATGAGGGAGCCTCCGGTCTCAAATGAACACAGAAAATCTAAATCAGAACAGGTTCAAATCCCAGAGCGTCTGTGGTCACTTTGGGTTTAAGTAAAGCACTGCATGTGTGTTGAGATCTGGTGCTTAGCCCCCCATGAGACTTCTCCTTTATGCAGGTGTATGCTCACCTCCAACAGCTCAGTAACAGCAGATACCCCCTCCTCCAGATCAGTAGAATGTTGTAAGAGTGATTATGTTAAGATGACTTTAATAATCAGTAAGGTATCAAATGTTCTGTGAGTGTATGGTTGGCAACACATGTCTATGGAGTTGTATTACTCCCAGAATAAGTCGTACATACAGTCACGATTGTGAAATGGTTTGATTTTGTATATTTATAGCAGTAAAAGTATAGCCAATCAACAACAACACAAAAAGGGAAAGAACGAACAACTAACCAGGGTCCGTGGGACTGACAACCAAGAAATACGACTAAGTGTTCCCCCTCTGTGTTACGGTGTTCCCTCTCCGTGTTAAGGTGTTCCTCCTCCGTGTCACGGTGTTCTTTCCCCCTCTGTGTCACGGTGTTCCCCCTCCGTGATACGGTGTTCCCCCTCCGTGTCACGGTGTTCCCCCTCCGTGATACAGTGTTCCCCCTCCGTGATACGGTGTTCCCCCTCCGTGTCACGGTGTTCTTTCCCCCTCCGTGTCACGGTGTTCCCCCTCCGTGATACGGTGTTCCCCCTCCGTGATACGGT
>NW_022280079.1:778170-789982 GCF_004355925.1 Anarrhichthys ocellatus | reverse complement strand
CCGTGATACGGTGTTCCCCCTCCGTGATACGGTGTTCCCCCTCCGTGTTACGGTGTTCCCCCTCCGTGATACGGTGTTCCCCCTCTGTGTTACAGTGTTCCCCCTCCGTGATACGGTGTTCCCCCTCTGTGTTACAGTGTTCCCCCTCTGTGTTACTTATTATTCAGTCTGACTGGATGAATGGAAATAAAGAAAACATTTGAACAACATGCCGATGAGTTTATATTGTGGCTGCAGTTCACAGCTTCACAGGTAACTCATGAAGTCGGCTGCAGTGGTAAATGTTCTTACAGTTCTTTCTGACACTGGACTCGGGTTGTGAAGCCTTTTCTCTCATTCTTCATATCAGCGCTTTGATCACTTAACATGTGCACAACAAACCATGAGTGACTGGAAGAGACCTTTTGAAAGTGTTATCTCCATTTGTACAATTAATGGCGTTGCGACTGACATACAGCTGTGTGTGTGAGGCCTTGTTGTCAATTGTTCCCTTTCTGCATCGGAATTTCCGTTTGGACCTGGGTTGCAGGGAATCTAAAGGTGTGTTTATACTGGTGTTCAGACGTAGTCGTCCATCTCATGCCCGTCTGTTGAGAGAGATACACTGCTATTTGAATCAATCAAGCTGACTACCCAGGCTGCGTAACAGCTGCTATATAGACCAGTGGGTCTGTCTTCTCTGTCAGCCTTCCCTTCATCCACAGCGAGTGCTCTACCTGGTGCTAACATGTTTACTTCCACCAGATGCAACCAAAGCTCTCAGCTGAAAGAACACTTGCCTCTGAAGCGCTCCTAGCTGGGCATTTTCAGAAGAGCGGAAGGCGTTTTTAGCTGGAAAAAATGCCTCGGTGGAAACATGACTTTGTGCAACAATGTGACAACTGTGATACGGATTCATTTTCAAATCCTTAACCTTGGATGTTAAAAAGCATCCCTCCGTCTCACTCCCTACCCTTCCAGTAGCTCTCAGTCTCATTGACCCCTCTACAGGATAAACAGATAGTACAACTTCCAAAAACAAGCTTTTTAAAAGAAGTTCAGCTTTTCTGATAAGAAACGAAACATACATAAAGAGACCTGTGCAACAAACACTCCTCCTCAAACTACTACCCACTGTCCTGACTGTGGGGAGGACTTGCTTACAGGTCAAGTAGTTTTAAGAAATCAGTTGACACTTGAGTTTGTCAAATCTTCCCTGGTTCCTCTTCAATGATGGACCTGGTACTGCTCTCTGATAATGCACAGCTGGAGACTGATTTGGAATCCAGAAAAAGTATCAAGACTATAACGAACATTTCTTGAGTTGCTCAGGTAAATTTAATTGAAAACAGAGATAATTTGTAAAATTTGTATGCCTTCACCATTTCACAATCTTATGCAGACATGTTTGGAGAACAATGTGACTCCATATAATTGTTGTTTTGGTCAGGGACATATCAGTATGGAAAGATCTAACATGTGCTAAAGATACAGTTCATTTGCCTTCCTTTCTGTCTAGAAGTGGCCCATCAGTGTGGAGTCAGTTAGCTGGGCTGTCGTCCTCTTAGTCTCAGTCTCCATGTGGGCATGTAACAGTAGTATCAAAGTAGTCCTGTTGTAAAGGCAGGAAGCCGTGGAGCATGCTCTGTGCAGGCGGGCTACATTTGGGCTTTACAGGACACCAGTGTGGATGTCGAGGCCGGCGTCGCTCACGTGTCACTGCTCACCAGGGTGAATGTCTGTGCTGCAGGGAGGAGAAGAAAGTCATCATTTTTCTTTTCTCTTTTCTATTGGTGCAAAATGAAAACAGTGTGATGGTGTGATGGAAGCAGAGATCAAATACACTAAAGATCACACTCCATACACTTGGAAAGTAGATTTGTATGCTGGTTTCAAAGCCGAGGTATGAGGGGATAAAGGAACTTAGTGTTTCATACAGTATAAACACTGAATGTCTCTCTTCCCAGATTCCATTTTCATTCCATGAGTTGCAGTTTCATTGTTTACCCACTGGAGGCTGCTGTCCGTTTGTAGACTTGTTCTCAGACACAGGAGGAGACAGAACCTAAGTTTTTTTATTTTGGATTTCAATCTGCACACAACACAAATTGAGATGAGCAGGGCCGCACTACACACCTGTACAGCCTGAAGGAGGACTCATTGGGATCAGGTGGAGTGAAGGTAGTCTATGGAGTCATGTGGTAAAGTCATTGCTGTACCATGTGTGTGAATAAACGCTCTCATGTAACTTCAGCAGCGCCAAAATGAAGAGAAAAGTTTATGATTTTATAGATGCTTGTCATTCCACAGTCTCGTGCAGAGGTGTCAAACTCATCTTCACTCTGGGCCACATCAGCATCATGTTTCCCTCAAAGGGCCGGTTGTAAATGTAAGACTGTGTAAATGTAACTACTCCTGACATATTGTTAAATAACTGTCTCTGCTTTTGATTATTGTTTATTCAAGTGTAAAAATATTGTACATGTAGTTATATAAATGTAAAAATATATTTAAGCACATTTCTGTTATTATAACATAAATCATTTTAATTCAGGGTTCAGAAACCCACATTACTCTATCAAAGATCAAACGTTTAAAGAAAATAACAAAGACAAATATCAATACAATAACTTTGTTCAAAGCTATTTTTGTCACCTCTCTGCATCACTAATGTCCCCGTCGTTGTCCTGTGCATGGCAGCTACAGCCAAGAGCTCCTCACTGAGAGTCAGGTCTGCCTTCAGCCTCTGATGAACACTGATGTATGATGTGTGATGTGTCCGTGTTGTCTGTGCTTTCATCAACAGCTATGAAGAAGACGAGTACCTGCTCGTCTCTTAGCTAGCTGTGTTGTTAGATTGCTGCTAGTTCCTGAACTCGGTCTGCGATGGTGTTCCTTCTTCTGGTCGGAGCTCACCTGCTCACATACCTTTAGCGTGCACTGGGCTGTAGTTTCTGTAAATATATTCTGCTGTGATTGCAGTCTGCCTTTTAATTCTTGGACAATTTGATGTTTTTCTTGGAGGCTAAATTTAGCTCCGTGTTTGGTGTCAAAATGCGGCAAATTCGCAGGCCACATAAAATGACGTGGCGGGCCGGATTCGGCCCGTGGGCCTTGAGTTTGACGTGTCTGGTCTCGTGGCTCTCAGTCTGTCTGTGGTTTATTGGTGCATACTCATCTTGCAGTAAGTCTGGGCCTTAACTCACTCAGTCAAGAAGTTGAAAATGATTGTATTTATTTCATTATGTATTCATTTTTAGTCAGATCTAAGGACATTGAGTCTAAATATGTTAGTATCAATATACATAAATAAAGACTAGCAGGTGCAGTATTTATGAATACTGATGTTTTAAGCAGAAGCACACCAACATAGATTCAGACCAGCCACCGGCCAAACTCTATACAACTTTCAAAGAATTTAACAATATATTAATTTAACTGACCAATGTTTTGACTGTAGATAAATAACTGCTACATTATGGTATAAATCTTGGGTGGCCCGCTATTATAAAAAAATGAACTAGAATATGACTTGAGCATATTTCTTACAAATGATAAAGAAATGCTTTTTGTAATTTGTGGGTTCACCAATAAATGACTGTAATGTCTAATGTACAGGTTGGTAGTGTTGCGTTATGGCACACATGGTGTTCTGGTCTACAAACAGATTTTCTTGCAGTGTATCTGGTAAAACTACGCATTCTAACATTTATATATATTATTTTTGTAGGAAATATATTTTTGTATTTTGTCCTGAACAGACACATGAAACAGAAAACCCCACATGTGTGATGACAGGATGATAACTCTTCTTCATGTCACTATCCCAGAACTATTGTGCAACATATGATCACTATCACCTAAATCTTTGTGGCTCTGTAATGTGTTTTGGCAGACCATATGCCATACATTATATATAATGTCAGAGCGTCTTTAGAGGTGCAGAATTCGAGATTGGGAGCATTTCAACATGGCGGCCCGTAGCTAGCTAATGGTGCTCACAGCACTAACAGTGGTTACCTGAGAGGGAACCGGGAACTAAAAGCATGCACTGCATCCCGTCTGTGTCAACAAAGCAAGCAGAAAGAAGCTCATATGACAACACACACTGGACGACTGTGGAGTGGTTCGTCCCTCTATCAGAAGATCGGCGACTCCTCTAGTCCGTGTCCATGTGTCTTTGGGCAAGACACTTAACCCCAAACTGCTCCCAAAGGCTGTGCCATCTGTGTATGAATGCTTGTGAAAAATGACATAGTCCTGATGGGCAGGTGGCACCTAGCATGTTAGCCCTGTCATCAGTGTGTGAATGGGTCTGAATGGGTGAATGATGACATGTAGTGTTAAAGAGCTTTGAGTGGTCGGATGACTAGAAACGCTTTACAAGTACAGTCCATCTACACAGGTGTGAATGTCTGCTCAGGTAGACATTACACTAAATAAAGCTTGGAAGGTCACATGTGATGGAGGCAGGTTTCACTTACCAGCCAACATGTTGTTGTTGTTGGGTTTCTTTTCGTCTGCTGTCAGCTGGTTGGAAGAATCCAATCTCTTCTCCAGCTTCTCCTCTCTGGTGGTGTGCTGCGTCACGTCCGGTTCCTCGTCCCTTGGCTCTGGGCTCGGCGTTTCAGGCTCAGGAGTCTGGAAGCTACAATCAGCAGAAGCAGAACAGGTCACACTCTGCAAGGACGGCACAGACATTTTGAGAGGCTGCTACTCGACGCTGTTGGGGTTATAGAAAACATGAGATAGCATAGATGTCAATATGATTGGAGTAGTATTTTGACATGTTTGTTTTATAGACATGTCTAATATTAGGACCTTGCATTAACCTTCATAAATGAAGGTTGATCATTCACATGGATCAATGACCCAACACAGTGGCCTGATGTTGCTCATCTGGATATCTATACATATTAGATTGAATCACCAGGTATCATGTCTGTAAATAAGCCAACTGTTTGATCCAGGCTTGGCTGAGATGTAGTTGGAGAACACAGTCCGATGCTGCTGTACAGTATGACTGTACTGAGTGCCTCCCACTCAAGCTATCTATCATCAGTGGTAACTGCTACCAGCATTATTCAGCCTGACAGTGAGTATTCACTCTGGATCTGTGTGTCCTGATGTGACAGCGCGATACTTTCCCCCATAGGGGGTGGATGACACTGATGATGTCTACACTGACGCCAATCAATCAACTTGCTGTGCTAACATCATACTATGTGTTCCGCATTCGGCTACGTTCAGAGGACCGTGACGGTGCTGCAAGAATAAACACACTGGTACAGCCCCACCCATCTACACCTATGGGTGACCTCAATAACGGATGAGGGTCCTGAGACGTTTGGGACGTAATAGCTTCATGAGATTTGAAGGGATCTTAGACCATGCACACACACACACACACACACCTGTTTTCAGTGGTGGTGTTTGTTGGCGAGCTGGTCAGATCTTGCTCTCTGCTTTCTTCGTCCTCAAAAGGCTGAAGGTTTACAGTCTCCACATGCTGCGGCTCTGTGCCCAGGTCCACAATCACCACCCTCTGGCTCTCACACAGCTGAAACACACAAACACGTCTGAATTAGAAAGTGCAGAGTTTGGCAGGCTTTGCATGGCTGCGATGTGCTGGGAATCACATACAGAGAGTAGTATTGGTACCAGGAGTTACTCTGATGTGTACATGCTACATGTCATGACATGCTATTGTTTTTAACTTGAAACACAAAAAGAAATAATGATTACTACAAGAAATGTAAATGAATATTGATAAACATTGAAATCTGTCTGTATATTTGATGACAACAGAGGTCAGTTAGTGGAGGAGTAAATAAATAAATGAAGTGAGAACAAAAAATACATGATGACAAAATAAAACAACAACTAAATAAAGATGTTAAAACAACAACTGTTGAATAAGTCATTAGATTAGATAATACATCTCTGGTGCTGTGTACAGGGCTCCATGGCTGCAGGAGCTGTTGATGTCTATGGTGTCCGGGTTCCCTGTTCTGTTGTGTTTGTTCCTTTTAAAATGTCCAGCACAAACATTGCTGCATCTGTTAGTACTTTCATCAACAGCTCCATGGTGAATGTACTGTTTAGAGATGGCTTCGGCACTCAGTAAAGACTTGATAGAGACAAGCAAAGTAGAGGTAAAGGACATGCTTTTATATCACACACATCGTGACATGGAGCTTCTGTCTCTGTCACTCCATCCATTTTATTTACCAAGATCCACCTGGATCATCAGCTGATGATGTGGATCATGGACTTCCTGACCCTAAGAACACGGAGGGTGCTGGTGCCACTGGCTCCGCCCAGGGCTGTGTCCTCTCCCCCCTGATCTCATCCTGAGTGGAGATTGTTCTCATCTCCTTGCTCTCTGGCCCTGCCCACGATCACTGGCCTGTCCTTGGTGAGTTTGTGGAATGGTGTGACAGCTGAATGTCACCAAGACCAAGGAGATGTGTGTGGACTTCAGCGAGCATGGCGTGGTGAGGATTGCAGCCCTGGTTCATGGGGAGCCAGTGGAAGCTGTAGACTAGTACAGATATCTGGGACTGTCATTGATAACAAACTGTGTTTTGAAGCTAACACAGAGGTGATCATCAAGAAGCACCAACAGCATCAGTATTTCCTGAGGAAGCTAAACGTCTTTGGGATATGCAGGAATATCCTCCCTACATTGTGCAACTGCCTCAAAGAAAGCACATTCAACGCTATCACCATCAAAACCAAGAAGGGCCTCCAGAGTATAGTGACCGCCTGCTCCAAAACCATAGGCCACCCTCTCCGAAAAAGCCCACTACATCCTACAAGATGCATCCCACTGGAGAGGAGCCCAGACGCAGCTATCAGTGCTGGCTGAATCCTGGAGATGAAGCCCTTAAAGCCAATCTGGCTGTTTCCACATGTCCCAGATGACAGTTAGAGAAGATACTGACACAACAGCAGATAACCGGCTGTGTGGCAGAATTCTAGCAAAGAGAGCTGTGTACGGTGAAGCTGGGTGCCCCTGCAGCCTCCAGCAGACTGCACTGGGGACACACAGCCCATGTGCATGTATCTCCTATATGTATTCATTTCAAATGATTGATATGCGTAGTATCTGTTTATTGTTCATGAGCTGTCATATATCTATTGGATGCTGCCCTTAACTAATATTTGTCTCTCTTATTTCGTCGTTAGGTTCTAGAGAAGACAAACCTACTTTACTGCCAGAACAATGAGATTGAGAACATTCCACTTGGTTGCCATAGCAGCAGCAGCAGTAACCCCAAACCGCCCCTAGAAACCATTAACATGTTTGATCCCGAACCACTTACTCTAACATTACACTACACTTATCATAAAAGATATTGTTTGCAGTGCCATCACTGAAAGACCTTTGTTAAAGCCCTTACAATGGTTTAACTCTCCAGAAGACTTTGGTCTTTTCAAGGGATTTATTGATAATAAATAAAGATAAAGAATAACACCAGACTTATCCTTTAACAGCTTGTCAATGAATTTAACCTTTACCTTTCAAGGGAAAGCAAAAGTAAGAATGAATAGAAGCTGTAAGAGGAAGTGATTGACTTCGGACCAGCCCATCGGTGCACCTGTGCAGCCTTGTCTTCAGTACCTCGGTGTCTCTGCTGCTGGCCTCGGCCTGTGGCTCCTTCACACTCGGCAGGGTCACGTCCCCGTCCTGCTGCACTCCCTCACACTCATTGTTCACCTCCTCCACTCTCTGCACCTTTTGGAGATTGAAACAGAATCTTGTCATGATCTGTTTGTACAGTCATTATGAGAAACGTGCACCTTATTCATCATTATATAACCAACCCGTTATCTGATCCCTATTGTAACAAGGATGAAAACAAAAGCCAACGTTTGCACTTAATACAAGTTAACCAAAATCCAAATGCTCTTTTGTTTCGTTTTAGTATTTTTCTTTAAAGTTTGTGTGGCACAATAAGTCATGTGTAGTTCAGTAAGTACAATCATGTATTGTGTGTAATGTAAGGTAAGAGAGTTTATTATGTTTCCTGTGTGTTTATGAGGAGGAAGTGTTCATTGTAGTTGAAATTTAGGGCACAGCGTTATTTATCAGCAGCTACATTTGTAGGCAGTAGATCCAGTGGATCCCAGTAGGTGTCAGTGTTGCGACATGAGCAGAGTCTGTGACTAGAGCCACAGGCAAGTCTCGCGTGAATACGTGAGAGGATGAGAATCTCTGAACAGGATGGAAGCAGAGAGCGCTGTGGAGCGACTGCATACCTAAATGCATATCTTAGTATTTTGCAGAACATTTTCATTAAATGTGTAGCACCAGATTAAGCCTGCGTGACATCATTCAGTGCACCGCTACATTTGCATTTGTTTTTGAACTGGTTGCCAGGACAGCGTGAAGTTTACAGCTAGTGAAAACAAAGATCTGATGAACCTGAGGTGCACGTTCTGTGTGAGTCCCTCCAGCCTCAGCAGCCGTCCTGCTCTGCTCCATGTGAGCCACCTTCAGCTGCTGCAGAGCTGCCTCCAGCTCCACAGGGTCTGCACAGGCCCCCTCTGCCTGGACCCGGCTCTGCACACACACACACACACATACACATGCACACACACACACACAGAAATATTTGACAGAAAGGATAAGGTAAGCACCAGAGCTGAAACAGTGTGTGTGTGTGTGTGTGTGTGTGTGTGTGTGTGTGTGTGTGTGTGTGTGTGTGTGTGTGTGTGTGACATCACCTGCTGGATAATCAAAGGGTTGTCTTTGCTGAAGGATGGCGAGCGGGATGGGGTTTCTCTCTTCTTCTCTCGGAGCGAGGAGGCCTGCTGGTTTCTCCTCATCCTCTCCAACTGCTCCTCCACACTCATCCTCGTTCTGCCCATCTCTCTCTCCCCAAACCCTGTCTGATCCACTGCACTTCTGGGTCGGTCCTGTACAGGACAAGACTCAGTGTTACTTTCTTTTTCTGCGCAGAGACCATGACCATGGCAGCAGTGCTGGTATGTATGGGCTTTGTTTGTCTGGTTTTTGTCATGATTGCAAGTAGGTTTTCCACAGATGCATCAGTACAATGATAATTAACATAATCAGCACTCTGTTACTCTGAGATTATCTTTTGAACAGAAATACTGCTTTCACTAATTCATTTTAATTACAGATTCTTTGATTAGTATCGGCTGCTGCCAATAAATGATTGTGTCTTCTCTTCCCTGCTCCAGTTAAGTTTTGTATTTATTGTTTTCAGCCTTATGCTTTCATCTGTTTCTATGGTTGAATGCTGCATGTTGTTAGTTCATGTGTTCATTACTGGAGATATTTAAGATTTCAACAGCTGCAGCACGATCAGGTCAACTGGAGACAAAACCTCAACCACAACAACTGGGATTGGAGTGATATATCAACAGAAGAAAACAAGATAAAGAAGCCCGTATGTTTCACTGCTAAATCAACCCAGAACACCAGAGAGAGATTTAAACAACAACGTTCAGCACTGAGATGTGAAGAAAGGATTGAAGCTCGGACTCCGATAGAGCCGCATGTCATTGTAAATGCAGATGTGTATCTCCTTCTTGGTAGGGCAGATTACAGATCTAAAGAGCTCTGACTCAAAGGAATGTTCTCCCACACAAACATTCTATAAAACTATATCAAACTTGTATCTAAAGATGTTTTTGTCTCTGTTGATGCCGAGGGCAAAACCTACAGATCTGGATTCAGGCTTCTTGGTCTTCCTCAGGGTGACGTAGGAGAGAACGGTGGAGGACTCTGGGGGACTCATGGGAGATTTGGTCCTGGGAGGAATGATGCCCACTGGGTAGAGGGGCGCTGTGGAGAGATGGCAGGGAACAGGGTCACTTCACCATTAGCAGACAAACACTGCGGTCAGGCTAGTTGCTCATGTTGTAGCAGAATATTCAACATGGTTCATTTCACATGTTGTTAACAGACAGAGGAGACATTCATTGCTGTGTTTGAATGCAACAACAGAAGAAAGGATCAACCTTATTTTATAAGAAATATTATTATTATTATAATATGCATACATACACACAACACATACATATACATCTATAAAACTAGACAATGTGTACTGTCAACTCAGACATCCCAAATGTCACACGTGCTTAGAGAAATGCATCTCGTGTCTGCTCTCTAACAGAATTCAAACGGCACGTCTTCAATGTTTAATACTCTCAGTGATACAGTCGAGGGATACCTGGAGTCCAAATGAGACGTTTGAGATGCTCAGAATCCTACCATGCAACAGCTGTGACTGCACTACTTTTAGATTCCAGTATTGTTCAGCCGGGTCTTGTTCCCCAATTGTTGCCCTTCTGACTTTGGATGATGGACTTGTGTTAAGAAACCTCCAGAGGTTCAGGAAACATGGACTCTAGCAAAACAACAGATTCTGGTTCAAGCTCTCTGAGCCACAATAAGTCTGTTTTTCCAACGCTTGTCTGGGTCAGAGTTACCCGAGGGAGGAGCAATCAACAAGAACTTGTTGATTTCAAAGAAAAAAGTGCAAAACTGTGTTTGTTCATAATTAGTGTTTGACTTTCTCTATAAATCGAGCTTTTTCATCAAAGAGCCAACAAACCCAGTTGTGGGCTTCAGTAAGGAGCAGGAGACTTCCTCTGTGTGATCTTTAATGTTCTGTTTTAAGTCTCCTGGGCTTTTTGAACCATGCATACATTTTAGTTTCTCATACCACAGTGATGCCCATCTCATCACTGGACTGGAGACCAGAGAAGATGTTGCTCCTGAGCTTTAGCTCCAGTGTTTGAACAGTGAGTTAGTTCTGACCAAATAATTACACTTGAAGTGGCATTCCATAAGTGCTGTAACTACATCAAGAGTACAACAACTAGGACTTTGAACTCCATGTATCCCTCTCCTTCAGTGGCGTAAGGCAGCTATAGAGGGCCTCAGTGCACACTAGCTACTAGTTATGAAGCACACACAGACACCACTGGGCGTATGAAATGTGTTGGATTTTACAGTCCAATGAGTTATTAAGGCTAAAACTCTCGCCTCGCTACGGGACCCAATGCATTCGCACTGCCTGCACTTTATAGCCCTGCTCAGCTTTACAGGCACTAGAATAACCGCTAACTTCATTAACCGTGAGCCGATCTATGACGATGGGAAGGAGCCGGGATACTGACGTAACAGCTGCGACAGACACAAGGGTTTGGTCTCAGCATTGGTAGGGACACTGCCAGCCCGCCCCCCCCCCCACCATCCAAAAAAAGTGTTAGTTGATATCAGGGGCGTTTCTAGGATTCAAAGAAAAAGAAAAGAAGAATTTTTGGGGCCCATTTGGGGCCGCGGATATTCATTGTTTCAGACAGTTCATAGATTGGTTCAATCAGAAAGAGTGTGATAGTTTTGCTTGCATTCAGTATATGATAACACAAGACACAGAATTTCAGGGTCATAGTGAAATTTTACAACACAAATATGAACTTTTCTCAAATAAAGAATATCCGCGTCACTCCCAAATACTAATTCTTAAAGGGACCGCACACAATGGATGGAGAATGGACCTGACAGTGTCAACTTCATATCGTTAAGTATGATGATAGGCTGTTGGATTGTAATTTGAAGGGGGAGAAAACATACAAACCAGAACGCACGCACATATGTAGCATGTTAGAGTTATAAATAACTTGTCCATGAGAGAAACAATAGTTTAATTTAATGACATCACCAAAATAAATTTTTTATTTTTTTTTAAAGCCAATAATGCCAAATTATTTGGGGGGGCTGAAGAACATTTGGGGGGGCTCTCTTCATCACTACGATGCTGTAACTCAGAGGTGATGATGGTTACCC
>NW_022280079.1:769138-778160 GCF_004355925.1 Anarrhichthys ocellatus | reverse complement strand
CCAGCTCTACTCTTCATCACTACGATGCTGTAACTCAGAGGTGATGATGGTTACCCAGCGATCAAAGAATAAAGACACTTTACGCACAATTTAGGTGTATTTTCCCTTTAACTCACGAGATGCAGGTAGCATGTTTTATACTTAATGTGAATATAATTCATACTTTGTTGGCATCTTATTCTGAAAACCGGATGTTCGTCTGAAGAAACCGGATGTTGTCTCACGTTAATCTTTCCGCTACCTTTCAAAGTCCTTCGCTCGCTCCCGATCTGTGCCGTTTGAATGTGTTTAGTGAATTTCAGCATATAGGTGCACTAAAGTGTAAGTGTCTGCTGAGTTGACCACGGAGATCTGAGTGTCTGCTGACTTTACCACAGCGATGTCCAGTAGTCTCCATTCCTCCACCGCTGCCAGTGAGCAACAGACTTTCAAAATAAAAAAACGTGCTATAAAATAATTGTCGGCATTAATTAATTAATGCGTTAACGCGTTAATAACACGTTAACTTGCCCAGCACTAATAATAATACGAATGAGTTTGCAAATATATTGTGCAAAATTATTTTTTCTAACAGGCAATTGAAATTAACAAAATATTGGTGGGGACAATTGTGTCTTTCCCAAACTTTGGTCGTGACTAGTCCCTATGGACCCTATGCAAACCTACGCCCACAGCTTTGTGTCCTGAGAATAAAAGAGCTGTCACAGATGTTACCCAGGATGTGCAAAGAGGCAGGAACACACGTGTTACACGCCACAGCTGAGAGCCTCTGGCATACAGAAGCCTTCTGGGACATCACGGCAGTGAGTGGACATCTTTATACAAACATACAGGCACCATGTGGTGAATCGTGATTCATAATGAGTCGCCAAACATCGTCTGAAAGCTCCCTAACAGGTAAGTGGAGAACATTCATGGAGACAAAGGAACCATAGAACAACGTGCTGTCATCAAACAGGTACATGTTCAGGTGTTGCTGAGCAACATTCCAGCTGCGGAACTATTTATGTTGGTGGAATAAAATAGATGATTAGATGAAGAAACACACCATGATCTGTTCTTATTGCAAACTAATAAGGACTTAGTGGAGCATAAAAACATTATCAGCAGCATGAACATCCAACACTGCAGACGTGAAGGAGCATCAGCTTCACGTGACTGAGTCTAGAGCTACATCTCTCTATATATAACTATACCTTTTGAAGCTGAAGTGTCCTTACTCTCAGCAGAGCTCTCTGTCCTGTCCTCACCGTTGGCCTCGTCTCCTTCCTCCTTCACCGTGGTCAGCTCCGGCTCGCTCTTATACAGCCGGTAGTCTGGAGCTTGCTGTGAGGGAGAGATTGCTCAGGGTCAGAATACACACGCACGCACGCACACACGCACACACACACACACACACACGCACACACGCGTGCACACACGCACACTTGTGGACTTTAAGGAAAAGCAGGGTTGTCAGTGGTTCTTTGGTTGCCATACTCTATCTACATGGACGTCTAATGGCTCATGTTAGACTAAGTACAGAGTGAAGCTCTTTCACACATTAGAGCACCAACCAGCTATCGTTGGGTGAAGCCTTATTGAAATTGAATAGATTATTAGTAAGCTTTTTATTTGTAGTCTTTGAGTGTATCTTTGGGATGCTTGAAAACTCATGAAATTTTGCACATGCCTCACAAAACACATATCTGATTTGGCTCTTGAGCTCTGGCGTGTCTCAAGCACACCGTAACATTTTTCAGAGTCGAAGCCCCACCATTTACTGTCCCGTGGCTGTATGGAATGTGTATGTAACATGTGGAGATGTACAAAAAGTCGCTTGGAAGTAAAACCCAACAGGAAGTCAGCCATTTCATTTCATGTGCAATTTTAGGCCTTTTTTTTTGCTTCTTACAGGCGCTGCACTTTAAAGAGGTCCTCTTATAGAATGCATTAGATCTACTTCAGGACAATCCACAGACCTTCACAATGCAAAGTTAACAAACTCTCGAGTTTTCATGGAACGATCTTGCCGTGGAATGGCAGCCATTTTGCGCAATTCCCCATGAAACAGGAAGTTGTCCAGTGTCCAACATTGTCCAGTCTGCCCGCCGGTGAACCTGACAGGCGAGAAGGTGTGAGGGGCCGATCATCACTGCTTAATTCAGTGTGGCTTTGTGGCACAAAGGCAGTAAAACTGCCTTTGTGCCACAGCACACTGGGCTTATTATTCTTATTTCTTATTGCTGTGATGGGTGAAAACCTTGTATCGACCAAATGTCAACTTTTCAGAATCAGAGAAAGTGCTTCATGAGCTATTGAGGCTGAAGAATTTTCTCAGCCAAGAGAGTACAAAGAGAGTTTATGACAGATTAGGACCACTGTAAGAGAGAAAGATCTCGCCATTTCAAGAGAAATGTCTTTATGAGATAGTCGTCATTTTACCAGAAAAGTTATATTTCAAGATAAAAGTTGTAACTTAACAAGAAAAATCTTTAACATTTTATAACAATTGTCATTTTATTGGAAAGACTTCCTGAAAAGTTTATATTATTTTGACAGGTAGTTTTACATGGAAAAGTTGTATTTCAGCATTTATTTATGAATATCCCTTACATTGGGTCTTTATACTCTGTGACCCTAAATAGCATACGCGGTTACAGATAATGGATGGATGGTTCTTTATAGCACCAATAAGTGCCATTGCAGTAGTACAGGAATAAGGGGGAGTTCTCTGGTGCTATAAAAAGTATTTTTCAATGAGCACACTCAAAGTAGAAGGCAAGACAGACTCAACACACCTGTAAACCTATACAATCAAACATCACCCTCATAAGAATGGAATTCCACAAATAGATCCATGTATGGACCAGAATGGGTCTGACCATGACAGTGACGGCTGAATGGAGCATGGGTTGAAGGGGTAAAAAGCAAAACAACACTGAAATGACTTGCATGTATCCAGAATGGCGCTTGTTTAGGAATGAGTCTCCTCCGTGTCTATCAGGTCAGCCTTTAGGGTGGTTTGGAAAGGTGAAGATGATACACATGGATGTAAAAATGGTTGAGCCCACAGGATCTTCGGGGTGCTAATGGCTGGCGGTCACAGTGAAGCAGAGATGTGGACGGAGGAGCAGACATGGGAGGTTATGAAGGTTCTCAGTGGCTCTTACGCTGTGCACGCCGTTCCTGGCGCTGCCCTTGCGATCCTCGGGACGGTGCATGTGGGGGGGCAGGCGGCCGCCGGGGTGCGAGTGGTGGGGGGGCACGTGAGGGGGGTGCTCTGATGAGTCGTAGTACTGGGGGAGGGGCGGGCGGGGGGGCACGCTGTCGCCCTCCTTGAGAGAACTGAGTGGCAGCCGCGTCACTGCCTGTTGACAGTTAACACAGCTGGTCTCATCTAAGGAAATCATCGGCTCTTACTGGACCGTACTTATGCTGATGAGTTGGGATCAGAACAGCTGCTGCTGCTGCTGGAACTAAAACAGTAAAGTTGTGAGCTGTAAGACCAAAACAATGATCTGAAAGATGCTTCGTAGAGCTGAAGGGAGCTGCAGAGAGTAATGTCTGCATGTCTGTACCAAACACAAACAGAAAGACCAGCGGTACAGCACAGAGCCATTACCTGAGCTCAATAGGTAATGGGCAACGATGGGCACCATACAAAGGTCATCATGAATTTGTTTGTTTATTAGAATAAAAATAAAATTTGCTGCATTACCAACTGCCTGTATTTGGCAAAAAGGTCACTTTGATAGATTAGTTACGTCAAGCACGTTTTCAGATTCATATCTTACTGAATTAAAGTGAAACCAGCGGCTGCCTGGTCAGATGGAAATCAATGGAAACACTCTTGTTAGAGGCTGAACTGCATGTTGATGTCTCAGGACCTGTAAATTAAATCTCATCTAATCTGGTATGGGTCTTGTAAATTGTGTTAAATAACACACAACTAGTAACTGACTGACTACTGGCCGTGTGCTGCATGCTAACCCTTGAGCAAACAGACTTAGCCTGCCAGCAGGTGTCTCTCAGACAGCCGGCTTTATGGTGTTGGTTGCTAACCCTACCAAGACTACAGACTCATTCTGTCTTCAAAATGACTAAACACATGAAAGCTGAGTGTGGTGTACTGTGCTGAGTGTGCTGGGCGCTGCCTCACCTCATCCTTCTGTAGACTGGAGAGTGGTTTGGAACCAGGTAAACCTGCTGAATATGGGGATATGGAGAAAAGAACTTTAATTTTTTCTACGATAAAAGACACCCGAGAAAGCATTTGTAGTCACGTGCTTATGTAAAGCAAACCATCAGATAAATATGAAGTTAATCTGAGAATGTGACTTAAAGGAACAGTGTGTAGGATTTGGGGGGATTTATTGCCAGAAATGGAATGTAATATGTAATATTCATAACTATGTTTTCATTTGTGCATAATCAACTGAAACTAATTGTTGCGTTTTCGTTAACTTAGAATGAGTCATTTATATCTTCATACGAAGTCCGTTACTTTGAACTGCCATGTTTCTACAGTAGCCCAGAACTGACAAACCAGACAGCGACTCTAGAGGGAGACCTTCCCGGTGTTACGTTACCTGAAGACCACCACGGTTCTCTACACGCTAGGAAAGGGAGGGGTATTAAGTCAGATGAAATTTGCAACCTCACAACTAGATACCACTAAATCCAACACACTGCTCCTTTAGGTGTTACTGGGGACTCTCACTGCTGTCTGTGCTCCGCTGTGGCTTGTTTTTGGCCAGAGCCTCCATCACGTCCTGGATCCTCCACAGCTCCTTCTGGATCTGGATGTGCCGCTGGCTAGGAGGTTCTGTCTGAGGACACACACACACACACACAGATATAAATGCTGTTAAAACCTTGATCACCCCCCGAAGGTGTGTGTGAGTGTGTGTACGTGTTACCTGTGGGCTGCCCAGGGCCTCTAGCTGCTCCAGCAGGTTGGACTTGGCCAGAGTGACATCTGCCCCCATCTTGTCGTACTCCCTCCAGGAACGCTCCAACTCCTGGAACCAGGACATCAGCCAACAGGAGGATCATTAGACTCTGTGTGTGTGTGTGTGTGTGTGTGTGTGTGGGTGCCCAAACATCTACTTGGCAAAAGGAATTCTTGTACCTGGCTCCATACTTTCCATTTATCTTGATATTTTAAATAAAGAGTTATTGGTGCTCAACACTGTGGCAAGAGATATGTACTCATTAAGCATCTCTCTCCTTGGAGTAAGCACCACACAGGTCAGAAAATCAGGGCATCACCAACGTGACAAAAAGTGCCTTTATCATCTCAAAGGTAAAGAAAAGGCAGGAATTTTCCAAAAAGCAATGCGCAGACTGATAAAAACAGTCTTCCCTCTAATCATAGTAGTGTGTGGTGGTGTCTGTATCTACAGAGACCCTGCCCACTGCCTGGACTTTCTCTTTTCTTCTTATGTGGCCGTGTTCGGGACGTTTCGGGGTGTCAGCAAAGAGCACTTGCGGCCCACGTGGGGCTGTGACCCCAAGCCAATAATAGAGTGCAGGACGAGCAGCTTGTTCAGGTCCATTTGTCATGCCCCTCTGCATCTGTAGTTCTGTCAGATACAAAGTGGCCGTGTTCAGGACGGGTTGTTTCACCACTGTGTTGTCCTCTGCTCCTCTTCTCTGCCGTGTGCAGAGTAGCTGTGTGTCTGTTGATACAGAGGTACACACACCAGCAGAGCCTTTGTTGTGTGGAGGTGTGGGTGTGTTCATTGGTGCTTCGGAACGTAAACAACGTGAAACAAACAGATTGGCTGCTTTGCTGTCACTAATGCAGCCCCCTCTCTTCAGTCCCTCTACAGCTCGCTCGACCATCGCTGCTCTCTCTTTCCATCGCTCGCTGCTCGTTGAGCCGAGGAGGAGTGGCCAAAGTTTGGCTATAATTCAAATGCTGTGTGTTTACAAACAGCAACCGACAAACGTAACGTATACTTTACATATAACCAGAGTAAGAAGCTCTATGTACTTACCCGAGGTCTTTGACCCTCTGGTTACATTTTCTGCACATAGTATCTTCTTTGGAATGAAATCAATTACTAGTGACATTGTGACAAAATCAGGACTTTTCCCTGCACGAAAAAACATGCTGGATTTTGCACCCTGCACATGGTCAGTCACAAAAATGATCTACTTTTGCCAAAATGGCATCTTTCTATTAGCTTGTTGAACCCCATCTCCTGGAAGCTCCAAAGACCTACTGGTAGACTTGAAACTTGGATCACATAGGACTGATATCCTACTCTGAGGAGCTTGATAAATACGAGTCCAGCTATTTCTTGAGTTGCAGTTGTATTCAAAAAACACATTTTATGACCAAGAAATGGGGTAAACTGCCAGTGTTGGGTGTGTTGGTTGTGTTGGGTGTGTTGGGTGTGTTGGTGTGTTGGGTGTGTTGGGTGTGTTAGTATGTTGGGTGTGTTAGTGTGTTGGTGTTGGGTGTGTTGGTGTGTTGGTGTTGGGTGTGTTGGTGTTGGTGTTAGTGTGTTGGGTGTGTTGGTGTTGGGTGTGTTGGTGTGTTGGTGTGGGGTGTGTTGGTGTGTTGGTGTGTGTGTGTTAGTGTGTTGGTGTGTTGGTGTGTTAGTGTGTTGGTGTGTTGGTGTGTGTGTGTTGGTGTGTTGGGTGCGTTGGTGTTAGTGTGTTGGGTGTGTTGGTGTGTGTGTGTTGGTGTGTTGGGTGCGTTGGTGTTAGTGTGTTGGGTGTGTTGGGTGTGTTGGGTGTCTGGGTGTGTTGGGTGTGTTGGTGTGTTGGTGTTGGTGTGTTAGTGTGTTGGTGTGTGTGTGTTAGTGTGTGTTAGTGTGTGCGTGTTGGTGTGTTGGGTGCGTTGGTGTTGGTGTGTTGGTGTGTTGGTGTGTGTGTGTTAGTGTGTTGGTGTGTTGGGTGCGTTGGTGTTAGTGTGTTGGGTGTGTTGGTGTGTTAGTGTGTTGGTGTGTGGGGTGTGTTGGGTTTGTTGGTGTGTTAGTGTGTTGGGTGTGTTGGTGTTGGGTGTGCTCACAGTGGTGACTCTGGACAGCTCTCTGCAGGTGCTGAGTAGGCCGTTCTGCAGCACGTCTCTCTGCTGGACCAGGCTCTGTGAGGCTGCAGCATTAGAGCCGCTCTGTTCACTCAGCTCCTGACTGGCAGACAGCAGGGCCGTCTCAAGAGTGTGCTGCCACACAACACACACACAAATACTTATTGTACATACAAGTCTACACAAAGACACAACAATGAATGCACGTGCTGATGGCTGTACCTTCTCTCTGTGTAGCTGCTGCAGTTTCTCCTCCTGCATCCTCACCTCCTTGTCCTGCTCACACAGTCTGCTCAGCTTGGTCTGACACCCACACACACACACACACACACACATACACACACAGACATGAACTACACTTCCTTTGAATGTTATCATCTATTTCACTGCAAGCTGGGCTGGTCTTACGTCTATGTCAGGCTCCTCTGTGTGCTGGATGAAGGAACCGTCTATGAAGTCGTCTGGACTGGTCTGAGTCGAGGAGGCGGACAGCAGGGGGCGACAACAACACATCTGTTAGGAGAGCTGAGAGATCCAGGCATGCTACTTCATGCAATTTGGGGAAAACAATGATCTGACATCTCTTTTTCCTTTTAACATAATTTCCCCTAATGCACTGAGGATGCAGTCTGTCAAAGTGTGTGTTAACCAATGACTATCACTAATCTTTCTGATAAAACACCAGAATTTGATGTGAATGATATAAATAAATGGTTATCTGTTCTCTCAGAGAGAAACTCTTCATGTGCTTTGGCCTGTTCATTCCAGAGGAGGAGCGTGAGGGGAAGATATCCACTGATCTGGTTGTCTTTCCCTTGAAGCTGATCACCCAGGTGTTACCGGGGATATTGTGGCTCAATATTATAATGTAGGGAGGTGGAGGGAGGTGAGGACAGATGCACACAAATAATGATCAAATTAAGCTCCAAACTATTTCATATATTAATCAAACGCATAAGTGTAATTTCCCACTGGTGACTGGGAGGACATGTGCACCAAATCGGTTTTGTCTCCTCTGTTGTGACAGTTTCAGTCTGATTTACTCACTAAAATCCGAGTAAACACTGTCCCCTGACAAATATAATAATGGTATGATCAAATAATAAAACTTGTAGATAAGTTCATCTACATTGCCTTCAAAATAAAGCTTCCAGGGCCTCCCACGTCCTGTCCCAGCCAGACAGGAAGCTTTGACCCAAATGAATTTTACAGAGCGCATTATCATGTTCTGTTGAGATGCACAGCGGAGGATCCTCTCAGAGGACAGATGGGCACTGTAAAAAGCCACTGGAAGTCATCTTTGCACCCTGACACAGAAATGAACGAGCCACTGAAAAGGCTGCTGACAGCACTGATAGAAGGAATGACATTGTTTCAAACTGCAGCTAAATGTTTTCACATCACATGCATCCACACCTCACATAACCTGGAGGAAGTCCAGAACTATGAAAATACAACAGTATCACAAAGGCCTTTGCTTCAACGAAGAACCTTTTGAAGGCAGAGTTCAACATTGTGGGAAATATATATATTCATTGCTGCTGTTATTATTAGTAGTCATCATTTTCCCATCATTATTCTGCTTACTACTCTCATTATATGAATCATTTATGTCATACACATTGAATGTGCTCTGGTATGTTCATTCTGTACACATGACATCTATCACACTCCATCCTGAGAGAGGATCCTCCTCTGTTACTCTCTCTAAGGTCTCTTCCTCTTTTATCCCTGTTAAAGGTTTTTTAGGGGAGTTCTTCCTGTTTTGATGTGAGGGTCAAAGGTCAGAGGATGTCGTATGTGTACAGATTATAAAGCCCTCTGAGGCAAATATGTAATTTGTGATTTTGGGCTATGGAAAATAAATTGAATACACTTTCTTTCCACGAGTGAGATGAGAAAAGCTATCTAATGGTTGTGTGTTAAGTGTGAAACTGGAGTTATGTGATTGTATTTTAGCGACGGAAGATTTAAGGGGGGGGGGGGGGGGGGGGGGGG
>NW_022280079.1:764213-769038 GCF_004355925.1 Anarrhichthys ocellatus | reverse complement strand
GGGGGGGGGGGGGGGGGGGGGTGGTGAGGGGGGGGGGGGGCAGAATCGTAAGTGTAACAGATGATTTAAGCATGAAGAAGAATTGTGCATCTACTTGTGAACAGCAACAGGGATTCTCCCTCTCCTAATGATCAGAGCTGCTTGTGCTCTGTTTGGCAGGGTGAGCACAAACTCCAGCTGAGAATTGAATTAAATTTCTTGCCAAATGATTTCATTTTTAAGCTGTTGTGGAGTCGTTTTGAGATTTAAATACATTTTATATTGTTAAAGTAGTTACTGGCTAGAGCATAGCTTGTTCTCTTCCTGTTAGTCTGACACACTGATGTAGACTGTGGGTATCAGTCGGCCATTGGACATGTATTTCACATGTCTTTCTCCTCCCCTTCCGCTATGTTACTCAACCAGCCAGCATCCTCCCAACAGACGAGGCCCATGAGTAATGTAGGAGACGGTTTAGCGGAACTCGACAAGGCATAAATATGTAAATCACTAAATATTCACATGGTCCTTATAGAGAAGCAATATTTTCAAAAGCTGACTTTTGTGCTTGTGCGGACATTATCTTTGAAGAAGGACCCTGACGTCCACATGTGGGTTGCAGCTATTGCAGCTTGATAGGCAAAAAGATCAAGGAAGCAAGAAACGAGCCGGTCCATGATCAGGATTACATGTTCAGATTCTGCTCTTACGAGTCCATCGCACTGACTAGCACACTGAGTAGTGCTCAGAATTAGATTTGTGTCTCAAATCTTTTGTCGTTTATTTACTTCCACAGCACCACTAGTGTCTCTTTAATCCGTGCACAGACAGCAGTCAGTGCAGTGACTGTGGGCAGCGTCCTGGAGGCTTGTTGTCAGTGGGGTTGCCATGTTCACTCCCATTGTACCTTTCCAGAGACTAACACCGTGGTGAAGGGTAAATGGTCAATGGACTGTACTTGTACAGCGCTTTTCTGTCTTTCCAACCACTCAAAGCATTCCCACCCATTCATACGAATAAAACGTTGCTTATAACACATTTTATAACACGTAACTTCCTCTTCACAAGAAATGACATTCTTATATTTCCGTTTCGTGGACAACCAAGATATTATTTGTTTTTCAACTTTGGTTATCTGTTTCCATCTGTTTCAGTCTTTATGCTAAGCTCGGCTGACCATGTCCAGACTCTCACTCTTGGAAAGAAAGTAAGTGTGTATTTCTGAGAATGTTGAACTATTCATTTGAATAATGAAAAACAGTAGGATCATTGTTCTCCACAGCACATCTGAACATCCAGGCAATGTAAGCATTTCCAAAGTAATACCAACAATGACCAGTGCTGTATGGAGACAGACGGGGAGAGGAGGAATCGGAGTCTATGGAACATTAAGTCATAAGCCATGCTCGCTTCAGCTCACATTGAACAGAAAGCAATGAGATGAGATGTACTCAACCAAAAAGAACTTCACAAACACTTGAAATAATGTTTTAAAGAATGTTTTCTGGTTAACAACTGCTTAATGAACAGACTGCCTGCATCCAAAGTGATGAAAGAAGAGGTTGAATGTGGGGGGGAAGACATGGAGACACTGGGCTACCGGGCAAAGGTCTGGTTCGAGTCTGCTCCACTTCAGTCAGGTTCAAATGAAAGATTTCATTTAGAAATAACAGGGACATCCTTTTAGGGGAAATACACCCCAAACCTCCTGCGCTTTTGATAGCTGACAACTACATATGCGTTATATGGAGTTCTTCAGTCTAACAACACTGCGATGTACTCGATGTTCAGCCTCAAAAACTCAAATTTTGTGTTTTCAAGTTGAATGTAAAATATAAGATTGTGATTAATGATGCTTTGACCCATCAACAGGGACATACAGCAGGTCAAAAGACAAATGGACGGTCTTGACCCCGACTCAAACCAGAACCTGCCATGGACCTTACTTGCTGATAGAGTTGCGGCCTCGGTGCCGAGTTCTCGATCATAGTGTGAATCATGAAGATTAGAGGCTCATTCTCCTTCGTCTAGTGGAGCGCCGAGGAGAAAGAGGATACAATGGTGTGATAACATAGCAGCACGTGTTGCTTGAAGGATTCATGTCTGATATCCAGGAGCTGGAGAAGGACTAGCCCTCCTCTTCAGGAGAAAACTCAGGATAAACACCGCTCTGTAGGACACTTTACTGCTCAGTTACTATTGAACACTTACTGATCTAACATACGCCATGTTAAAAGGACCATTCCTGTGTTTTTGCATAAGCCAATTTATTACAAATACCTATAATCTAAATTAGTATTAACCATTTTCAAAGCTCTGACTGGAAGTTGTGATAATATTTATTTAAGAAAAGGGTTTTGAAAATGATATAATATTTGATTTGGAGTCAATGGATTGTTCCACTACCTTTAATGTACATAAACTGAACCTTCTCTTCAAATAGCCTCTTTGTACTTTGTGAAAATCTAATCATTTTAGCACCCAAGCTGCTAGCCGCTCCCTCCTACAGCCTGTCCAAGCCCATGAGCTTTTGAGAGCCGAGCAGTGGTTTACAATGATGCAGGAACAGTTCTAACCTACAGGCTAAAATCAACAGCACATGATCAGAGTTTGCCTCTGTGAACTGGAGACAGGTTGTGTTTTTCTTGCAATTAAGCTGCTCTGTCAATGTTAGTGAGATTCCAGTGGAAACATCCATACTCTTTCTAACATTAACAGTTTGGGCAGATAACAAATACGTGGAGTT
Source organism: Anarrhichthys ocellatus (assembly GCF_004355925.1). Classification (NCBI taxonomy): domain Eukaryota; kingdom Metazoa; phylum Chordata; class Actinopteri; order Perciformes; family Anarhichadidae; genus Anarrhichthys; species Anarrhichthys ocellatus. Next base: position 766,313 of record NW_022280079.1, on the reverse strand, counting down.
GAGTTAAATAACTTGTTCAACCAGTGGCCTCACACCACCACAGTTCTGCTCCCTACGAAGCCTGCATTTAAACAGAATTCTGACATTTACATTTACTCCCTGGGACTTCTCTCAGTTTGTAGTCTTGGGTGTACAAGGCTGGCATTTGCAAACAATGAGAGCGATTGAGCATTGCTGCACATGGGTTCATACATAAGAGGCTGAGAGGAATGTTTAATACAGCTCCCAGCAGTGTGCAGTGTTGTGATTGGACTAACAACACGAGGTTCCACCCATGACTCCAATCAGCAGCTCTATCTGCAGTAATATCTTCCCTGCTCTGAAGATAAATCAACATGAGCTGAGGTCTGCAACCCGTTTCAAGTCTGCAAGATACTATTCATGGAACACTAAACTCAAATGAAAGTAATACCTTCCTGCAGGTTAGCTTATTTAATAAAGCATAACATGGTATGCATTGAAAATGGTAATAAAAGAGCTTCAATATGAAAACCATCAGTATGGTCCTCTATCTTTCCTAGATTAGCTAAATAAATAAATAATAAGATGACAGGCCTTTAGAAACTGTGCATAAGAGATGAGATTGACCCATAACTCGAGTATTATTAAAAGAGATAAAGAAAAAAAGATGCACCAGAAATAGAGACAGAAACAGAGATCATAAACCATAAAACATGCATGTACGTTTTCTAGAAACAATGTTAACAACATTAAACAACAAATGTTAGTTTCCACTAAGGGTTAGAAAAGTTCCAGTGCTTCACAAAATGTTCTGGATCTGGAAACGTTTAGTATTTTGGACTTCGTAGAGACAGAGACAGACAGGAGCTCAGAAGTCCTCACCTGGCTGTCCAGGTAAATAAGGTTCCTTTGGAGGTGATGAGACAGAACATCAGTCTGCATTCGCCACAGAGGAAGGAAGAGAGGAAGCAGGAAGAGTGACAGGAGAGGATGGAACAAGGGAGTCAATGGCAGAAGAGATGACATATTTCATATTTCATTATCTATCATTGTTTACTTATTCTTCAGTAAGAATAAACTTCAGCAACATGTTTTAGTTGCCTAACCTTAGCTATAGATTATTTGTCAACAACAACAAACTATAACCATAGTATAGTTGCCATGCACTGATATTGTAGAAAGAAAGGGTTGGCATTGAACGGTTATCCGTGTTCAGTGTGGTGATAGCAGGGTTACACCAGCTGGTTACACAAGATGCAAAAGAGATTGCTTCCAGCATTGCTAGACTTTTAGCTGTGGTGAGCACCATGAGTGAAGAACAGCAGGCTGAGAGAGGTCATGGCTCTGTGGAGAAGATGCAGCTGGATTCTCCTAATATGGTATTTTGTTCCTACCAGGACATGGAGGGCTGGCCCAATCCTTCAGTACATATTTACAGCCAACAAAAACCCAGAACTAATGTGAAGATGATGTCACTGTTCACTTCAGTCCAGTAAGTTGAGAAAATAGATGACTTTGCAGTAATGCAACCTTTAACAGCAACAATATCCCAAATGGTACAGATATATATTACATTGGTTAGCTTCTATCAAAGGCATATGGTAAAGCTGTCAGCAGTTAGCTTATATTCTGCAACATAAATTATGAAATTGACTGAATTTCAAGCATTCAGTCCAAGACACGTGGCAGCATGCTGCACTGCTGGTATAGCAGACAAACTGCACACCTGCTGTACATGCATTACAGATGACCTTACTCAATATAAGCTACCTTAGACCTGATCAGGTTGAAGCATTAACACAGAGCCCGCTCATGATGTACATGTTGTTTGATACTTCCGCTCCTCTTCATGCTCTCCTGAACCACAACCGCACAGACCTCAAGTCAACATGTGTGGACAGGAGTAGTGCCCACGTACAAAAACACACATGCTCAAACACACACATATACAGGTGCAAAAGAAAGCCCAGAGATCAATAATTCTCTAAAATGAAATTGAATTTGGCGTGTTCTGATAGCAAAATGTTAGATTTGACTCTAAAATATCCCAAAATACAACATTGCCTGCAACTGGTCAAACATGTCATGTGCCTGTGCTGTCTGTACACTATCAGGTTAGTACCTGATGTGATGTCTGTA
>NW_022280079.1:748603-764203 GCF_004355925.1 Anarrhichthys ocellatus | reverse complement strand
TGATGTGATGTCTGTACACTATCAGGTTAGTACCTGATGTGATGTCTTAGTAAACGGGTGAATGTGTGAGGTGCTGAAGGTCACCTTACTGCCAGTTATTTCGGGATCCCAGTTCCCCTGCTCTGTTGCTACGGTTACTTCTAACTGCAACGTTGACCTGAGGACCTCCAACATACATCCAGGTGAGTCTTGTTGATCGGCTCACAATGATGCTCTAAGATTTTGACCTGCCAGCTCCTCCTCACTGGCAGGTGACATGACCTTTTTGTCTGGTAACACAACCATTATGCTGCGTTCACATCAACCGCGGCGCCAATTATTCGCGCGAGTAGATTACATACAAAGTCTATGCACAGACGCGGCGCGAATTTGCGAATTCGTGTCAATCGCCAAATCGCCCCAAACGCATGAGTTGAAATTTTTCAACTTATTCGTGTTACGCCCGGCGCGATAGCCTATCAGCGTTGAGATGTTTCTCCTGTCATCACTGACTTCCTGCCGTTGTTGAATCAGGAAATAAATCCTGTAGCCGTCTGTGTTCACCCAGAGCTCTATGATACCTCATATCAATAGAGACCAAACTATGTGTATAAATGTGTGTGTGTAAATCATATGGTACAAACAATGAATAGACGCTGCCGTGTTTACGTCTACATGACGGTATTGAGTGTTGGTGGAGCTGCTACAATGTTAGCATAGCCTAGCACCGCTCCATCCGCTCCATTGAGAAGACAAGTAGCCTACACATCGGCATCATTACGTAGTTATTTCAGAGTCCCTTTTTGTCGGTTTATTGCCGTTAAATCACAGCCAGATCAGTTTATTTAGTGTTCATACAGCTGTAGCAAACAGCAACCTGTGGCTTGCTAGACACAGTGAACACAGCTCGATAAAATCCACGGAGCTCCTCTGGACTATGTTATGAACGAGACATGACGGCGTTTAGTTTCCCGCGATATCTGTGACTCCCACAACACGTACTAAGCAGAAATAGAGGTTATTTTTTCCATGGTTAATGGCGGACAGTTGAACGGCTTTCAGGGCGATAAGCCCCGCCCCCTCTCCGGCGCGTCCAGTGCGATTCACGCGAATGTGCACAAATAGTCCCCGGCGAGACCGGCAGCGTGATTAACGCGAATATGCAGCGCGATGAATTCGCGCCGCGTTCGGTGTGAACACTGCATTAGTCTTTGTTGTTGGCTGGAGCGGTGATGTTTTAGTGTTTTAATAGAATCTTAACTTCTATGGTAGTTGGTCCTCCATGTCCCCGAGGAAAATTCCCACGGTATGTTTATGTTCCTGTCATATTTTTCTGTATTATTGTTGTGGTTATATTTTGACATTGCACCACATGTTCTGTGGTACTTAACCATAAATCCATTTGTCTTCCAGTGTGTTGGACCAACTGTTTTACAGTTCATTAACATTAACATCAAACCACATTTCATGGCAATTCTTCTGAAAATGTCGACTTGTTTGTGATCAGCAGACCTTCAGAGTCAGAAGGATCCATCGTCTGGTAAACATGAATGACGGAACCACATTCTGTGCCAATGTCTCCTGTAGAAGCTATTTCACTCTTTAATTATTCAACCTGCTAATGACATCTTTTTTGAGTCTGTACAAAATCTCTTGACGATACATCCAGCAGTTGTTGAGATTTTTCTGTCTGGACCATATTGACGGACCAATCGTCTTTAATCAGCAACACAAACAGAAATAGCTTGAGTCGTAGTCGTAAAGTCTTTAGCTCACAGAATCTCTCAGAACACACCGAAAGCAATTTCATTTGGAGATAACTAACAGTCTCATGCAAAGAAGCTCCCCTTGCAAATACACATAAACACACAGAATAATACTAATAACAATGAACTGCCTGGTTGGGAAAGCACCAATGTGTACATGCATGTACTACCCACACGTAGTGTACAGACTCAGTGCTGACCTTAGCGTTGGGCCCCTCCAAACCCAGGGCCATTAGCTGAGCTACTGTGTGCTCCCGCAGGCTGTTGAGCTCCGCCTGCTGCCGGCGGAGCTTGATCAGGAGCAGAGTCAGCTCCTCGGGCTGCACAGAGCAACACACAGAGGAGAGAGGAAGAGCTGCCACACTGACGACATCAACAACACCCGTCCACTGATTGAAATCAAACATGATGCAGTGACTCGGACCACCTTTAAGAGGAGAGGAGCTACTTCAACTAATGATCAATTCTCCAGTTCTAACCATTTAAACCCATTATTTTCAATCTGGAGGCAGAAGTATATTTCACGCTGATGAGTATGTTGCTTCTGTAGACAGGTCAACCCCAGCCTCACATTTCCTCTTTTTACATCTAGTTTAAACAGTTATTTTTATAATTAGTTATTCATTCAGGAAAGCTCATTGAGATCAGGATCTCTTTTGAGAGAGAGGCCTGAGAACAAATGACATAAACACAAGAAACAGAAACCTCAGCATGCACCATCAGACAGCCCTTTGGCTTTGCAGCCATGCAAGGTGGTGTCTAAGTTCTAGGCTTTAAAAGACACCACTTCAAAGGAGGCTTGGGACTGACATAGACATAGATGTGACGCTTGGTTTGAAATATTCATGACAGTTATCTGTGTTGCTAATACAGTTCAAAACTTCATTCTTAGCCAGAGGGGACAAAAAGAATCCACAACTGACATACTAATGCTTTATGAAGCTGCTCTGGCTAACAAGCGAGCATTACCTATTTACTATACAGCAGGTACAGAGCAACGGTAGCATCAACTCTTTCAAACTTAGCTGTATTGTGCTGGCCATGTATATATATAGTGTACATTTATCAGAGCATGCCTGAGGTAATACTGAACCAAATGAAAGTACAGTAAAGCTGTACGACTAAAACAATAAGCTAAAAAAGGCTGAAAAGCTCAGAAGAACTGCAGAGTCGGGATAATTCCCACTAGCTGCATCATTGCAAGTTAACCCTTTCTCATTACAGTTCGTCATTTGATTCATGGGTGATTTTTGTTTAGTTTGTTTCCTGTTTTATTTTGAAGTTCCCCACCTCTTGTGTGTTCACTTCACTTCACTTCCTGCCTTTGTGTGTTTTCCCACCTGTGTGATTGTCTGCCTCGCCCATGATTGAATCACCTGCACCTCCCCAGTGTATTTAAACCCTGTGTTCCCCTGTCTGTGTTGGTTCGTCTGCTCTGCTTTCATCCCTGCCGTGTTCCCTGTTAAGTAAGTTTGGTTGTTTTGGATTTTTTAGTTATTAAAATCACCATTCATATCCTTCTGCTCCCTGTGTCTCACTGCTACCTTTTGCCCCCCACAGTGATGGTTGTGACAGATATTACAAACATTGATTAGTGACTTTAAGCTGCATTTATTAACATCTTCATATTAACAATGGCTCAAATGACTGTGTGTAATGTGAGAGGGGTCACTCGTAGAGGCAGCCCTCCAGAGCTTTTTAGTCTCATCACTCTCATGAGGAGCATCCAGCTAAAGATCCAGGGAGCTCCCTGAGGAGTTGGTGAAGACCCAAACAAAGCTAAAAGGAGAGCGAGTAATGCACTTAACGTTTGCCTGGTGACCAAAACTTTGCTTCAAATGAATGATGATGATGTTGCTGCTTTAAGGGAAAGGATTGTTTCTCCAAACAGACTGAAGAGAATAATACAGCTGGAATCTTAACCTTTACATGAAGGATGAAGGCACACGCTCTCTTTTGACATGAGGCTAAGTGAGCTAGGAAATAAACTGCATCTGAGAGAATTCAATAGAATCTGTCCACTTGAGAGGAAATGTGGCACCCTTTCATTGACCTCATGACTTTGCTACTGGCTACTGTCATCTACTTTCAATGTTATTGTCACTTTGAAAAAGAGTAACCGCGTACACCAGTTCAGTTAAAGATGTATGGACGGACTGTCCACACAGACACGGGTCTCACCCACACACACAAATTACTAGGAAGTCTCTCATCAAACTGCAGACGCACTCGACTGCCGTCAAGCAATCACATTATTCACCGCTGGCTTCAAACAGAAATATCAGTCCTGGTCCTTGTCGTTGCTTACGAGTAAAGACCATTTTGTGTGCATGCGTGCTGTCATTAGGAGACAATGACATTGTCAATAATTACATTGGTCCTGCTGAGACAAAGAGAAGAAAACATCATTTGATGGATGTGTGAGTGTTTGAATGTCAGCGATGGACGGCTGTGCCTGTTTTATGGGAAAATAATGTCAAAATTCTCTTGACTCTGTAAGAGTTTACTGAAACCAGAGACAGTGGATCTCACAGCATGAGTGTGAGGGGAGCAGAATAACACTCACCGTCTTGCCTTGCAGAGACTGTGGGGTGATGGACTGTGGAGGGAGCCCGACTGCGATGGATCGTCGGTCAGGTTGATAGCCGTACTGTGGGGAGGGGGTGAGATTGGAGTGGATTTAACTAAGAAGATTATTGAACTCATAATAATAATAATAATAAATGAATAACATGCATAATGATTTGTAGTTAATTAGCTGATGCAAACATTGTCATGCCCTTTAACTGAATGTATCCACTAACAGAGAGGAACATGACTGCATCAAAAGAGACACATTATTAAAATGAGAAGGTAACATCATCATAACATCATCCTCTTATCTATTGGCCAACATCTGTTCTCTTTGTCAGCAGACACAGAACAATCATTGGACTCAATTAATGTCAACGTAGCTGAATTGTGCCGCTACAGTGGGCTAACAGAAATGTATTGCATTGAGGCAGCACATTGTTAAACTAAAAAAAGGCAAAAGTAAAATGAAGATCTGTCTTAAAGCCATTTCATCCTGTATTCAGTTTTACCGCTACAACAAAACTGGATGAACAGCTCACAGACCCAAACACACAGATTCACTGCTAAATGAGTTATAGGTAATATGTAGAGCTGCTCCTGCATGTTTACCTTATCCTATTATTCTCACAAAGAATTATATTCTGAATGAATTAGAACTCAATCAAATTTGAACCAAACTAGCTTTTGAACCAAACGTATCAAATAGCGCCGCTTGGTCAGTGCCCCTCGACATCGGAGGTCGACACATGGAGGACCCCCATGGCTGCTGTATGAGATGCAGCTTTCAACTAACTCCACTGTAAACCCTCACGCAGGCGTAATGGACGGTAAGATGGTAATTGGACTGTACTTGTATAGCGCACAGCTACGGGAGCAATTTGGAGTTGAGTGTCTTGCCCAAGGACACATGGACACGGACTAGTGGAGCCGGGGATCGAACCGTCGATCCTCTGATTGATGGACGACCCTGCTCGCCTAAGAACATGTAAGGTAGTGTAAAGTGTGTGAGAGTCTGCTTAGAGCGGGCGAGAGGGCTGAAGGATGGCTCAAACAACACAACGTGGTCTCATATCAAACTGAGTAATATCTTCATGGTCCACAGCACAACACGTATTTAACAATAAGGGCTCTAACATTGTGAGATAGCTACATCTTTTCTATTGGCCTGAGTCCATGTCACATGGTGATGTGATATGCGACAGAACAAACAGGACTTCTGTCCAGGACACAAAACTAGAAGTGTTCTTCTCTCGGAGCTGCAGAGTGTCAACCGAGATGAAGGTTTCTCGTTTCTGCCTTTTTACATTGAGTAAAGTATAAACTATCAAAGTGTAGACAGACCGATCAGCCCCGCTGAGTGTCGCAGTAAACACACAGTAAGCCCACGCAGCACGTGATGATAGTGAGATACCAGTGTTATGTGACCGGCTCTGAACAGTCGGCTTGAGTTCTGAGTATTCTTTCCGTGCTGATAGTTAGCAGTTAACTGATGACTGTAGATTTAGATTGTATGGACCCAGTGCAAGGGGGAAATGCTGACCCCTATGGGTTAGGAGCAGGTAGCCTTGTACTACACATTATCATCTTTGATTTTACTTGAATTGTTAACGAGAAAGTATCATCTCTTAATTTCCATATCATTTGAGTCAGTCTCCAGTGCCATGCCCTCTACCTTGGTGAGGTGCGTCCTGTGCCAGTGGTCCTGCGTCACGTCCTCCCTGAAGACGGGTGAGGACACCTCGGAGTGGGAGCTGCTGGGGTTGTGAGCGACCTGCTGGCGAGGAGGGGAGAAGGTGCTGTAGGGAGCCAGGGAGCCGTGGGATGGCGAGGTGGGGATGGAGTGTGCCACGGCGTGTTCAGAGATGTTACCCATGGTCTTGGTGCTGGGCAGAGTACCATAATGACCCACGGCTGGAACAGCAGGAGGAGAAGAGAAAGTCACAGTGGAGTAAGACGCTTTCTGTGATGGTCATGACACTAAACTTCTGTTTCAAAACAGAAAGAAAAAACAACTCAAATAATAATGACATAAGAATTTATATCATTGAGGCTATTTCAGCAAAAGCATGTCTAAGACTTTTCTAACACAAAATTAGAGACATGAGAAGAGGATTGTGCAAAAGGAGCTGCAACCCTTTTTTAGAATAAACCCTTCATTCTTTTTGTTCTCCATCTAACGCTGAGACATCGTCTGAGGCTGAAGGTTAAAGAAGAGGAATAGAGAGATATAATGTGGGGCTACATATCAGTATCCAGTTCTATTTCTATAAAATGATAACATCAAACATTCTACAAAAATAATACAACTGATTGGGATCAAATGAGAGAGAGCGAACACACTCACACACAGGTTTAGTGACATGCTCAGTAAGCTATTGTCAGACAGGGACTGACAGTGTAAGCTGGTATAACAGCTGATGGTTGAAACTATAACACAAAATGACAATTACAACACATTACACACACTGGGTCTTTTTGGATGTTGGGACATAAAACAGCAACCTTAACAGACGACTCAGTCCAACTCTAAGCAAGAGCACGGGAATGTTATTATATCTGAGTACAGGGTGTTGATCTGCTCCCATTTGCCCTTTGAGGTTTTAATCTAGCTAAGTCGTAAAATTGAGAGAAAGTACAAATCGTGTGCATTAAAACGCCAGGAGGTGGAAGACACAAATGTACGACACTACAGCAGGCTGAGCAGGGACAAGAAGTGAGGTGAACTTCCATAATCAGTCTTAATTTACTTAATCAGTCCGAATGTTAGATTTCTCTGTTATCTAACTCCATGTTTACCACATCTCAGCCCGTCTGTCTCTGCCTGTGGTGATGTGGTTAGACACTAATTTGTGCTTAAAAGTTGACCTTTTGTTTCATGATTGCATTGTTGTCTCTAGTTATACATACACTAAGTTATGAACAGGTTAGATTATATGAGTGTCTCTCTCCAGGACCAGATTACCCCCCTGGTGCCGTGGGCCCCAGTTTCCTGCTTGGACCCAATAGCAGGGCGACATTACGAGCACGAACTGTAATGTGGCAAGGAATGAAATCCTTAATAAAATATGAATAAAAAGTAGGAATGACATTGAACAGGATTTGCTTTGTTGTGAGGAGGATGTGGTAAGAGTTAGCAAGCTGTCTGAGCAAACTACAGGCTAGTGTGGAGAATTTCCTCTTGAAAACTCCAACCTCCCCTGTCATTGCTCTTACTGCAAGACAGGAAGTAGTATTTTCTGTCTGTGGTATCAGTACCTGTTGGCTGAGCCAGACTTTGCCTGGAGAAGGCCTGCCTCTGCTGCCACTCGTACAGCTGCCACATGGTGTCGTCCCTCATCGACCTCCTCTTGTCCGCTGTGGTGATGGTGGAGGTGGAGGCGGGACGGAGGGCCCTGTCATACACAGAGCCCGCCGCGCTGCAGATGCTGTCGGGCCTCATCATGCTGTTGCGGGGCAGCGTGCGATAGCCCTCCGGGTAACGAGGCACGATCTGAGCACGGTGGCTGGGCATGTTCCTGGGTAAGGTCTGGTAGGACGTTACACTGGGAGGGAAAACAGACCGACTGATGAGTTGTGAGTAGTCAGTCAGTAGTTAGGCCAGTTTTCACCATTTTCTTTATGTTGGAAAGGGGGGGGGGGGTTTCTCTGGTAATCCGGTGTCTCCATAAACATGCAGACCCGTCTGATGGGACATCCTGTAGCAGCCTGGTGTCATTGCATGTGATTTAAAGAAGGTAAACACAGTGGACAGCCCCACACAACACTCTGACCTGACTTATCAAATCCATTTCATTATTTCTGCACATTTGTTCCAAGTGTTCAGTTTGCTCTTGTTGACAAATGTGATGATTGTCAGCAGATTGACGTTGCACCTGTTTGAGGCTTCTCACCTGTTTGAGGCTTCTCACCTGTTTGAGCCTTCTCACCTGTTTGAGCCTTCTCACCTGTTTGAGCCTTCTCACCTGTTTGAGCCTTCTCACCTGTTTGAGCCTTCTCACCTGTTTGAACCTTCTCACCTGTTTGAGGCTTCTCACCTGTGCACCACAATACCACACAGAGCAGCAAAGGTGCAGAAAATACCAAACGGTTGGAGTGCTGCTTGTGCTGGTAGTTGGGCTGCATAGAGTTACAGAACACTTTCAAAAACAATACTCTTCATGCTTTACACTTTAAGGATGGCTGCATCTGACTCTCATTCTTTTGAAGCACAATCGACCAAAATGAGCAAAACACATGTTTGGTCCTTTTATTAGACTGTAGAAGAGTAAAGAAGATGGAAGAGGAAACAGTGGACAATGCTCCATTACATTAATAAGGCCTCCACAATAATAGGCCTGTCTGGACAATAGAGGAAACAGGGAACATTCAATATCTGTAGCGGACACTTGATTTTCTGGTAAGCTTTAGTGTAGAGCTTATGCAGAGTGTAGAGCTTATGCAGAGGTCTAACCCTCAATCTGACACGCAATCAGTCTCAACTCAATCAGCAGGACAGATGCCTGTTGACCCGAACTCCTCCAGCTAAAAGACCTTCTATTAAGTCACTTGATCATCTTGATCATCTTGCTAGGCACTGTAATGTTTGATGCTGCAACATTTTAAGGCTCTATCGCAACCTTTGCTGTGTTACTCATCTACACACTCACCAAGCAAAATGCCTTGATGATTGTGGTCTTCATGGTTCATGGATCCCAATAATACTCTTATGGGTCACTATAATCATCATCCATGGTGGCTGTGAAGTAATTCCTTCGCAGAGTAACTACACTGTAAAAGATTGGGTACAAAAGCCACAGTCCCAGTTCAGTGCAGAAATGAATTACAGGCTCAGCAGGGAAACACCGACGGGGATTTCATACTGTGAAAGATAACAACTGGATTTGAGACTGACTACTGAGCAGTACAAAGGAATCACTTTATGGCTAGAAAGGAGGAATAATTACAGCAACTAACAACTCTATCAATGCAATCAATCCTGTACATTTGAGCTTTCAGTTCCATGTAGCCCCTACTCATAACAGCATCACAGTCTTCCTTCTTCTCATTTCTTCACCTTTGCATTCAGCAGGGACAAACTCCTAGAACTCCTCCACCAGGCTGATCTGGCCTGTCTGGCCTGTTACACATGTCAGCAATATTATTTCATCCTTGTGGTTTTAGGTGTGCGCTTCTTTGTTGATTTGAACTGTCTTCTCTTCTTAGCTTTGTGTGCTGCGGCTTTTAGTTTGTTATCTTAATGCAAGACGATGAACTTGAATGTGCTTAAACAAAGCACCAGCTTGCATATGTTTCTGTGGATGGTTACAGACTGTTACAGATGTTTGTGTCCTGGTCGGATCACAAGCACCGTGGTCTCCCTGCTGGCCAGTGTGTGAGAACTCTGCTGAGGTGGGAGCTGGTACCAGAAGATGGGATGGCAGCAGTACAGTTTGGCAACGAAGCACACTGTAGCAAAGCATGTGCACACACAAACACGCGCACATACCCTCAGTAGCCTCTGCCCCGTACAACAGTCACACACCGTAGGCATGGCTACGGGACACATTGACATGGACTAGCAGAGCCGGGGATCGAACCGCCGATCCTCTGATTGAAGGACAACCCTGCTCTACCACTGAACCACAGGAGCTAACATGCTTGTATTATTCTCAATTCTCAAAGAATATGCTACCCCCATCCCTCCACACACAGTGACAGTGGGGGTTCTGAAACTGACAATTTGATTCTTTCATACTTTTTTCCTTTTTCAGACCTCTGACACTTTATATCTGAGCAGAGGACACCAACATGAACGTCTTTGAGGAGAAACTGTCCCTGCGTGAGACACTGATCCACAAGATGCTCTGCAGGCGCTCCACAGCAGCTTCTGTTTCTAGAATGGTTAAGAGGTCACATTTCATAAGTATACCTGTACTCTCTCTTCTGCTTTTCTTTTTATTTGAAGTTAGCTGCAAAATGTCAGACTTAAGACTGGGAACGCTTCCTTATTGAATTCTGCTACAGTACAGCCACTTAAAGTCAAACAATGCTCACTGGTGTAGAAGATCAACCAGCAAGCCTCAATTTAAGACCACACCACCTTCACTGTGAACATGTGTGCTCATTCAATTCAAATGATACACATAGCCACGCGGGTCCAGGTTTGTGTCATGTCTATGAGGGATCTCCTGGCAGGTATCCCCAGATGTATGCCCATGCAGACTGTATATGCAGACTGTACACTAGAGGGGAGCTTGGGCCGCATATTTCTGTCCAAACGCGACGGAGAACAACGAGCAAACAATCGACCTCTCGGGTCCAGAGGTGTGACAGCAAACTGAGCTGATGCAGAGAGACAGGTGGTCTTTCCTCAGCCCATCCCGCTGCCACTGTGACCCCACTACAGTGACCTACGTCACTGGTGCTTACTGTGAGTAATACTGCTGTTAGCAGGAGCAGGACTCGCTGTTAACAACAGTAACAATCAGTTCTACAACAAAGTTACTCTTTTATTTCCCTCCTTTGCACCAAGTGCTGATAAAGATGACACATGTGGCTCAGCAGCACTGAAGTTGCTCTGGTCTCATTACGGTCTCACTTTCATGACTTATTCATGGCAGCAGGAGGAGAGCGGAGCATCGGCGCTCTGTTCGTCTGTTCCACTGCGTTGCTCGGTTCAGCCGGCTAAATGCCGGCTGAACGCCAGCGCTCCCGCATGAGATACACATCTGTGATGACACAAAGTGCTCTCAGCTGCTGCCACACCAGCTCAGAGCAGATCAGGGACGGAGAAGATACACTGGAAACGAGGAGACAGATGGGATGGCAGAGATGAAGAAAGGTCTTAAAGTGTGGGGAGGAACAAAGGGAGGGCGGTTGAAATGTGTGCTGTTAAGTGCAGTGTGCTTAAAACAGTTTTTTTCTGTGTGTAACATCTATGACATAAGTTAAGCATTATGATAATTATGAAGTTAATACATTGCAATGATGCAATTTCATAAATCATCAAAATAATATAATTACAATTGGCAAAGCAGATTAATGTCTCCATTCACTTTATCATTTGGAGTATGAAGATCACTGACTGGTATCAGATTGGTACTCGTGAGAGGGGAAAGTGAAATATCCAAGAAAGGTAGTGACAGAAGGATGGCCGCAAAGATGGTGACCAGCTTGTGTGAGGTGCTGACTGCTTTAAAGTAAAACAACTCTTAGCTGCTGTGATTTATTGTGAAATGATGATGTATGAAAGGACAACGTGAAAGGAGAAGCTTGCAGTGATGGAGCTACAGAGGATGATCAGCTCAATGTGCAGCTGCCCTTATGTTTATGAGCTTTATAGTGTCTTTCATCTGTACACTGTACACTGCTTCACCTTTGACCTCACTCTTAGCACTCTAGTGCTGCTTTCAGAGAAGAGCTTTGAAGAGCCACAGTACTCTACCTGCTCAGCAGCAAACAGCAGACAGACAGTCAGAGACTAGCATTTAGCAGCTAAAGAGACGTTTCTATCAGAAGAGACCAAATACAGAGCTAAGAGAGAGAGAGAATACAGGACTCACATCAGGTGGCCAGAAGCATGACTGCTAATGTGGAGCTGTAACTCATGGATGTGTGAATAAGCAACGGTTTGCTTTAAAGGCTAAACTTGAATGGTGTTAGTATGAAACTGTGAGTTCAAATCAACACATTTCACTGGTCTTTGTTAAAAGCATTACGTTGACTGCTGCTAGCAGCAGCTGCTGTGGCTTCTGCGTCAACACGGACATCAGCAGGATAGATGTGTCACTCGCCACTGACCGGTTAGAATCATCTGCCCTCCCAAACAGAACATCACAAAACGTCAGACTGAATGAATGAAATGACAATCCAGTCTCTTCATCAGGCTCGTTGTAATCCTGGGCTCTGAATGGTGGGGCAACATTTGAACATACAGAAAGTTCTAGAAAATTCCTTAAAAGAGAAAGTGGACAGAACGAGCGCATTAAAGTCCTCAATTTTACATTGTGAATACCCAAGAATAACAGTACAATGATGTAAGCACACATGCACACGTCAGTCGGTCTCACCTTCTGGAGTCATCGTCCTGTCCTCTCGTCCTGTGTGTGCGGACCCAGTGTTCCAGCTGCTGCATGGAGTTGGTCCTGGACAGGCCCCTCTCTGGCTCCTGGACGGAAGCAGGGGACTTTCCTGGACCCAAAGCCAGGCTGCTGTCCATCTCTCCCGGGCTGCACTCCCCAGGCTGCTCCCCCACAGTGGACCCTGAGCCGTTGACCTGCGCAGGAATTTGGACATTGAGGTTGGCCTGGCCCTGGCGAGATGCTGACACTGCGGCGGCGATAGCGGCGGCCTGAGCCGGCTGCAGCTTGATGCTGTTGATTTTAGTCAGAGACCTCTCTGCACTCAGGTCTCTCTGGAAGCCATACTTCTCCCCACGGACCGTAGCATACTTCCCTGCATCTCTGAGAGTAGCGTATCTATCCCCTTCTCGGAGCGTACTGTATTTCTTCACTGCCTTCAGAGTGCCGTATTTGTCCACAACTTGTATGGTACCATATTTACTGTCCATCTCCCTCATTATGCCGTACCTCTCCGTCTCCTTCAATGACAGCTGTCTCTTCACCTCTCTCTGGGGAACGTATCTATGTCCTTCTTTCTGGAGTGTGTGCCTTTCTCCTATTTTTTGCAGTGCATATTTTTCTCCATCCTTCTTCAGCAGGTACTTCTCTCCGTCTTTAGTCGGAGCGTATTTATCCTCTGTTGGCGTCACACTGCACTTTCCGTCTACGTTCTGAACAGCATACTTCTCCAGATCCTTGTGAATTGCGTACACCTCTCCGTCTTTCTGCAGCAAGGATTTCTCCCCGTCTTTTCGCAGCATGTACTTCTCTCCGTCATTGTGGAGGAGATACCTCTCTCCGTCCGTCTGAAGCATGTATCTCACGCCGTCTCTCTTCAGGGAGTACCTCTCCCCGTCTCTCTGTAAGGTGTAGTACTCACGCTCCCTTTGGCCGTTGTGTTTCTCTGGGTCTTTTTGCCGTTTGTCGTCAACTCGCGATAAGGAGTGTTGTCGCACAGGCTCACGGTTGCGTTCGTTGTTCTGGATCTCAGGCTGGGTTAGGACTCTGTGGTTTAGTAAGTTGTTCAACTCCTGAGGTGTTCGCTGATCCACTTTCAACTTGTCCAGTCTGAGAAGAGAGATGGAGAGGGGTGTGACAAAGAGTAGAGATTTCTAAGAGCTGTCAAAGATGTCCCTCTGGGTATTGGCCCTTCCCTCAGGAGTAACTTCATACTCACACCCAAGACTTTAAACTTGAATATTTCCCTCTGTGATACTCTCGGAAAACATGAGCTCAAGCACACACTGTGTAGGATATACTGTATGTGGTATGTGTATAGGTTGGAGAAATAGTAGCAGTTTTTTCTAACTTTGAAACTTTTTCAGATGATCTAAACTACTGAATATGGTTTATTATCTATAGATGGGTTCGGGTCCCTCCTCGCTATAGTTTGAATTGTTTTGTGTGTGTAACTGTTACAGCTGTGACAGGATGCTGTTATCATTCAGCGCTGTGTATTTTGATGAATTAGTGCTTCATGACCTGGACAGGTGTTCCTCTGTCTATGAAAGACAGTCTGTTTATATAAACAGACACAAAACATATATCTTGATATATGTTTTTTACAATCTTCATATCCGTCTTGGTCCCTGTGTTGAGCACCGACCTTCTGACTGGTTCAGTGTGGACCAGGGCAGTATCCGTCATGACTTTCATCCAGGACTCCATCTCTTTGGCCGTGTCAGTGCAGAAATAATAGGTCCGCATGTTGGGGTGAGTGGCCTGTTAGTGTAGGGAGAGAGGGGGAGATATGTGAGACTAACAGGAGGAGGAGACACAGACAAACTGAGCAGGAGATAAAACAGCAGTGTGACGGGGACCTTGAGATACCAGCTGGAAGTCTTTACATCATTCCTGTTGGCAGAAGAGTGTGTTTGTGTACAGTATGAGAGTGTGTGTGTGTGTATGTGTGTGCTCCCTGCCTGTCTCTCCATGTGTGTTTCAGCTCAAGTGTGAAAACACAAAAGTGTGAAAGTCTTCAAGGCTCCTCTGTGTATCTTGGTATAGATCAGGGGTCTTCAACTAAAATTCCAAAAGGTCCAGATTAAGAAAATCTCCTCGTGCAAAGGTCCGAAACATTACAACAATATCTAACCTGTGCTATTTAGTGCCATATATATATATATATATATATATATTCAAGAAGTCTAGTAGTAGTAACGTGTCTGTGTCGTCAACAACTGTGAAATCAAATAAAGAAAGTACACATCAATTATATTTTAACAATTATTATTCTCAGTTTTCAAATGTAACTGGATGGATTATAAATAATACATCAATAAATGTTCTTCTCATTTCAAGTACAATAAGGGCTGCATTAAAGAATAACTGACAAAACAGAAAGCTTTTGAAGAAATGAAGAAGTGCATCTTAAATTAAAGTAATTCATTTCAGAAAAATCTATTTCACTGAATTATCCTGCAGCTTTAAATTCAGTTCATTCAGGTGTGAAGTGATGTCAATAAAAAAGACACAATATTATATTTGTCTCATCTTCTAACAAGATAAATCAGTGATCATGATCATGATCTTTATCTGTGGTTATTAAACCACTTGTTTCAGCTCTATTCTCTCTGGTAACATCATTGATTCTGATCATTTTGGGCTCTCAGGTTTATTTTCTGTGTCTTCATTTAGATGTGAGTGGGTACGTTGGTTCAAAGAGTTGTGCTTTGTCTCGTAGTGTCGCTTCATTTGCCGCTTTTATCAATAGTTACGGTTTCTGAACATATGAGACATGCTGGTTTTAACTGCCTGTGGGAATAATAAACATATAAGAGTCTGTTCATTCTTGCTTATAAATTATATTCTCTCTGAACACGTTTCTCTTTTTGGAGAACGTCATGTGAGATAACTTCTCTGATCAGCGCAATAGTCCTGCTCTTCTTTCTCTTTCCTCGTCTCTCCCCCGTGTGTCACGTTGTGTGTAAACCTCACTCGAATCAGGAAACGTGTCAGAATACTCAGATTTGATTGGCTGAGCTGCATCACGTGATTTACACCGCATTGGTCGGTGTGTTTCCTGCACCGCTGAACAAGTACCGTAACGGCTGAATAAGTTGCGCCGGTTAAAGTACAAACTCGGTGCTTATGTATGATTCCGAACTATCGATTTTAGGTCCTGGGTCCGGATGCAACTGTGTCTGGGTCCGGATCCGGTCCGCCAGTTGGGGACCCCTGGT
>NW_022280079.1:723325-748203 GCF_004355925.1 Anarrhichthys ocellatus | reverse complement strand
ATATATATATATATATATATATATGTGTATATGTATATATATATGTGTATATATATATATATATTTTTTTTTTTTTTTTGGCATACCATCCAAAGTCTTGCTATCACAGTGAGGGTCATAGAAGCATAGTAGGGATCAGTGCTGACTGGATCACAGTGAGGTTGCCATGTTTAGTATCATTATTCCTTGAACAGAGACCCAAACCTGGGTCTCTTCACTGACTGACTCTAGAAATCCAAACTACAGCTGCTTCATAAGAGATAGTTCCAGCACGTAGCCACAAACTTTATCAATGTTTTTTTGTGTACGGATTAAACAAATGAGAAACATGTTAGTCAGTCAGCTCACTTTGGGCCAGTATACTCTATCAGAGCAGTTTGTTGGATGGTGGAATAGCTTCGGACACGATCACATGTGAGGCTGTTCGGAACAGCTAAAAACACTTGTGATTTCCGTTGTGGTCGGCAACATGTCCCACGAAGTCCTAGTCCTAGTTCTGTTGGTAGGCGGATTTCTTTCACTTTGGACAAAGCCATGGGAGCTGTTTCTTTATGCTAAGCTAAGGCTAACCACGCCCTGACTCCAGCTCTATATTTGAGAGACGGACATGTGATTAATAACTCTCTTCTCATCTCACACTTCAAAAACAAACACATAAAACAATTTCAAATAATCAACTTTAAAACCACTGTAGCATAGGTTCCTCAAGAGTTCAGGGACCGGACTTCCAGTGGAGAGACGTATGGAGTAGAAGCACGCGTTGCACTCTCCCGTAACTTTTTCAATTACAACTCTTCATCGACCCAAAAGTTAAATTAACAGCTTGCGCAAAGACAGGTACTGTCCTTCAACTGCACCATGACCAGCGAAACTAAACTGAACAGGAGGGAAGATGCTAAAAAAGACGAGCCGGCGCCCCAAGCTAGTCAGGTTAGCATGTCTGACCTGACTAGCCTGCTGGAGGAACACCGCAAGTCCATATCATCGGCACTCTCTACCAAACTCAAATCCGCATTTGCATCTCTCAAAACCAAACTAGATGTGATACAAGCCACAGTGGCTGAAAACGGCGAACGAATCGCAAGTTTGGAGACGGGTGGACTTCTATAAAGCTTCATCGGAGAGTTGCCTCGATTTTGTAACTGCTTGTTTGTGGGTTGGTGGTCTGACAGAGGCGTTGATTGTACCTGCTGTTGTGATTGTATCTTAAAATGATTTGCATAAATCGAATCACAAGAATCGTAGCTTTCCAAAGATATGTCGCATCAGTACCTTCCTATACATAGCAGTTGTGTACATGACACAGATGTACAGTTAACACTCCTGTTAACAGGTATACAAAGATCAGATTCTCACTCAGAGACTCCAGTGAATCCCTCGAAGAGACCTGGAAACCTTTCAGAAACGATTTCAACGACGCTGCAATCCAAAAATTGAACTAACAAACGCCCCCCCCCACACCCTCCCTTTTTTCTTTTCTTTTTGTTGTTATTTTTAGTTTTCTTTGTCTTAATTTCTGTTTCTATTTATTTTGTGTTGTTGTTATTGAGCTTGTTGTTGTGGGGATCTTTTGTCTCTGATTGAATCAATCTTTCTACCGTACCTCCTCAGAGTGATGTGTGTGTTTGTTCGTTGTGTTTGTAGTTTCTGTATTCAGTGGCGGTTTGTCACAGTTACACTACCTCCAAGAGACTGAATGTAATATCCGGTATATCCCAACTGTTTTGGGGTTAGTCCTGTTCTACCTCTCTGTCTAAAGTATTTGCAAAATCAATAAAAAGATTGATTTTGCAAATGTGCTCCCATTGGCTGGCTGCATGATAAGTCTATTTGTGTAGCTGGGAGCAGCCCTTTACAGTCCTCCAGCCTGTGACTCTCTGTGCCCCCTTTCAGCTGGACACAGGAGATTTACCTTGAAGGCGTATTTCCTGCTGATGTGGTCATCCACCGACAACATGGAGATGTGAAAGCTCGGCAGCAGGATACTTCCCAGGATGTTATCCTCTTTCTCATCTGCATCAAAGAAGAAGGAAGAATAGTCATATTCTACATATTAGAGCTGGACATTTGCATTCTAAGCCACATCGTCCTCCGCTAAACTAAGTTTAGTGTGGATCTGGCTAGGATGAGGTTGTAGATTAAATAAGTGCTTGGACTGGTAACACATGACCCTAAATATCCATCTTCGGTAAGTTAGTTTGTCGTGATTGAGAGTCCAAGTTTGATTCACACCAAAGGCAATGTGGGGTTGCTTGATATGCAGATGTTGAGTGAGTAGATTTCTAAATGTATTTGCAGACAAAGTCCGTATTTTTCATCCGAAATTCCATTTCACACTAATTATTATCAGTCTTGTATTATTTAGTCTTGTATTGCAAATCTTTCGCAACAAATGGAATATTAAATATTAAAACTCAATGTGTGAGATTTGTTAACATAACATTATGTTAGACAACATTACATTACTTATTGGCTGACGAATTTTAAAAAACGCTGACGAAAAATATGAACCTGTTGTGCAAAGACCTTAAAGATGATATTTTACATAAATATACAAGTTCAGTTAGAAACACTTACAGAGACAAAACTGACTAACAGACGACGATGGAACGACACCTGCTGAGGACCACAAGCTCAGTCTGCTGTCATAACACACACACACACACACACACACACACACACACACACACACACACACACACACACACACCTTTCTGTTCTCTCATTGATTGTTGTCTTTCACATCTCAGAAACCAAACAGCTGCAAAGCACAGAAGATGTGAAGCGCAGCCATGATGCTCTACAGTGGATCCTCTGACCAAGTAAATATTTATGATTCCACTGAAAAAAGAAAAAGCCAGAAGAAAGTGAGCTGATTCATGTTGTGATGGTAATGAGTGCATGGCTCTATCTCCTCTCTGTGCTCCGATAGCACCATGCTGTTCTGATGGGAGCTTACAGGCTACAGACTAAAGGCAGAACCACATCTGCTGCACCAGCTGCAGTAAAAACCTACAGAGCCTCCAGCCAGCGCCGCTGTTTGCTTTAACCGAGGCTGCACGGTGAGCCCTGCAGCTCCTCCGGCCCTGTGCCTGCTGCTGAATTATTGAGATACAGAACACACACAAAGAATGAGCAAGACAGAGAGCGAATGAGCAAGCTGGCATGCAGAGAGATGCATACACTGCAGCGTGAGTGGGTGTTTCCTTGGACGGTTGACATTTCACGGTTATTCACTGAGATCTGAGGAAGTCTGTTTGTTTAGAGTCCCTGATCTATGTACAAAGGTAGTGTAACTGTCAATAGTTTAATTGAGATAAACGTTTGCTTAAATGACAATTATGGTTTATTATAACCAGATTAACTACTTATTTTATACTTTTGGGCACCTGTGGATCCTCAAAAGACAGATATTTCATATTGTGTGAACACATAACTAAATAATTTGTGCACCCAAGATTTTAGATCCATATCTTCTTCAACAAAGTTATTTCAAGATAATAACTTGTGCCCAAAAGGTAATTAGTAACTGTACCTTATAATAGTAATAGTATTTATGGACAAGATAATAATGTGTCCACACAACTTATCTTCTTGTGCATAACTACATGGAGAGAAAGTAATGAATTACATTTACTCTCATTACTGTGAGTAAGTTATGTCTCTACTCCACTCAGCTGATGCTTTATGAGGGCTTCTGTACGGGTCCACTGATGCATTCCATTCATCATCACGTCTGAATTACATTGTAGGACTAACATTTCCTGCTCGTTTATAGAAGTGCAACGTCCCAGTAGGCTGTAAGCTTTTACATAAATCTGCAAATAATCACAGGCTTTACATTCACAGAAAAGTGGAAATGTAAAAAATTCAACTGAGTTCAACATTTACCAAACTGTATTTGAAGCACTACGTCCACTTTAAGCACAAACATGACAAGTTAAATAGCAAATTAACTGCACTTATACAACGCTTTGCTACCTTAATGGAGAAAGTGCTTTTCAATTGGCCTGTCATTCACTCATTCACCCATTCACACACACACACACACACACACACACACACACACACACACACACACACACACACACACACACACACACACACACAGGCTTCCACGTGTGGAGCCAGGGATCGAACTGCCAACCCTTGATTAATGGACCCGCTGTACTTCCTGAGCCACAGTAAGTCAAGTGCACTTACACATTATAAACGATGTGACGCAACATGTCAATGCACTTCATTCTGTGCTTTGTTATGCTTATAAAGAGAAGGGCTACTTACTTTTTACTTTTATTTGAATTTGAACAATTCATCTATTTTGACTTGAGTAGAAGATATTTAAAGTAACAGTACATCAAGTATGTTGGTACTCGTTCCACCCTCCAGCTCACAGAGGATGAATCCTGCTCTGCTTATCTGTGAAACATCGTGACAACCTCGATAACCTGCTTCATGTAATGTGATGACAGCTGACATCATTAGTGTTTGCCACTCTCTGGTAATAATGGAATTATTAGAGTGCATGTAAACACAGAATGAATTAAGACGAGATCTGCAGTAGATGTTTATCATCTCTGCTCATACAAAAAGAATTAAGTGCAACAAATCCAAATCCTGCAACCAGCTCCCAGCCTGAGTGACAGAAGGTACTTAGGATAAAGTGACAGAGCAGGCAGGAGAAAATGGAAAAAGAAGAAGTTATTATCGGAGAGCCGAGCACGTCATTGTCCTTCCCGAGGACGCCTCCTCTCTCTCGTCTCTGGCTGGCTAAGCCAATAAACATCCAATCTTCCCTTGAGTTCGTCATGAAAGCGCCTGCTGATTGCGCTCTGGGAGCGGCTAATTTGTCAATTTATGGAGATGGAAAAATCTCTCTCAAGGGTTTAGGAGACACGAAGGAGGAACAGATGAGCTTTTGTGAACGTAAAAGTTCTAAATTAGCGGTGATGTAATGTGGTTGAAAGCAAGGACAACTACTTTTAACTGGCAAGGACGCTTCAACTCTTGACCCATATTCTTCCCCGTTACACTGCTTCTCATTAAGTTAAGAACAGTGTGACAGCGTGTCATCTATGTTACACTAGCTCCTTAAAGGTATATGAGCTCAGCAAAAGGTTTCAATGATGACAGCACCACCAGAGCATGGCTGGATACCACTAGTGACTAAGTTATTCTTTCCAAAACATTCAAGCAATCAAAAATGGAAATATTCTAATTAGCTTGTGCATACAGTATTCTTCCACAAGATATATTCTCATTTCCTGTTTAGAGCACTGAACCTAACTTGAACTCAGGTCTCTGTTGGTACCAATCTAACATGCATGGCTGCATGGCTCTGCCTTCATGAGTACGATGATGAAATAGTGAAAGCGCCTTCTTGAATTGCCCTTGAACAAAATATGGACTTGCTTTTGATTTGACAGTTAAACCTATTTCATTTAACAGCCTGCATCATACATTTGGATGTGTGTCTGTGTGTGTGTGTGTGTGTGTGTGTGTGTGTGTGTGTGTGTCCTCACCGCGGTAGTAGAAGAGGCACATGTCGCACAGAACGAACCACCTCTTCTTCCAGAGCTTCATGCCTGTGCTGTCCTGCATGGGTCACAGGTCACAGACTGTCAGTAAGTCCGTCATAGTGTAGTGATTACAGAAACCAAGTGACTCTCTCTCTCACTCCGACACACACACACACACACACACACACACACACACACACAGCAACAGCTTTTCTGCTTTGATCTCCCCTCACTTCCCTTCTCTTGACACCCTCACTGTCTCCCCCTCTGGCTGCTTCTTTTAACCAGCTTCTATCTCCCCCTCTGAGACAAATTACTCTTTTTTATCTCTTCATAACGCAGTGACAAATTTGCCTCTGTGGAGCTCGAGGCGAAAGCCTGTGCTTTGTTCTCTATGCTGCTGCTCTGGTTCTTCTTTATAAGCTCTTGGAAGAAAGCGTTCCGATAGGTTCTTCTGAAGGGCTGGTTCTACCATATTCTGTATGTAAGAAGTGAACGTGGTCACCGAGACTTCCCCCTTGTGGACTGCTGTATTGAAGCCTCAAGTTTGGCATTTTGGTAGTTACCATTACGACGTTATGATCTTGGTTTTGCAACCAGAAGTGAGATGAAAGTGTGGAGCTAAGTTCAACCAAACACTGAATAAGACACTTTTAGGTGACAAACATGTTTACAATTAATTTTCATGAAGTGAAAATACACTGTGAAAGGGTTGAAGTTGTAAGACGAAAACACGGACAACACTGTAGTTACAGTGTAGCCCCGCCCTAAAGCATCCCCTGCTTTATGGTCTGTTTGACTCTAAATGGAGCATAATGTACTAAATGAACATCATGCTGTATTGAAGAAGACTTGAAACTAGAGATTGAGACCATAAACTCATGTTTACAATGTTTACTGAGGTAATAAATCAAGAGAGAAGTAGAGTCATTTTCTCATAGACTTCTATACAACCAGAGGAGTCGCCCCCTGGTGGACACTAGAGAGAATGCAGCTCTAACACATGAAGCTTTGACTTCACTTTACAGACCTGCTTCTACAGCGAACAATTTGCTTCTGAAGTTTTTGAAGAAAGATATTTTCAATGGGTCTTGAATATCAGGAACCCTTTTCATCCAAAGAACCCTTCTTGGAAGATTGAGTTCCTCAATGACTGTAAGCATGTGTTAAAATATCCTCCCAGCCTACACACTCCCAAATACTGTGATTGTGAACCATGATTGTCGTGGGTTGTGCAGCACCACACCACACCAGCCCTGCCCCTTTAAGAGCCTCATTAGCAACCCCTGGGTTTAAGAGGGACATCCTTGGAACAAGAAAAGGTTCCCAGTAGACCTCCCCGGGTGGGTTCTTGTTACAACTCTTAGAGGGTGGAAAGCATCTGAAAAGAACCACCAGAGAGGGTTCTGGGTGCTCTCTACAGGAGGTATCTGTGCTTGGCCAAAGATTGTTTATGAGGTAAAAGAAGCTTCACTCTGTAACACCACTGTACAACAGCGAGTAGACCCAACAACTCCAACAGAATGATACGTCTTACCTTTAGCGCTTCGTGTGACGTCAATTTCACATTATCTAGTTAACTTTTATCATCATATAAATAATTGAATCTTATCCACTTTACAGTTTAGAACCAGAATATTCATTATTTAGATTGAGTTAAAAGATTAAGGGTTATCTGTAATAATCACAAATATTGCCTAAAAAGCGACGTTTCCCCAAAATAGTGCTTATCTGCTGCCATCAGTGCACCATAGGAGCTTCAGTTATCGCTTTCACAGTGTTTGGGTCTGAAGAGTCTACCCTCCCTTGTGCCGTGATGACTGCAGTGACAATACTACGTCTTTGGAGACCATCTGCTCACTGTTTGCAGTATGTCGTATTCGGGTAAACACTGATGACGTTTCTTCTGTCAGGGAGCTCTATGCCTGACAGGTCTGTGGGGAAGAGAGGGGCTATGCTGGTGTGAAGTGAATCGATGCTCATCTCAATGTGAATGCAGTGAGCAGCAGCACAGGGGCCAATGCAGAGATGCGGGTTATTGAAAGCTGAGTTGAATAGTGCTCGATGGGGCTGTCTTCAGGAAGTCGCACAGTGGTCACAGATCCACAGACCAATTGAAAAAATGACCCACAGTAGATCTCTGTGGGGTGAAGAAAACTGCTTAACTTACAACGAGTGGGTGGAAAGGGAATGAAGAACAAGCTAAGCCTCAAACTAAGCTAGCTAACGTCCAGTCAAGCCCCACAGCGTTAACAGGATAATCCCTCTCCCTCCGCTTCCACAGACACGCTGCAGCAGC
Organism: Anarrhichthys ocellatus; assembly: GCF_004355925.1. NCBI lineage: Eukaryota > Metazoa > Chordata > Actinopteri > Perciformes > Anarhichadidae > Anarrhichthys > Anarrhichthys ocellatus. The sequence continues at coordinate 740,385 of NW_022280079.1, read as the reverse complement.
ACTCAACGTGTCCAACCCAACACATCAGGAAACTCAGCTGCCATTTAGTGTCACCTCATCGTTCAGCCTGACACAGGCTTCATCCCCACTGCATGCTTCTGCTTGACTCGCCTCACCAATGGTACCAGGTCCTTTACTCCACACTACAGATAGTACCCCCTCAATGTAGGCCAGATTCTCAGCTGATCGTCAGAACAGCAATGTGTGAAACTGCTGTAACATCATCTTCAACACGACACTCGCTGAACCCTTTCATTGGCAACCAAACAGAGGAATGTCTGCGCTGTCAACTGTACGAGGTGTACGTAATGTACACGGTTTCTTTTTGCCGGCTGCCTTTTTTTAAAATCCGGGAAACGTAAATCAAAAAAATGCTGTTGACGGTAGCTTAGCTATTTAAAAATACTAAGTGTGTGCAGGATGTCCCATGTCGTGCTATTTAGGAACAATATTTCACCATGAGAACACACCGATACTGACAGATAAAACAGTGGCCTAACTGAATAACAGATCTCCCAACAAATCTCTATGAACGTTGCACTGTTCCAACACGTAACTCCCCTCAAACCACACATTCTCTTCATTGTTTCATGTTTGTGTACGGATTAAACAGACCAGAAGTGTGGTTAGGTATGTTTTGGACTTTGGGCAGAGTCAGGCTAGCTGTTTCCCCCTGCCTCCAGTCTTTATGCTAAGCTAGGCTAACCATGTCCTGACTCCAGCTGTGGAGTTAATATACAGTCCTGAGATTGTAACTGATATTTCTTATCTTTATCTTGAAAATAAAAAGCAAATAAGTGTATTTACAAAATTATTTTCACTGTAGTAACATACAATAAAACTGAATAAATTCCAAATGCAGTGAATAATACTACTACTTTATGTTCATCAGTGTGTACCTTTCACCAAGCCATATTCCCCCACCTGTCTTCTATCACACCCCTTTGTCCCACACACACTCAACCACATCCCATAACCTTTCCACTGAACGGCCTTCCTCCTGTACCTGTTTGTAAAGCCAGTTGCTCTTGACCACCGGGGCATTGGGGTTCCTCTTGATGGAGTTTGACCTCTTTCCAAAGTTGTGAACTTTTTTGAAAGACCTTGATGGCTGCAGAAAGACATGGACGGGTACATTTGTATATATACTTATTTTCAGCTCTAAACATTTGCATTACAGTTCAAATGTACATTTTTCAACAAACAAGTCACACAGAATGTGATGTATTTGTAATCTGTAGTTTGTTTCCATCCAGCGATATAGAGGGAGCATCCCTCCCCTGATCTCAACAAGTGTTCGGTGCATCGGTTGTACAGACGCTTGTATTGTAAAACAGCAGCTTTTCCAGCAGCTATAAAAAGCAACAACAGAGGCAGATGTATTCAGCTCATTAAACAAAGCATATTCCACATTCCCCATACATCATAGCTCACTGACAAGATGCTGCACTCCAGCAGACAAGTCAATAGCAGAAAGATACAAGAAGTGCTTTGATTAAGTCTACATTCAAGACAAATAGAATGATGTCATTGAACCAGTTCCAGATGTTGTACTCATTAGAGGGAAGTGTCTTAATGTTTCTGGTTTTCCTCTAGAGCCACTATCACATCTGAATCTCCTGACAACATGCACACTCCACAGTGGATGATCATTTCACTTTATTTTCTTACTCCTAAGTTTACATTTGTCCACAGTCAGCCCGTCTCCCAGGAGTTACTTGTGTACATCAAGTGTTGTTCAGGAGAAATGTATTTACTAGCATGTGGTTACGTTTAGGTTAAGCTACTACAACACATTTCACATTTGTGATTCTGGGTTGTATCAGAAAAATGATTTGACTTAAAACACTAATTTAAGGGTTAGATTGCGGTTTTGGTTTAATATTAAATTGTTATGCTGTCTTGTGCTTCAGGTCACCACGGACAAGCAAACAATTCAACTGAGACTGTCCCGAAGCTCACAAAGGATTCGAGCTTGAACAGAAATCATGTATAATATAATATAATATACCGGATACTATATATATATATATAATATAGTATAATAATAATAATAATAAGCTGCCGTTGCTGCTCTGATATTGTCGGCAAACAAAGAGATTTGTTGTCAGTCAACACTTTGCAGGTATGTTCAGAATTAGAGTTTTACAATTTGGAAAATACATTAGGTCCATTGACAAAAAGCGTCTTCATCATGTTGATGACGAAAAATAAATCAGGCAACATTAGATTGTATTTAGTACATTTGCTGTTACAGACTGGTCGTAAACAGTTGTAGTTTCTAGCAGACAGGGTTTGTACAGGACGCTGCATAATGGAACAGATTGTGTCACGTTGAGAGAAACTAGTGTGTGTGGATTCGTTACTCTAGCACAGGTTTGCTCTTGCCTGCATGTAGTCACTGTGTGGCATTAAAGCAAAAGAAAACACACACAACTGAATCATTTACATTGTGAAACATCCTCGAAATGTTCTCAGCTTCTTCTCAGCCGGTTTAACCATAAACACACCTCTTATGTGTGTCGTTCTCTGTGTTTCTCAAGCAATAGAGCTCAGCTCGATTCTAATGAATGACTTCTCATGAATACTTAAAGATATGAGGTGCTGTAGCCTGCTTCTCCAGCCTGAAGGTACCTACAGCACTGCATTATGGGAACAACTCTTTCAGGGGTTACGGCTTACTGCTGGTGTAAATCACTTAAGTGCATCTGTTTTATTCATTTCATCAATTATCAGTACGCTGAAGGATGAATGTAAAAACGATCAGAGACGACCTGTTGAACTTGAGCAGCGCTTCGTTTGCATAATCAAACATGCAACTGACAATTTAAAGGTACAACATTTAGTAAAACCGCTTGTTCTCCTTCTGGCGGATAAGAAGATTAATACCAATTTCACGTCTGTTTGTATTATTATTAGTTTTTATAATGTATTATTATTAATAATAATAATAATACATTATAATAATTAATATCAGTTATCACAAAGACTGGAAGACAACCAGCTCATGTTCGCAAACATTGGATTATGCATGTGTTACTGCACGTACACACACGTGTTGATGGAGTGTTACACTTTCTGTTCATGTAATAAGAGTAATAACATCACTGGTGTGTATATGAGGAGAGTGGTACACTGTAGTACAGTACTGTACACAGAACACAGTACAGTATGAGAGCTACAGGCCTCCAGCAGCCTCCCCTCTTATAACCACACTGTGTAAAACATTCAGCTTCATCCACCTCAGTAAGTCTCTCTCTGCTAATACGCTATAGAAAGCTAAGTTATTATTAGAGGTGTGATTAACAGAGATGTGCTTAAGATGTGAGGCCTGTATGGCTGGAGGCTGACCCGTGTGGATGAAGTGGAGGTGCTGGTGGCAGTAGTGACAGTGGTGGCCGGGCTGCCAGGGAAGGTGCTGTAGTCGGAGCCACCCGTGTAGTTCGACGCCTCGCTCATAGTGCTCATGGGACGCTCCTTCTTGTCACTGCTGCTGCTCTGCTCTGACGAAGCCTGAGGAGCCGACCTGCCACAGGGCGAGAGACATAGAGAGACAGAGAGCGTCAGTCAGACATTTCACCTCCATACTAATGACGTACAGTACCATGACACACCTACAGGTGAGACCTGGAAGTGTGTCATTCAAACTGCTCATTCATAGAAAAAACAGACTTCAAAAGCCAAAGTTACATGATGGACTCACTCTTCTTTCTGACAAATATCCTGAAAAGTGACAATTAAAATTTGATTTGCAGCCATCTAACTTAAGTTGAGCAAAAGATCCCAGAAAAACACACACTGAGATATGTGAGCACGGCATCAGTCCAGACTGACCCCAGCTCAGCTCAGCAGTCACATGTTAACATCCATCTCCTGTAACAAAGGTGTGAATGTGTCCTTGGTTGAATTAGTTCATTCTGTTAGAATAACTGTGACGTGTGTGTGTGTGTGTGTGTGTGTGTGTGTGCTGGTATCGTGCTACCTAGATGACAGAGAAGACCTGCTAATGTCAAAGGCAGAATCCAGCTAGCCAATCATCCAACCCCCCACCTCATCAAGCAGACTCTATCTCCACTCTCTTAATGACACACTATCTCTGTCAGGGCCATTAGAGAGGGAGGAGGGCAGCGGGAGGAAGGGGAGAGTGGCTTGAATGAGCGCGAGCAGAGAGGGAGAGCCACAGAAACAGAGATGAAGAAAGTGAGAATGTGAGGGAGGAGAGTTATTATTCTCTGGGTGTCACCTCTGAGTCATGCCTCTACCTCCACACAATTTAAATGGCCTGACAACTTGGCCTGACTAATTGAACCAGCTCAAAGTGTTTTGCCCCTAGTTTAGTAGAAGGACAATTGCTAATGTGAGAAAAAGAAAGTTCAAGGTCCCAGAGATTACGGTAAAACTAGCACACAGTTCCACCAGCAAGGCCAGCAGAATACAAACAGAGTTGTCCACATTGTTGCTATTGTGGACGGCACACAACACACAAGCTTTTATATCACTGCTCAGGAGTAGTTCAGGTGGGTCAGTCAGTCTGGGACCCTCAGGTCATAACGCACAGAGCTCAGGTATAATCAGACAGCTCAGTGGAGCTACAACCACCAACTAGAAGCATCAACAGGATCGCATGAACGTTACAGATCCCCAGAGGAGAAACTGGTTTGTCACCATGAACAAAGACATACACAATACATCAACAAAGACATAGACACAATAACCACAATGCATCATCTACACAACAGATATCACCAGGCAGGGACATGGAAGACAAACACACAGTTCCACTGTAAAAAGAGGGCGGGTCCTTAACAGGTCAACCTGCTTTCTTTTATCACATTACATTGTGTACGGCTATGTTCTGCTGCCGCTACTCTGTGTCCAGTTTTACAGTTAAAGCTTAAAGCTCAAGTAATCAGTGTTCTCTTGTCAGTAACACTGGATGAAATGACGTACGTGCACTGTAAAAAGGGTCGTCTGTAGTGATACATCCACAAAGAACTCTGCAGTTCCCTCAGAGTGTTTTAGCCTCTTCTATCTCATCATTTCTATTTTGTGTTTTCCAGCCCACAGCTTCCACCCTCCTCTACCTCAGAGGAAGAGCTCCAAACAGCACGCAGACACACTGAGGTTGGGAAAGGAAGCTGAACATCAACATCGTACAGCTAAAGAGAAGACAGAGCTCAAAGGACAGAATCGATTGTTTTGACCAAAATCATGACTCCAGATGAATGCTAGAGTTGTTCTTTGTCCACTGGACGTGTAAACAGACAGATGTGTGCTAACATGTTAGCTGTTACAGGTTGGTAAAGTGTTCATATGTCAGATGTTGTGTTTTGGCTTGTTGCTGCAGTTTTCCTTCATTTGTGGCCTAAAAAGGTGACCTGATCTTCAGTACTTTATCATCGGACCAGCATCTCACTTCTAGCCATGATACAAACTGGATGCTGATTCCAACCCCACAGCTGTGATCAATGAGTCGATCCTCTAAAGAAAAAGAATAATCACCAGTCAGGGTAAGACCAAAGAAAAGTCTTTCAGGTGAGCAGACTGGCAGAGTACCTGTGGCTTATGTATACCGCCATAATCACAAAGGTGCAGAAAGCAAGTATACACCATCATTTGAGTTGATATCATCTTGCAGACTTTGCTTCACTACTTTAGGCGCAGGTTGAGATGAGACCTGTACCTCAGTGTGAAAACAAACCTTGGTTTGACTCCCAGGTGTATCACTTGTGATCACTCTGCTGATCAGATGGTCACACAGCATCAGTAACGGCGTCTTCTTCCCGCCTCCAGCTCTCCCTACGCTGCCTGCCTCATTGACTTCCTGTAAAAGCATCATTCCCTTTCATCTTTGATCCTGCATAGCTTCAATCTGAAATAAAACTACTTGATGACCACTGATCCCTATCATTTACCAGCCTCGCTAAAGAACTGTACTTTGATTAACATTGCAGAGTGTAATTGGCATGCCAAGCATTTAAATGGCTTGAAAGGCATTAGCAGATCGTCCATGTTCCACAGTGACGACTCTGATAATCTGCTTTGCTATACGTCAGCATCATTTAGTCCCTGAAGACAAAAATGAAAACCTCAACTCTGCAAATTAAATGTTGACTCAACTGTTATAACATAACAAAATACATTTGAAATGACCACTTGATAAGCAGATACATTTATTCTTAGGGTTTAAAGAATCAATGGTTTCCAGCAGTCAGAGTGCTTATTGCATGACTCTGTGGAGCGCTGGATAAGCAGCAGTTATCCATCCTTACGTTTGAGAAGAGCACTTTAAGGCAAGTTAACTTGTCACATTAAAGTTTAACACTTAGCTCTTAACATGGGCTAAATGACTAATATTAGTTCAGGGCGCTGCCGTATTAATTGAAGTTATGGTTCATTCTGCCGTTGAGAGACTTGTGGCACCATTCGGACCATTCGGCTCCAGAACGAGAGCTGGTCTGCTGTGTTAAATAAAACACTGATTCTCTTTTGATTCGGGACTTAACAGAAAACTCACTTTCTAGCATGACAGGAGATAGAAATGTATGATATATGAAGAGAGCACTCTGAGGGTGAACATGGAACATTGTGTGCTTCTGCATCACATTCTCAGGTGTCTCTGGTGTCTTCCCACACTGCTAGCTTACATCTTGAAGACACACACAGTGTGGGTGCAAAAACACGAGTCAGTCTATTCACAGCAGCTTGGCAATCTTACTGAATTAAGAATTCAAACCCAGAATACATTCATTATGAAACATTCTTTAGCAGTGTGTGTGTAGTGTCTGCAAGTGAAGGCATTTAGCCTTTAGACAACAGACGCTCCATGGCTCCGTCAGTCACACTGAACTGCTGGCTGTGAGTGAGGGAGGAGGCCTCCATTGGCCTCCAGTAACAGGAGTCCTACATCTAAAGCAGGGTGACTAACACACACACACACACACACATTAGAAAGGTCTCCCACTGATCACACAGACAATCTGTTTTCTCTCTCTCTGTCGTTCAATCCTTCTCATCTTTCAGCTGCATGGCTATCTTTATTAGCGTTTCCTCTCAGCTCAGTGACCAATGCAGCGCTTTGTGTGAGCGCTGTGGTGAGGCTGTTGCTCAGCAATCCAAGCAAAGAGCTCAAAGATCAAAGAGCTTTTGATTTTGAGAGATTTGATTCTGATGCATTTGTTGGCAGTTGGAGTTTCGCACCAGTGTTTGTTTGCTCTGAAGGACTGAAGTCACTTGACTCAGCTCTATTTCAAACATCCTTTTCTTGTCATCCTACTAGTTTCCGTCAGAAGGAATCTCTCATTGTGGAAACATCACACTGGTGTATTGGTGCTATGTACCAGTTTTGAAACAAGGCTAATAAAACCTCAGCAGGGACTGTATCTGATGAATACCTTCATCGTCAGAGCAGTAGTGTTATGAAGTGAAGCTAGCAGTTCACTAGCTTAGGGCCCCACCTTGGCCGGAGCGAGCCTTCGTCGGTTGTTTGGAGAGTTTGAGGAATGGTTGGTGGAGGTTAGCCTGGATGAAGCGGTTTGGGGAAAGGCTAGGTTGAGGGTCCACTGCGGCTCCCGGGCCTTGCAGACCCCCCGGTCCATATGGGACGGTGGATGGTGACTATGGGGTGAGATAACCTTTAGTGAAGTGGTTTAAAGAGAGGGAGGGAGGGTGGGATGCGAAAGGCGTGGCAAGCCGAGGTTTAGTGTCGGTGGGTATTTATAGGAGTGTGTCCGGAAGTGGGGGAGTGGCTGAGGTGTGGTCCTGCTCCTGAAATTCAGCTAAGTTTTATCTCCAATTTGTAGAAGACTCCGTGAGTACACTGGGAGTGTGCACACTGGTAAACAAGCAGGTAGAGCCCTGTCATCTGTTCAGGCTGAAGCAAATGATTGGACGGGCTTGTTACAGTCTGTACCAGACGCAGCTACCTGCCGTCAGTTCTCTATTTAAAGCCTGCACTGCTACACTTCCTGTAATGGGAGGGTTACAGCCTTTGATTTGGCTTTCAATGGTCAAAATCTAGGAAGTGTTGAGTTTCATAGATATTAGCTCAACAACAATAAAACAATGTTAGAGGTGGAGGGATTGACTTAATAAGTGAATGGACACAGAGAGGGCTGAGCATGAGGATGAAGCTCATTTAACACAAGCAGAGCAGAAAACAGGAGGACTCTTATCAGATAAACACAACTGTGTTTCTAATACAAGCATCTTTTAAATAAACCTGAAAGACACCATCTTAAATGCAACATGTGATGTGAGATTCATTTGATAAAGAGAATGAAGAGACAGATCGAACGCTCAATGACACCAGTGCTCCTGTGAATGGGCTGATGGGTAATTGCTTTAGCTGTGAGAATGACTCATATTACACATATTTCTCAGTAATGATTTCTCTTTCTTTTATGTTTCTGGACTGGATCAATGAGATCTCATAGTGATGAGACAATCTGAAGCTTTAGCTGTCATTCAGCAGCAGCCTGACACCTGCTTGTATTTCATCATTTCAGAGGTAATACAGCCTCTGCAGAAGCAGCATTAGTTCCTATTAAATCACACACAGGTTATTATTCCAACACTACACCGTATGCTAGAGACACAACCCGTGCCATACACATTAATCATCCAGAACATCATTGCTGCATTAGTGTTGCATAGCGGCTCATCGAGCAGTTCACACAGTCTGAAATAAAGTTAGTGTTAGCGAGAGGTGGAAAACAAGGAGCAAGAGAGGAATGAAGCCTTGAACTGACGATGAAGACTAAGCTAGAAGAGGGATCAGTGCCTTACTTCTTGATTTGATTGCTGCCATAGTGAGGCAACTTTAAATAGACTGAACTTAACAGCTTGATTTTTTGCTGTCTAACGGAGTCACACAAGAAGACCAGTATCATCTCTGTGTCCAGGACAGACAGAAGCTTAGTGCACCACCAGTGAGTGGTCATGAGTCGCATCATTGAGTCCCTGTAATACAGAACATTCTTTATGTTGCCAAATGATACAAGATGACATCCCGTTAGTGGGAGTTCCCGTTTGTTGGAATCTAAGTGTGAATCTAATCTGTTCTACCAGTTTGAACTTGTTGATACTTCCAGCAGATTATTTAAGATGAAGCCAGGTTATCCTGCATTTCTCCTGTAAAACTGAAGAACACGGTTTGAAACACTTATGATAGAGATATGGATGTTTGGCTAATGTGGTTCCTCGCTTCCCTCCCCCGTCTCTCTTCCTCTCGTCGTCTCGTCCCAGCGAGGACGTGAGAGACAGACGTGAGCATGCAGGAGTATTTACCAGACGGGACGTCCTCGTTTACTGTAGCACCTCAACATTCAAATGTGTAGAAATAACTGAGCAACAATTTAAAAGAAATTCCCCTGACGCCCGATGACTGCTGCCATATTAGAGATAATAGATTTATTTATTTCAGGGCTTCACAAAACGTAGATAAAATGTGTATCAGGCTACTGAGACAGAGTATACATGTTGTAGTGAAAGTCTGCCAGTCTCCTTAGGTTGATATTAGGACTAATATTAATAACTGTAATGTGCGTCTGTATAGGATGTGTCTGTGTATTTTCCTGATTGAGCCAAGAAGCAAAGAAAAAAGCCTTTTGGCTGAAGAAGTAGAAAAAGTGTTTCTGGTTTTTGATTCACTCATGATTCAGATTAAAAATAAACATAAACGTTTTATTTCATGAATGAATATGATCAGTTGGTGCTGTAATACCTATTGTTAATCTACATTTATAGCCGACAATCATACAATATCATTATTACAGTAAAGCTGTTTCCAAAACAGACCGGCCGCTCTGTTCTCTCCCAACAGATCAGCTGACCAACCCTGAACATTCCCCAAAGGATCCCTCGGTGGTTCCTAGTTTATTGAACGATATGATCTACAGATTCTGGTATTTGTCAGTGCTCACATAGTCCTGTTGGGTGTTTATTTATGAGTTACATTGTTTTGTTCAGCCTTGTGTGGCCAACCCTCAGTCTGGTTAATGTGTTTCCTGAGGGGCAGCCATGTTCAGGTGGTGCGTCTTTATAGCTGGCACTCCCAGCAGGCTCAGGTGGGGCTCGTTAGCTGCAGATCAACATCCTGACAGAGAGAGTCACAGACCCCTAGTGGGAGGGAGGGGTGGTCACAACACCAATCTACCAGCTCCTCCCAGCAGGCAAAGTGATTATTCATTTAAAGCCATTTCTCCATCAGCTATTCCAGTCACGACTTTAATCCTTCAGAGTTTCTGTTTTTGTCTTTTCTCTTCATCTTTGTCTCACCTTTTCTCCCATTTCCCACTTTCTATGGTTTTTTATCTTTCTGTTGTTTGTACAATCAGACCACTGAAGATATGTCAGGAGACAGACGGAGGAAACAAGAACAGAGCAGAGCCACATGAGCTTAGAAAACTCCTCCTCCTAAACTTGAGTAGGCACGTACGAGATCAGGCAGAATAACCAAACAATGTATTAGTAAGTTGAATATGCCACAAAGCTGAGAGAAGGGGAAACTAGAGAGTCATCCAGGAGAGCAGGAGCTGCAGAGGTGTCCGCTACATTCTGATGAGATGAGGAGAACTTCCCCCGAGGGACAAAAAGCAGACTTTCTAGATGTGTGTTTTATGGATCTCTTCATTTAAACTCCTCCTCAGTGAGAGACGTTTGAATAGCTGAAGAAAGTTGGAGCACTGACTCCAATTAAATCGCCTCAGGCAGGAGATGGTTATGAAGGGAAAGAAGGAAATGTATTGCTAATATGTAACAAAACATCTTTGGATATACGTCAATAAAGCTCAATAAAGTATAAATGTGGATACTTCAGTTAGTACACTTCCATGTAGTACACTGTGAAGGGCGTGGACGAGTTGTCTCCAATCAAACACGGCTGTTTTGATCACTTCTTCTTCTTCTTTTAAATTGCAAATGACCACCTGATGGAGCGTTACTGACGATGTGTGACGGTAATGAGAAGCGTTCTGTTGTGTCCCACCGAGTGCGTGACTTTAAGGTTTGTGCTCTTTTCTCCTATTTGAACGTTTCTCACGTTTTGCTCGTCTCTTGTGTGCTCATTCGGAGGGACTAAACCTTCAGCTGTGTTCTGATTGCATCATTGCTTCAATGCTCTGATAACATCTGTAAACATGCATTTCATCTATTTTTGTTGTTTTGGGATTTGGATATGATTAATATAATGTTTTTACCAACATAAAAAAATCAGCAGCACAAAGCCTGCTTGACTCTCATGAGTCAATGGACGACTGCATCCACACAAACACCTTCCACACCAGCCTCACCATCTCTGCTTGAGATTCTACATCATGTCAGTGCCCTGTTAGTGCCCTGTTGGCACACGTGTGTGGGACAGTGTAGTTACTGGGCCAGTAGCACTGAGCACTGTCACGGCAGCGCTAGCTGTGGGTGGCCCGAGGCCAAGGCCAAACAGTTTCATATAGTTGTGAATGTTTTCTGATGATTAAATGATAAAAGAAGAAAAGACAGCGTTTGAGATTGTTGAGTGAAAGTGAACGTGTTGATCTTTTAAATGTGATCTAAATGTCGGCGGTTTAATGCTGGTTTCAGTAAAACCACCTGAGAGAAAATCGTCCCTTTATCTCAAACACACTCATCTCCTCATGAGACCAGAGAGAAGATATCCTCGGTGATAAACCTGAGAGCATTCCGTGTGCAGTCACGTTCAGCAGTTTGTTAGCAGCTCCTCAAGGATCTCTTAAGTAACTCTGTGGTGCATCAGGTTACATCTGAGGAGCCTGGAGGGAGAGCTGAGGGCTTGTGCTCTTTTATTTTCATATTCATTTAAAAGTTTGAGAAGAAGGGAATAAAAATGCTTGAGGGCTCATGTGGCACTAAGACACCTTTATATTACATCAAATATAGCTGCTGTGTGCCGTGCCTTAGAAACACAGTGCTGAGGAGATGAGATGACAGATCCTCTGTTTCTCACAGCTGTCTCTCTGCTGCAGGAGCTGCAGGTCCTGTCCAAGCCCCCAAGTCCAGCACCAGGCCGTGTGGCATTCAGGCATGATAGCCCCAGTACTAACCGCAGGTCATGTGACGCGTCACACTTACATGTGACCTCTATTTAGGAAATAATTATGAAAACTTTAAAATGCAATGATTCTTAGGCAAACTCTGGAGTTCTTCTTTAGTGATTCGTAAGTGGATTTATGAACGCTTATTACCCAGTGGACATGAGAGATCATGATATCCTCAGAAAGTGCAATACACAATGTATCTGAAAATATGTATCATGTCTGTGTTTTCTGATTTGAGTTATGAGATTAAGAAGAAGGAGTGTTTCTAGCTTCACTGCCTCCATGAGCTGTGTGTCACAGACAGCAGCTGGAATCAGCCAAAGTGCACCAGCACACCTCTTCTTTGACTTTGAGTTTGTGGATTCATTCTTTCTGGTGACTGGCTGGTGATTTCTTTGGTGATTTTTTAGATTTTTAGATTTTGATCTTCCTCTTGCTTCTATAAACAAGAAGAGGAGCAGCCTCCTCTGGTCTGCAGGTCATCAATGTTCATTATGCCTGCAAGTTACTAAGATTGAAATTTAAAGCAAAGATATTTGCCTTCCACGTGTCATCTTGCAGGCAGTTGGGGCGGAACGAGGTGAAACTGCCATTAGCAGTCACCGCAGTTCAACACCTTTCGCTGCCCGTGACTTTCTCACCTCCTCTCTGCTCAACAAGTGTAAAAATACAAACCATGCACAGCTCATCTACACACACACACACACACACCTCAATACTCCTTAACGAGAGCAGCATGGCAGAGGAGATAATTGATAGGGAGATGAATGGGGTGAGTGTGAAAGCGATGGAGAGTGAGAGTGTGAGAAGGAGAAGTGCTGCCATAGAGTGTGCAGCTCCGCTGAACTTGTTAGCAGTAAAACAGTGTGTGTAAATGTGTCTGTGGGTATCTCAGCTGCACAGAGATGACAGCGGATTGAAATAGCATCCTGTGGACTCTTGTGGAGGCGGTGCGTGTAATTGCTGCACTTTGTTTGTGTTTCTCAGAGGCTCCGGTCCTAAATCTCTCTTTAGCCCCATCATCCTGACTTTTTGCTCTTTTCTAGTTTGTCTCCTGGGAAGCAGATAATAGTTTCTTTGTAGGAATTGTGTGTGTCGTCTGCAGAAGGAATCCCATTTCAGAGTTGATGAGTAGGGAGCGATCCCACAGCAGAGTGAGGCAGGGAAACATTCAACGGAATCGCAGAGATACAGACAGGGAGGACAGAGAGACAGAGAGAAAGATGGAAACAGAGGGCAGATGATAGACAAAAGAGAAGACAGATGAAGATGGGAGGCCAGTCTATTCACAGACTGCTGACCCTCAGTGACTCACACACACAACCAGAACCTTAGAAGCAAGAAGAGACAGAAGGATTTGCAGCTGGATCCTGTATTCTGCTGGATGTGCAGCACTGCAAAATCCTCCACAGTCAGTCAGTCAGCTAACAACACTGTCAACCAGTCCAGCATGTCTGCAGCTGAATCCAGAACAGGAGCCAGAAGGGAAATATGGAACCACAAGACAGCCAACACACTGTAAGTATAATTCCTCTTTGTAATTACTTGGGTAATTGGGGCTGTTTTATTGATTATGATATCACTGTGCTCACCAACAGAGAAAAATACATGAGCAGTCAGGATTCAGTGTAAACAGAACTGCTACCAGAGGAAATGTAAGGATGGCATCCGACTCATGTGGGCAGTGAGAGGAACCCAGGAAAACATGGTTCTTATTAAAGATTGCGATTTCTTTATCAGACTTTGATAAACCAGTTCATTCATGTAATCCAGCCAATAAACAAAACAATAGCATTACAGGCACACTGAGTTGCAGTGTACCTGTAACACTAAGAAAGTCTCTGAGCACTGGACTTGCTGTTGGAAGAGCTGAGGGTGATGCGTCTCAGAGTGGAACCTCCTCAGGACGAGCTCAGCCTTACATGCGTGGCTTTCTCAGCTGCCCAGCGCCACAGAGTCTCACCTAAGAACCCCAGTAGGCCGTGTCTGCCGACGTCCAGTCCAAACCGCAGTTTGCCACTGACCTCGGGGCTGACCCTCAGAGCAGCTCTGCCCTCCTGTCGGCTTCCTGATCACCCAATGGAGGTCTCCTATTCCGCCTCCGTCCAGCCCCCAGGCCTATGTCTGAGGTCTCTGGCTCCACCTCTGCACTGCCCCCAGGCCTTCTGCCTGTAGTCTTCAGCTCTGACGGTCCAGCCCCAAGGCCGTCCATCCTTGGGGCTGGGGTCCATGCTGCTCTTTAGTCCCCACGCAAACCACATCTTGGTTCTCCATGAATTCTGCATTCAAGTCCTATCCCCACTGCCTCACACTCACCCACCATCAGAGAACAATTCTTTCAAAAACATGAACAAAATCTGCAATAGCAGTTCAGGTCAAGTCATCAAAGCTTTGGATCAAGAGCTGGATCTGATTAAAACCGTCCTGATGGGCCAGACTGTGAAATTCAGGTGTTATACGTTTTTTGGTCACCACTACGAGTGACCTCAGATAGCTATGGTCCAATGTTGATAACGTCAAAATAAGCAAAGCTATCCATAGACAGAGTTGGGTTCGGTTTATTCAGGTTCAGACTCTTTAAAAGGTCCCATGGTTTGGAATTGGGTCATGTTTATCCCAGCATGCACTCCTGCTCCCTCACTCCAACCAGAGTCTTGTCATATCACAGCCAATAAAAGTAACAAAGGGAATTGACTTGTGGCATTAAGAAAAGATTATTATCATTATTATTCTGATATAAAAATATTTATATGAAAATATTTGCATCTTAATGGTTTCAAACAGAAACTATTATCCCAAGTTCCCACAGGCCTCTGCTTTCTGCTCAGACAACAGCGGCCTCACAGAGACGATGGCTTCAGAGGACTGTTGGAAATGAACAGAAGACTTGGAGTGTTGTTCAGACTGTAGACTGTGATAAGCTCCCAGTCAGTGAAGACGTCCATGCTGCTGCACACTGATGCTCTGTTTATGTCGTCACAGCTGCATGGCCACTCAACACACGGCCTCTGATTAGGACAGTCGCCCTCAGAGCTTAGACATGGCCTAGAGATGATGCAGTCCTCCACACCACTACTGTTAAAGCAGCATCAGAAGAAGCTTTACTGTACATACTGAGCTTAGTCATTTAGTTATGTAGTATCCTTTTAAACAACTGCCTCAGATCTTTTAACAATAAAAGGTTATCACACATGTCTCACAATGCTGCAAGGAGGCAAAATCGACATCATTTCTTATAACAATGTCAGTTTTAAGGCTCAAATAATAGCTCAGGGCAATTAAAGGCTAAGAGAGCAGATGAAGGCGAGGTAAACAACATCAGGGCTGTGCAATAACAGCTCACATGGTAAAATCAGCATAATGTATATTTACGCAGCACAGAGTCATTTCATAGTCACCACTCACACGTTCTGCTTTCATTCAGTCACTTTTCCTTTTTCTGTTTTTGTGATTCAATTTCCTCGTTCAATGGTTTCATCCTGAAGCCTGTTTTACATTCGTACGTTTGTCTCATTGGACGTTGTGCTGCTTTGGCCTCTAGCACTTCCTGTTCACATCATACAGACTATCAGCTGGAACACTGTGACACAGAAGGGACAGTCTACATCTCATTAGCAATGATGCCAATGACTGTGGAGAACCCAAGTGTAAAGAGTTAGCAGTCAATTGTCTTGTGTTCTGATTTTACTGAAGTGTGACGAATTATAAACAGAAGTTGACGAGGAAAACAAATGTGACTGCAAAAATTCAGATGCTGCGCATATATTTTCAGAATGCATTGTCTGTTCATATCCAGAGAATGTATTACTAACTAGCAAGTTCTATGTATTAAATAAATACAACAATATAACCCTCTGCTGCTTTATGTTCATGCTACTCTGGGGTCCTCTCTGGAACTTAACCGACCCGAAACAGAGACACACTGACAAGTCTGGACTTGAGACCTGGCTCTGGTCTGAGGAGGATTTTTGGGGTCTGGTATATCCAACAGTCACATAGTACATTCACACACTGACAGCTGCACAGAACAGCTCAACCCAGAAGCATTCCATGAATGAATCCGTCTACAAGTGTTTTCAGTGACCTTTCAAATCAGCACAGAAATCAGAAGCCTACAAAGCTGTGTGTGTGTGTCAGCGTGCAGAGAGACTTACTGTTCATTTACGACAAAGATGCAGTTGTCTTGGGAGGGGACGCCGGACACCGGGTGCTTACAGGTCACCTTCCTCTCATTGTGACTGGAGGGAAAGAAAGAGGACGAAATCAATCACTGCACCAACACCAAGACACTTCAAACATGTGTAATGGACTGAAGGCTGGGACACATCATTCATACAAAATACAATAGTACACATCTGCATCACAAACAGTACTACATCTGCATTATTAACAGTACTACATCTGTATTATTAACAGTACTACATCTGTATTATTAACAGTACTACATCTGTATTATTAACAGTACTACATCTGCATGATAAACAGTACCACATCTGTATTATTAACAGTACTACATCTGTATTATTAACATTACTACATCTGTATTATTAACAGTACTACATCTGCATTATTAACAGTACCACATCTGCATTATTAACAGTACTACATCTGTATTATTAACATTACTACATCTGTATTATTAACAGTACTACATCTGCATTATTAACAGTACCACATCTGCATGATAAACAGTACTACATCTGTATTATTAACATTACTACATCTGTATTATTAACAGTACTACATCTGCATGATAAACAGTACCACATCTGCATCACAAACAGTACTACATCTGCATTATTAACAGTACTACATCTGCATTATTAACAGTACCACATCTGCATTATTAACAGTACTACATCTTTATTATTAACAGTACTACATCTGTGTTATAAACAGTACTACATCTGTATTATTAACAGTACTACATCTGTATTATTAACAGTACCACATCTGTATTATTAACAGTACTACATCTGTATTATTAACATTACTACATCTGTATTATTA
>NW_022280079.1:678369-723315 GCF_004355925.1 Anarrhichthys ocellatus | reverse complement strand
AGTACCACATCTGTATTATTAACAGTACCACATCTGTATTATTAACAAACAATCAGAAAATAAAGTCAGGATCACACTACCAACACACTTCCTCACACACCTGGAGCAGTGGCTGATACTAAACTTCAGCATAACGTCCTGTTTGGATCTCAGTGATTGCAGATGACAAGAGTCCAGTTCCTCCAGAATAACAGAGTTCAGAGCATACGAGACACAAAATGAACTTCCAAAACGCTGTGTGCAGCCGGGTTGACAGCAGACTGGTTGTGTGAGAGCGACTACAGCAGAACAGTGGACAGATTCCCTCTCTCTCTCTCCCTCTCTCCCTCTGCCCCTCTCTCCCTCTGCCCCTCTCTCCCTCTGTCCCTCTCTCCCTCTGCCCCTCTCTCCCCCTCTCTCCCTTTGCCCCTCTCTCCCCCTCTGCCCCTCTCTCCCTCTCCCCCTCTGCCCATCTCTCCCTCTGTCTCTCTCCCTCTGACCATCTCTCCCTCTGCCCCTCTCTCCTTCTCTCCCTCTGCCCCTCTCTCCCTCTCTCCCCATCTCTCCCTCTGTCTCGCTCCCTCTGCCCCTCTCTCCCTCTCCCCCTCTCTCCCTCTACCCCTCTCTCCCCCTCTGCCCCTCTCTCCCTCTGCCCCTCTCTCCCCCTCTCTCTCTCCCCCTCTCTCCCTCCCCCTCTCTCCCTCTGCCCCTCTCTCCCTCTCCCTCTCTCCCTCTCTCTCTCTCCCTCTGCCCCTCTCTCTGTCCCTCGCACACACCCACGCACACGCACGCACGCACACACACACGCACACACGCACGCACGCACGCACACGCACGCACGCACACGCACACACACACGCACACACCCACGCACGCACACGCACACACGCACGCACACACACCCGCACACGCGCGCACGCACAAGCACACACCCACGCACGCCCACACACACACACGCACGCACGCACACGCACACACGCACACACACCCACACACGCACGCACACACATACGCACACACACACGCACGCACGCGCACACACCCACACACACACGCACACACACACGCACACACACCCACGCACGCACACGCACACACGCACACACACCCACACGCACACCCACACGCGCACGTACGCACACGCACACACGCACACACACGCACGCACACGCACACACAGGCTATATAGAGATCTTTGAACTTGTGAGGAGTCCACATACCGATACGTCAGCACGTAGGAACACTTACATGTGTTTCCTGAAGGAAGGGAATTCTGTCACCGAGGGATTGCTTCAATTTAAAAAGTAATAATTTGTGATTGCAACTCAAAGTGTATCTGATGACATTTCCCGTGTCAGAACTTTAAATGACATTGACCTAACACTTTGCAGCCAAGACATAATGTGTCTGCTCTATCAGCCATCATCACAGGGAGCAGACTGGACTGTAGTTCAGGAAATGAATCTATTGGTCTTGTTACCTGTCAGACCTGCATTCACACCAAGACATCACAATAAGATGAACGCACGATGAAATAAAATGTGTGTAACAGACGTGTGTAAAAGCAACAATAAGTTGTGATGTCACACAGTCAGTGGCAGGAAGCCTCTGGATCACTAAGCTACAATCAACGGAAAACTTTACTCCTGTCAAATAAAGTAGGACCATTTGAAACAATTGCAATGTCATTGTGCATGACGTCAATAAAGATCTTGATTTTTTTTAAATAACTGAAATATAATATGTAGAACCCGTCCCAGCCCTGATCGTGTCCACTGCAGCCATGTTGTATTGTTAGATAGTCTTTATTCTGCAAAAACTAAAGCTTTAGATGATTTTTCTGTTTGTAATCACCACATTTTTCAAATTACATTTAAGAATCCAACAGCAAAATGTCTTTCCTGAAACAACGTCCGAGTTATTTTAGATAAATAGTAGACTTTGCTGTCAATCATCTTCACTGGGTGGAGTTCTCGCGCCAAAGCTGGACCAACAGACCTGCATGGATGACACCACTGGAGGTACAACACGCTCTGGTAATTAGCCTAAACCGACACTTTAGGTGATCAGTATGGGACAGGTTAGATCAACTGCCTCATTTTGTGTGCGTGTAAGTGTGTGTGTGTAGTCACAGGCATTAATCGCCATTAGCCAGCAAGCACAAAAAGGTAAGTCGGCTGATTCTTTACCATCACTTCTGACACCTGAGTGAGAATCCTTAGTTAAACTAAGAGGGCTCTCTGGGGGGTCAGCATGTGTTGGCAGCAGATGGAGGCTGAGCGTGTGCACCGTTTTTATACCTACATCAGTGGATGCCAGATGTGCAATAGCCAGAGGGAGTCACAGAGGGAGGGGTAGGGGGCTCCTCCTGGGTCTAATCTAGCCAGCCGGGCAACACCGTAGCTGGGATAGCTCTGTTACTTCAGTCCCCTGCTTCTGGAGGAGAGCCAGGCCAGCCGGCATGATCAAGAACACCACAGGTTTCCCCCTAATAAATACATGAAAGTAGCAGAGGACACAACAATGCCTCCAGTAAAGTAGGTGGCACTATGCAACCTCAAAAGCAATGGTTGCAATCTTCCATCACACAGAAAGTAAAGAAGCAATGCTGTTGCTGCTGTGCAGCTGCTCTAGTGGAGCTGAACACCATGGAGAGAATAAGGCTGTCATCCACTATGGTGTATTCAGTCCACTGTGTGAAATAAATAATAATGATCTGAGATTTGGAGAATGAAGTCATAATGAATATGTTGCTTTGTCTTCTGTGCATGTTCAGCGTGTCAGTGCGTAGGTTCCTGCAGCCAGCAGTTGGTTAGTTAGTAGCTCTGTGTCGCTGTCTCTCAGGGACAGCTCTGCTCTGTTTGAGCCTCTCCGGGACGCTTCCAACTGAAATGCTGTCGGAAGCAAATGTAAGCTGCACTTTATTGGAGATTGTGAAGTTAAGATTTGTGTGGACAATAAGACACACAATGGTGAGATTTATGTCCGTAGTGTTTTCAATTTTCCCCTTCCAATGAAGAGCACGGCTGTTCTCTCAACAGAGACCCAACGAGGTAAAGTGATGCACAGCTGACTCTAGGGCAGGTGGGACTTTTATTGAAATATTCTGACTTTATTGTCATTCAATTATGACTTTATTCTTCTCGTAATATTATATTATAATATTATTTTTCCTGAAAATATTACGACGATATTTTCCGTTCCTCGGAGGAGACACATGTTGGGATGTGTTTTTAATGTGCAGAAAGCTTTGAACAAGGACAGGAATCTAGCTGAAGCACACATTAGTGATGGAGTTTATGAATGAATTCAAATGAATGAATGTATCATTGATGTGACCACATGCACATATAAAGAGGTCCTCAAACAAAAGACACAAAAGAGGAGCCACACCCTTAGTTAAGCCCAACTTTAAGCCTGGTGTAATTCTAACACGTGACCTGTATACAAATTGAAAAAGGGATATTAGCTAGAGACCAACACTTGTTTTGTTTTGTGGCTGTTAACATGTTGATTTCTGCTGCAGAGTTTAACATGGAGGTCTATGGAGGTCTATGGAGATTTATCCACTTTTGGATCCAGCCTCAAGTGGCCGTTTGGTGAACTGTTTCTAGCACTTCCTTGTTGGCTTTATATCTCATCACCTGAGGTTGTCGGTTGGTTTTTCTTCACATAGACTAGTGCAGTGCTAGTTTAATACATGTCTGTTGGCCTGTGGTGTTGCTGCTTGCTGGAGAACAGCTTTACAAACAACTTTACACTCACTGAGCTTCCTTGGGTCCTCAGCAACACACCTGCCATGACACAGAGTCACACACCCAAGTCACGGCTACTCACGGTCAGAAACATCAGTGAAACAAGCCGACAGTTTGTCTCACAGGAAGGAATGACCAGAGGTAGACTCCACTGTTTGGGAAGGCAGACAACTAAAAGAACCCGTAACAGTTATGAGTTTATTATGATGTCTAAATATGAAAATAATTGATTGTTGTTACTTTTGTAACTCATTATACCCTGAAATAAATGAGAAAAGACCACAAAGCACTTACAATATATACAACTCAGCTGTATACTCCTTACTGTGTGCTTGTACTGCAGAAGGAACACAGAGAAATCACTAAATCTGTCCGTGAAAAACACACCCAGCTCAGAGTTACTCACGGCTCCAAACATCAGAGAGGTACACTTAGTTGAGCTAAATTCCAAATGGGAGAATAACCACGGTTATGAAGTACAGCATGGATATAATGAGGAGGTATTTAGCCGGCAGTTAAGTTATAAGTTAGAAAGGTAAAAACACTGTTCCTGTTTAGGCTGAACGCTCGTGCTCATTGACTTCAACGTTATTCAGCATTCATGTAGTGTTAGCAGGCTGTATCCAGCAAACAAGTACTACAGCCAATGAGCCGCTGTCTGTCCACTGCAGACAACAGGCTGACCTGCAGAGCTTGTTTATTCAAAGTTTATTAATATTGAATGTGTTGCGTGTCCAAATTGTGCAAAATTCAAGAGCGCTCTCCATGGAGTCCCCAGCAACACAGCAAGCAGCAAGTGTGAAGTAGATCGGACGAATGGTTCTTGAGATATGCCAAGGACACACACACACACACAAACACAGGGATGCCTTGCGTTATTAGTTTAGTTTAATAGAGTTGAATTATTGATCCCTTCAAAATGTCCTTTGCGTGACTTTTCCTCAACTCAACACAAAACAGACCACTTTTTCATGAAAAGGTTAAAGTCCAACTGAAACCACATTTTGTCATCCCTTGTTGTAGCCAAAATGATATCAACATTCTGAATGTATTTTGTTAATATCTTGTCTCTGCTGGATGGGAGCCGGTCCCTGTCTGTGTTGGATTGATAGCAGCTGGAAGGCTGCCAGACTGCCGGTGTTACAGCAAGAGACACAGTAGACAAAGTTACCCTGTAGCCTACATGTCATGGGCAGACAACGTGTCGTTGGCAATATTGAGGAGTAAGGATCACACCAGCATCTAACATTTGCAGTCCAGTTTACTTGCTGTTTAATGTACTGCAGCTGAGCAGCTCTCTAGTCTGCTAACTGACGTTAACAGTGCACCTTTTCTGGCTGAATGTTTATTTGGTTGATCGTTCAAGAAGCTAAGGTTCAGGACAAAGTGTGTCTTCATGTTTGCAAAATAGATTAGAAGGCAACTTTAGCAGGAAAGCTACAATAATCATTTATTTAAAAAGTGAGACAGCAAGCAAGCGTGTCTGGGACCATGTCCACCTTAAGGATGATGCCAGGAAGGCAAAGCCAGCACTTGACTGGTTTGTAGCAGCAAGCTATAGGCTATGTATGTATATAAGTAAACAAGGGTCAGGTATTCCTTCATTGCACAGGTCAAGCCTCTGCAGCAGTCAACAATTCCTCTCAGCAAGAGGACAAAGCCCTTCTTGCTCGTTGGTTGGTATAAATCAGGCTGTTTTAGAGGCAAAGGGCATCAGGTTTGTGAGGGTCATAAAATGGGAAGGAGAAAATGAAGCGACACAGGGAGGCAAGAGAGAAAACGAGAGGCAGGAGGTGAGGCCAAGACACATAAATCAGCAAATAAATGGAATAAACAAAGAGAACAAAGACAAGAGTGCCAATTCAAAGCAGCCTCCTGGTGCGGTTCCAAGCACATAAAAAGTAGACGTTAGAAAAGTGTATTGTTCTATGAGTTCAGGCGTAGCCCTCTAAGAGCTGTCCCTATTGGCTTCATCCTTGTGGGTATGCACAGTCATGACGTTTTTTGCACCTTTGTGCCCTGCAGGGCCCCCTAACACCCACACTCATGACAGTTCTGCTCACAATTAAAACCAGCATTTCTTCAGCTGGTGCCAGAGTGGCCCACAGCTTAGAGGGCTACACCTATACTCATAGAATCAGGAGTTGCAATACGTAACTAACGTTCTGTAACGTAGATAGGCTTCACCTTCTAAGAGCCTTCGCTAATGGGTTATGGGCGAAGCTGATGTCGTCTATGTCCCAGTGTGACACCAAACATACACCAGTTGGCAAACCGTAAACGCCATACAAAATAAAGCAGGTTGGCACGGACTGAGCCACGGTTAACACCATGTCAGCCCTATGTGGAGGAAAAGGAGGCAAGTGATGTTACACTCTCTTCTCTGTGCAGCAGTGCAGCTTCAGACGTGTGGGATGCTAATTATGTACCATAGTGCAGCCAGCTAATCCGTGATGATCGGAGCTTTTTTAGAGTAAAAGCACCAGATCAACACTTAATCTGCCGTCTAGCACATTAAAGACTGAATGAGTCAGTGAGGAGTCCCAGATAGAAATGGATGAAAGGGCACAGAGAAGCCCAGGACACCGCTGCGTAGATGTCATCCCCCTGAGGAGGGCCATGGACGAGGATAAAGCTCTTATGAAGTGTGCCCAGACACCTTGCAGAAGCTCTATTCCTGCTGCATTATAGGCTTGTGTGATCGCGTCACACAGTTAGTGAGACAAACACAGTTTTGACTGAGCCATGCCTTGCGAGTGCCCTCTGTAATGAACCAACAGCTGCTGTGTCCTTCTTATGTTTATTGAGCGTACAACTAACTAAGAGAAAGCTTGCACTGGGCAGAGTAGGTGAGACACTACTTCTGCCTCATTCTGGCAGAGGGAGGGAAGAACCCCTCCAGAACTATGTTTCTTGACCGAATGCAGTAGCTGTAAAGTTGCTGCGCTTCCGCAGGACGGTGAGACCGAGCACGACCGTGCCAATATGACAAACAAGCAGGTCTGTGATGGGATGCACATTCTGATCACAGAAGGTCCCACATGCTACACGCCCATCCACCATCTTGAGCTCCAGACCTTTACTTTCCAACGTGCTATACAACTGAGACAGTATGTACTGCATTAGCACTGTCCAACGCCATGTCCAAGTCATTTGACAACATCCCACCCTGACCTCCTCCTTATGACTTCTGTGGGTATATGTATACGTAAGGATGCCACACTTCCTGGATTGCAAATGTAATCCAGACAGTGATTATGTTTTCTTCTTAACATATTAAGCAAAGCAAATTAGTCGGATATAAACATATTATGTAGGGTTAGGGTTGCTTAATCTTTTCCAATCCTCCTTACATACTGTATTCATGGCTATTAAGCTGCCGTCCTTATCAGAAGAGAACTAGAGGGAAGTGAACAACAGAATATGCCAAAATGCCCAGATAACCCATTTTATTACAACCAATGGAAGTGCAAATGTCAAAGCTATTATATGGTGCCAACAGACAAAGATGCGGTGTAAAAATGAGAGAAATATGAGCAGACAGGAACTTTGTGGTCCTGCATTTGTTTGTCTAGCCGTTGAGCAGTCACATTGGAAGCCACATGTTCTAGTCAACCATTAGAACCCATAAAACAGGTGTGAGTCTGTCTACGACACATTGCTCTTCTTACCCAGACGGAACACACGCACAAAACATTTGACATGATTAACATCTGCACACGGGAGCTAACTGCCACAGAGCTGACATCTGAATAAACAATCTCTTTGCACACATTGTGTACGAAGCACCAGGTATCATGGTGGAAGACAAACACAGACATTAGAACATGTCGGCGCACACACACACACACACACACACACACACACACACACACACACACAAAGGCACCATCTTTAAACAATAGTACAATAATCAGCTAATTCTGTCCATGTTAAATGTCAGCTAATGTTTAATGTTATTAGCCGTCATGTAGACGAACGTGCTTTGCTGTGAAAAAGCTGCCTTGTTGTCAGATGAACCTGTGTGTGTGTGTGTGTGTGTGTGTGTGAGAGAGCCCTGTAGCCCTGCATCCACAGCCTGACCACAGCTCTCCTCTCCTCCCTGTAGAGTAGCTGCCATTCACCGTCTCTCCCTCTGGCCAGGCCACTAACCTTTCAGAAAGGCCACCAGCACTGTCAGCCCTGCTCTCACCCTTTCCTTTCTTCCTCCTTCAATTTCCTTCCTTCCAGCCCTCCTTCTTGGTTTTCTCTTCATATCTGCTTCTTCCTTTGTTCTCGCTGCCCCCTGCTCGACCTTTTCCTTCTCATTTCCTCCTTTACTGTCTCAATGAGGTCCCTGTCTGACTGCCATTCGTCCAGCTGCTTCTCTCCATCCCTTCTGACCTTTTCCCTCCCTGCTTCTCTCTGCCTCCTCCTCCTGGCTCTGCAGTCACCCTTCCTAATCACTAATGTTTGAACATCTCTTCTATGGGGAGGAGAGACAATCAATCACAGGCTAAATGCTAATACTAATACCAAAAGAGCAATTTGTAGGTTGAATTTTTTACATAATTATACTTAACCTAAACTGAAAATGAATTGTTGCAATCTTATTGCAATCTTTCAACACCATATGCGTCACATTACGTTACAGAAGTGAGTGGTTGTCACTGACTTTGCTTCGATACTGCTCTGCAGTGACTCCAGGTTTGCTTAATATGTGTTGTGTAAATTCGCGCTATGTGTCTGCTTTCACAACTTGAAAAAGCAAACGCTGTGAATTTAAGAACTGAAGAAGAGTTGTAACTAGTAATTAGTTGTAACTTTATTTCGAGCATCCAACAGCCTGTAAAGGACCGCTTCGGACAACACGCTCCACTCAGTAAGGCCCGCCCCCGCTGCTGCACAGAGCGCTGTGGCTTGCTTGTTCAAAGTTCATTAATATTCAACGAGTCCAAATCGACACATCCTTTGGTCCCCAGCAAAACACCCGCCACACACATCAAAATACAAACATATACATACAGACGGCTCTCGCTTTACAGCTAAATAAATGAATTCTTCCATTTAAGTGATTATAACAATGATCTGAAATCTGACATCGACCATTGAAGACTAGGGTAAGATATAACACTTGTCACCTTCAAGGTAAAACCCCAATAATGAAAGAAAGCAGAGAGTAAACTACAGTCTAAAGCTACTCAAGATCAGCAGAAGTATCGTGTGTATCAACAATCCCTGTCAGATATCAAGGGTAGAAAGCTGAATTACTAACCAAGCCCAAGAGCTTCCAACAGGCGGGAGAACCAGGATTTCTGTAATTTATCAATACAACGTTCACGTCCTGCAAAAGCAGTAAATAATATTGCAGATGAGAGCGAATCATCTAGCCTGCCAGTCATTCTGCTGGACCGCTCAGAATCAGAACTGGTTGTTTACTAATGATGCATTATGATTCACAATAATACAACAAAGTTCAAAACAGCCAAAATGTGGACTTTTAAAGCCTGAATGTTTCTCCGGTGGGGCATGCCCCCAGAACCCCGAGCTGGTTACTTTGTCCCAATGGCTGGCTGCACCATGTCCTTGTGACTACAGTAAGTATCACTAAAAAGCTTGATAAGAATCATCACAAACAACAGGTACATACGATAAATTTCACTTCTGCATGTAACCCATCCTAGCACTTTTATGAGAAGTGAGCTGCTATATAGCACTGGAGGAGCATCTTAAGGGTACAGTGTTTCGCTCAAAGATACTTCAACATGCGGACAGTAGGAGCCTGGGATGGAACTGCCAACCTTGTGATTTAGATATGACCCACTCTACCCACTAAGCCACAGTAAACCACACGTATCACAAGATCTAAATGTGTCATGCAATATGTTAATCTCAGGTTATAACTGATGGCAGGATGTGAAATAAGTGATGATGAATGTCACTGGGCAGCATATGCCCTGTAAAGTGCCAGCAAAGGCTGGCAAGTTACAGCTGAGGGTGGCAAATGATAGTTCAGGCTGACAAATACAGCCAAGGATGAGCAGTTATAGCTGGGCTGACAGGGTACAGCCGAGTCTTACAAAGTTAAGCTGTGTCTACTGAGTCTAACAAAGTACAGATGAGTCTAAAAAAGTTCATATGAGTCTAACAAAGTTCATATGAGTCTAACAAAGTTCATATGAGTCTAACAAAGTTCGTATGAGTCTAACAAAGTTCGTATGAGTCTAAGAAAGTTCGTATGAGTCTAAGAAAGTTCGTATGAGTCTAAGAAAGTTCAGATGAGTCTAAGAAAGTTCAGATGAGTCTAAGAAAGTTCAGATGAGTCTAAGAAAGTTCAGATGAGTCTAACAAAGTTCACATGAGTCTAACAAAGTTCACATGAGTCTAACAACGTTCACATGAGTCTCACAAAGTTCACATGAGTCTAACAAAGTACAGCTGAGTCTCACAAAGTTAAGCTGTGTCTACTGAGTCTAACAAAGTACAGATGAGTCTAATAAAGTACAGATGAGTCTAATAAAGTTCAGATGAGTCCAACAAAGTTCAGATGAGTCCAACAAAGTTCAGATGAGTCTAACAAAGTTCAGATGAGTCTAACAAAGTACAGATGAGTCTAACAATGTTCAGATGAGTCTAACAAAGTTCAGATGAGTCTAACAAAGTACAGATGAGTCTAATAAAGTTCAGATGAGTCTATCAAAGTCAGGATGAGTCTAACAAAGTTCAAATGAGTCTAACAAAGTACAGATGAGTCTAACAAATTTCAAATGAGTCCAACAAAGTACAGATGAGTCCAACAAAGTACAGAAGAGTCCAACAAAGTTCAGATGAGTCCAACAAAGTACAGATGAGTCTAACAAAGTACAGATGAGTCTAACAAAGTTCAGATGAGTCCAACAAAGTTCAGATGAGTCCAACAAAGTACAGATGAGTCCAACAAAGTTCAGATGAGTCCAACAAAGTACAGATGAGTCCAACAAAGTACAGATGAGTCTAATAAAGTACAGATGAGTCCAACAAAGTACAGATGAGTCCAACAAAGTACAGATGAGTCTAATAAAGTACAGATGAGTCCAACAAAGTTCAGATGAGTCTAACAAAGTACAGATGAGTCTAACAAAGTTCAGATGAGTCTAACAAAGTACAGATGAGTCTAACAAAGTACAGATGAGTCTAACAAAGTTAAGCTGAATAGATAGATGAGTGAATGGATGAGTCTGACAAACAGACAGCTGTCCCTGGCCAACAATAGCTAAAGCAGACAAGGTAGAGCTGAAACTGACAAACTGAGCCTAATGGAGTGCAGCTTAAGCTAATGGAAGTTGATCTTGGACTGACAAATCTCAGAGTATAATGACGATAGTTTACTGTGGAGGCTGATATACCTTTCCATCTCTGCTCATATTTCATCATGTAGAAACTCCTGGTAGACTACCCTAAGCAGCTCTATCTCAGATACCAACATGGCTGGTCGAGTGAATGGGCTGTTCCACTCAGTTCCACTCACACAAAGCCGTCCAGACGAGCTTGCCAACACATTCAACCAGCAACAAGCCAAAGCTCCTTTCTTAAACTGAGACCCAGCGGCACAACAAATCGCCTTTGTTGCTTTATCACAAAGCATTCCTCTCTCCCAATATGACGAGAGGAAGAGTCTTAATCAGGTTAGCTGAGAGACACACTGTGCTGTAGGACAGGTCTGTTTACCTGTGGGTTGTCTGAACTGTGTGTTGCCTGAATAAGATGCACTCATTTGAATTCATTGTCATTTTTTAAAACTAGAAGTTCCTGATACAAATGTACAAACAACACAAGGATGTTTTCATCAAAGTAATGATGAAGCTCCTTTCTAATGTAGTCTGTTTTACTTACTTTCGCCTACAGCTTTAAGATATTACCAAAAGTTATACACATTTATTAGCTACAAGCTTCTGACCTGCCAAGCACTCTGCAGTTGAAAGTTAGCTTAATGCTACATTATTAAACATTTGTTATCGTAAATTGATCAAACATAAAATGTCACACATAGTGAGAAAACCACAGAGCCTTACAGTCAGCCTTTGCAGCTCAATGGAGCGCTTTAGCATCTGTCCAGTCAAATACTAATTTCTCATTTTAGAAGATAGAAAAATATAATATTATGGCTTCATCACTTCACCCTGAATGAACTGAATTTAAAGCTGCAGGGCAATTCAGTGAAAATAATTTTGCTAAAATAAAGTTCGTTCAGTAATTTATTCTTTAATCCAGCCGTTATTTTACTTGAAATGAGAAGAACATTTATTCATGTATTTCTATGTATTATTTATAATCCATCCAGTTAAATTTGAAAAATGAGAATAATATTAGTTAAAATATAATTGATGTGTACTTTCTTTATTTGATTTGACAGTTGTTTACTACACAGAGACGTTACTACTACTAGACTTCTTGAATATAGATAATATAATTTGGGTCGTGGGTCCCGGCTTGTCATTAAGGGGTGATGGTGGGTCCCGCAGACAGACCAGTTGAGAACCACTGCTCTAATGCATTTATTTTCTAAGGTTGCAACTACCAATCATATTGTGAATGTATTGATCATTGTTTTGATATTAATCATAGTGTATGTGAAATGTTAAAATACTGACATGTTCAAAAGAAACATGCATTTAGCAAATACCCTGAAAAAAAGATGCAAAACAATCACTAGATTATAGCGGCTTCCAGGACTCCAATTCAGTATTCAGTGTGTTACATTAAAAAATAGGGGAAGCGTTGTAAATATGGAAGGCTATCTGTTTTTACCTTTCACCTGAACAGAAAAGACAGCTGTTGGTGCCAGAGATTGGCCAGAGATTGTGTGACTCTAATGGGCTTAATTGCAATCACATTATTGACTCGTGACTAAATGATTAACTGATTGAACGTCAGTATCTGTCAATAGAATGGATTCATTCATTCTCTGCTGAAATAACTATTAATGTAAAAGTCTCTTTTCAGTGTGTGAGTAAGTCAAACTTCATACTTTATCAACTCAGTGGAAGCTTTAACTCGAAGCTCCAGTATTGGTTAATTTGATCGTACACCACTAAATGAAGGTCAACTGTGCTTGTCTATTCAGGATGTCAGAGTTCTAGGCTCACTCAAGAACTCTAGGGCCAAAGATGTTTACATTACATTACATACATTAGTTATTTAGCAGATGCTTTTATCCAAAGAGACTTACAATAAGTGTATTCAACATAGGTATTCAAGAGAACTACTAGTCACCAGAAGTCATAAGTGCATCTCATTTTTTAAACAAGCATCTAAGAGCATAAACCAGAGCTAACGTACAGTGCAGAAACAAACAAATACAATAAGTGCAACAAACTAGTATGAATACAATAAGTGGAAGGCTCAGGGTAGTACTTTTTGAAGAGGTGAGTTTTCAGCCTGATGAAAGATGGGCAGCGACTCTGCTGTCCTGACGTCAGTGGGGAGTTCATTCCACCACTGTGGGGCCAGGACAGAAAACAGCCGCGAGGTAGCAGAGCGAAGTGGTCGGGCCGGGGTGTAGGGCTTGACCATGGCCTGGAGATAGGAAGGAGCTGTTCCTTTCACTGCCCTGTAGGCTAGCACCAGAGTCTTAAACTGGATGCGAGCTCTTACAGGGAGCCAGTGTAGAGAACGGAGAAGGGAAGTTGTGTGGGAGAACTTGGGGCGATTGAACACCAGGCGAGCTGCAGCTTTCTGGACAAGCTCCAGAGGTCTGATGGCTGACGCCGGGGCTCCGGCAAGTAGTGAGTTGCAGTAGTCCAGGTGGGAGATGACAAGAGCCTGGATGAGGACCTGCACCGTCTCATCAGTGAGGAAGGGGCGAATCCTCCTGATCTTGTAGAGCAGGAATCTGCAGGAGTGTCTAACCGATGCAATGTTTGCTGAGAACGACAGTTGGTCGTCCAGGGTCAGACCCAGGTTTCTTGCAGTCCGAGTTGGCGTCACCACGGTATCGTCAATGGTGATGGACAGGTCTCGGTGCGGGCAACCCTTCCCCGCGATGCGTGCCTCCACTTGAGTGTCACCAGGGGGAAATGACAAGACCAGCTGGGTGTCATCGGCATAACAATGGTAAGAGATGTATGTTTATGGAATTGACAATATTTTTATAAAGAAACACAAAGGCACACTCGCTCACCCGATCACAAGCATTGTCAACAAATCTCTCAGGCAATGTGTGTTTCCGAAAGGATGGAAATCAGCCATAGTAACACCCATTTTTAAGTCAGGAGATTCAACCGATGTCTCTAATTATCGGCCAATCAGTATCCCCCCTGCTGTTTCCAAAATTGCTGAGAAATGTGTTGCAGAGCAACTTATTACACACCTCAACAGCTCTCCATATCAGCTGCATCCTATCCAGTTTGGTTACAGGGCTAATCATTCGACTGAAACAGCCAACTGCTTCCTCTTAGAGAATGTGAAGCTTCAAATCTATAAAGGGGGTGTAATAGCAGCGGTTTTTCTTGACCTGAAGAAGGCTTTTGATACAGTTCATCACAATGTCCTGATTAATAAACTGTGAAATTTTAACTTTTCCCGAGAGTCTCTTGCCTTGCTGAAATCCTACCATGAAGGAAGAACCCAGTGTGTCAGAGTGGGTGATGTTTCATCATCTACTCTGAGATCTAATGTGGGAGTACCCCAGGGTTCTATTTTGGGACCTTTGCTATTCATCCATCCATCCATCCATTTTCCTCCGCTTATCCGGGGTCGGGTCGCGGTGGCAGCAGGCCAAGCAGGCTGACCCAGACTTCCCTCTCACCGGCAACATGTTCCAGCTCATTCTGGGGGATCCCGAGGTGTTCCCAGGCCAGCTGGGAGATGTAATCTCTCCAGCGTGTTCTGGGTCTTCCCCGGGGTCTCTTCCCAGTTGGACGTGCCTGGAAAACCTCCAGTGGGAGGCGTCCAGGAGGCATCCTAATTAGATGCCGAACCACCTCAGCTGACTCCTTTCGACGCGAAGGAGTAGTGGCTCAACTCCAAGCTCCCTCCTGATGACCGAGCTCCTTACCCTATCTCTAAGGCTGAGCCCGGCCACCCTACGGAGGAAACTCATTTCGGCTGCTTGTAGCCGCGACCTTGTCCTTTCGGTCACGACCCAGAGTTCGTGACCATAGGTGAGGGTAGGAACGTAGACCGAGTGGTAAATTGAGAGCTTTGCCTTCCGGTGCAGCGCCTGCTTTACTGCTGCAGCTGCACCGATCCGCTTGTCGATCTCCTGCTCCATCTTACCCTCACTCGTGAACAAGACCCCGAGATACTTGAACTCCTTCACTTGAGGTAGGCACTCCGTCCCCACCTGGAGGGAGCAATCCACCGGTTTCCGGCAGAGCACCATGGCCTCAGATTTGGAGGTGCTAACTCTCATCCCCGCCGCTTCACACTCGGCTGCAAACCGCCCCAGTGAATGCTGGAGGTCATGATCCGAGGAGGCTAACAGGACCACGTCATCTGCAAACAGCAGAGAGGCGATCCCGAGACCCCCGAACCTGACGTTCTCCACCCCCAGGCTGCGCCTAGATATCCTGTCCATGAAAGTCACGAACAGGACCGGTGACAAAGGGCAACCCTGGCGGAGGCCAACACCCACCGGGAACGTGTCTGACTTATTGCCGAGAATGCGGACACAGCTCTTACTGCAGTCGTACAGAGATGGGATCGCCCGTTGTAATGGGTCCGGCACCCCATACTCCCGCAGCACCCCCCACAAGAACCCCCGAGGGACCCGGTCGAAAGCCTTCTCCAAGTCCACAAAGCACAAGTAGACTGGTTGGGCAAACTCCCAGAACCCCTCCAGTAGTCTTGCGAGGGTAAAGAGCTGGTCCACTATTCCACGGCCGGGACGGAATCCGCATTGCTCCTCTTGGATCTGAGGTTCGTCAAGCGGTTGGAGCCTCCTTTCCAGCACCCTGGCATAAGCCTTCCCCGGGAGGCTGAGTAGTATGATACCCCGGTAATTCGAGCACACTCTCCGGTCCCCCTTTTTGAAGATGGGAACCACCCCTCCGGTCTGCCAGTCCATGGGCACTGATCCTGACCCCCATGCGACATTGAAGAGGCGTGTCAGCCAGGACAGCCCAACTATGTCCAGCGCTTTCAGCATCTCAGGGTGGATCTCATCCACCCCCGGCACCTTGCCACCAAAGAGCTTTTTAACTACCTCAGCGACCTCTGCCAGGGATATGGGTGAGCCTCCCCCTAGGTCCTCAGGCGCTGCCTCCTCTGCAGAGGACATGTTGGTTGGGTTTAGGAGTTCCTCAAAGTGCTCTTTCCACCGCCCAATGATGTCCCCCTTCCTGAGCCGTCGGATGGTTTGCTAGAACCTCCTTGAGGCCAACCGAAAGTCCTTCTCCATGGCCTCGCCGAACTCCTCCCATGCCTGAGTTTTAGCATTCGTGACCACCGCAGCTGCAGCCCTTCTGGCCTGCCGGTACCTGTCAGCTGCTTCAGGAGACCCCTGGGCCAACCAGGCCTTGAAGGTCTCCTTCAGCTTGATGGCTTCCCTCACCTCTGGTGTCCACCACCGGGTTCTCAGGTTGCCGCCACGACAGGCACCGATGACCTTCCGGCCACAGCTCCTAGCGGCCGCGTCCACAATAGAGGCTTTGAACATGGTCTATTCGGATTCCGTGTCCCCAACCTCCCTTGGGATGTGTGAGAAGTTCTTCCGGAGGTGGGAGATAAAGACCTCCCAGACAGGGTCCTCCGCCAGACGTTCCCAGTTCACCCTCACTACACGTTTGGGCTTGCTGGGTCTTTCCAACCGGTTCCCCTGCCGTCTGATCCAACTCGCCACCAGGTGGTGATCAGTTGACAGCTCTGCTCCTCTCTTCACCTGAGTGTCCAAGACATACGGGCGCAAATCAAATGATACGATTACAAAGTCGATCATTGATCTCCGGCCTAAGGTGTTCTGGTACCAGGTACACTTATGAGCCACCTTATGTTCGAACGTGGTGTTCGTTATGGCCAAACCGTGGCAAGCACTGAAGTCCAATAACGAGACACCATTCGGGTTCAGATCGGGCAAGCCGTTCCTCCCAATCACCCCCGCCAGGTTTCTCCGTCATTGCCCACATGAGCGTTGAAGTCACGGAGAACTATGGAGTCGGTAGGCGGCGCCCTTGCCAGGACCCCTCCCACCGACTCCAAGAAGGCCGGATACTCCGAATTGCTGTTTGGTGCATAAGCACAAACCACAGTCAGAGCTTTGCTCCCCGCAACCCATAGGCGCATGGAGGCGACCCTCTCGTTCTCCGGGGAGAACTCCAACACAGTGGCGCTCAGCTGGGGGCTCGTGAGTATCCCCACTCCCGCCCGGCGCCTCTCACCCTGGGCAACTCCGGAAAAGGACAAAGTTCAACCCCTCTCCAGGAGCTTGGTTCCAGAGCCAGCGCTGTGTGTGGGGGTGAGTCCAACTATATCTAGCTGGTATCACTCCACCTCCTGCACCAGCTCTGGCTCTTTCCCCGCTAGCGAGGTGACGTTCCACGTCCCTAGAGCTAGTCTATTCCGCCGGCGATCGGCATGTCCAGGCCTCCCGCCTGACCTGCCGCCCGGTCTGCATTGCAGCCGACCCCGATGCTTGTCCCTGCGGGTGGTGGGTCCACAGGGTGGCTGCTCCATGTTGTTTCTTCAGGCTAAGCCCGACCTGGCCCCATGGGTGACGGCCCGGCCACCAGACGCTCGCCTACGAGCTCCCCTCCTGGGTCTGGCTCCGGGAGGGTGCCCCGGTTTCCCTGGTCCGGGCGAGGTGGCTGAAGTCCATGGGCTGCTTATCATAAGGGTCGTTTTTTTTGCCTTGGGAGACCCTACCAGGGGCTAATGCCCCGGACAACATAGCTCCCAGGATCACTGAGCCACTCAAACTCCTCCACTACGTTAAGGTGGCGATTCGCGGAGGAGCCTTTACTATTCAGTTTATACATTCATGATTTGCCGGGTGTCTGCAATGGGTGTGATATTCAAATGTACGCTGACGATACAGTGATTTATGTGCACGCAAAAAACAAAGAACAAGCTGCACTTAAACTCACATCCACAATGACAAATGTAACTAAATGGCTTGCAGATTCCTGCCTTCCACCTGAATGACAGTTTGTATGTTCTTCACAAAGAGGGCTTGCAAAGTGTCACCGGATCCAGATGTTTATGTTGCCGGTGAGAGGCTGGTGAGAGGCTCTACTGTCAGATTTTAAATATTTAGGAATTTTTATTGATTCTAATCTCTCTTTTAAAAAGCAGATAAAACATGTGACATAGGTCTTAAAATTTAATCTCATGAATTTCCAAAAGTCACCATCACTGCAATTTCCTCATCAAACACCATATATTGAGTTGGGAGAACCTCATTAAACTCACTGATGTGTGTCTGGTTTTTAAAATTGTCCATGGTATGGCCCCGCCTCCACTTAGTGATTTTATTAAACATAGCACTCAAAGCAGCAGACTCACTAGATCTGCTTCAAGAGGTGATTGTGTTATTTCACAAAGGTCAAGCTTGTTCAGTAAATCTACATTCTCTGTGAAGGCAGCTCACTCGTGGAATGCTCTGCCACCACACATACGCACACAAAACACGTACAAAACATGCAAGCATAACTTTAAGGAATGGCTTGTTGCCAATCAGGTGTGCAAGCATTGATGTGCTCTCTGTCCTGGCTGCTTGTTTCGCCTATATGTGCATTTGTCTTGTTCAGTGTTGCTATTTTCCATTTTGATGTGTCTGTTATGTGCCTCAGTGTTATATATGTGCTTGTACGGTAGGTGGGTTGGTTCTGGCTGACGCATGCTGCAGCCTGTTATGTCTGCTCTGCTCTAGTGTCTTATGTACACTTTTCTTTCGCTTATATGTGTATTGGTTTTGTCTATACGTTACTGTCTGTTTATCTATGAATTTTAATTCCATTTTTATTTGATATTTTGTAATTTTAGGCTGCCTTCAAACATCTGGCTGGGGACAGCAGATGAAAACTACCCACTCTGGCTAACTCTGGCTAACTCTGGCTCACTTACAGTGTGACTGTTGATTGGTGAGCATTGTCCCTGAAAAATAAACAAATAAATAAAATAAAATAAACAGAAAACTAGTACAGGAGCATAAAGAAGTATAAAGTGTGTGTGTTACGTCCTTGCTGGTAACACAACCATCGTCACACTTTGCCTTCAGAATTCTTGCACAGACAGACAGACTGACGGACTGTAGAAGTACTCTAAACCTCCTCCGTGGTAGTTCCCATACAGCAGGTGTCTCCAGGACCACGTTAGCATGATGCCTCACACAGACTCACGAGGTGAAAACAACACCAGCGTTGATGAGCACGCTAAAGCCTACATGATTTCATCAGGTATTATCACACATTGTAGTCATGCTGAGTCATACTGAGATCTGGGAACACAGTGCATTGCAATGACGTCTAATGCAGAAACAAGAGCGAACAAACCATCAATGTATCCAGTTTATCTACCTGAAATGTTGGTGCTAATCTCTCACTGCAGAGGAAATCCACAGCTATTCTGACGGTGTGTGAGATACGACACAAATGCAGCAATACAACGGACGGTTTGGGTCATTTTTTTACCTTCCAGGTAAGTTCTTTCCAGGAATGTCGCCATGTTCCCAGATGTTAGAAATGACCTTGGTGAGCACAATTAGGTCATTACTGACAGAACGTAACAAAAAGAAGGTCTGCCAGTTATCTTGCCCATGGTCTCATTTGTTTGTACCAGTTACACTTAAGTTGACAGTGATATATTGATTCCTCCTGGGAGTAAGGACAAGAGACGTGAAGACAAAAGGCACTCATGAGATGTGAGGATCTATACATTACTACTTCATGCTTTAGCTTGCACATAAAGGGCAGAGCTGTGTGGACTTAGATGCACAAACAAGCAGTGACACAAACAGGTCAGACAAACCGGCGGGATAGGAACTAACTGCACTGCATCGCTAAATTAAGCCACAGTGAAAATTGAGCTTTCCACTCAATTTGCATTAAAGTCTGGTTTCAAAGAGAGATCAAAAATAAGTAGTTTGCTGTTGGTCATGCTCCATTCAGAATTTCCTCTTCATGTCAGGACTTGTGCCCGAGTCAGTTCCCATCACCTTGTTTACCAGAAACTGGACTGTTTTCATAGCCAGCTTCATAGAGACACAACAGAAACAGAACATTATTAGGTTGCTGTGATGGAGAGGCTTTTCTCTGGCTGTGTATAATTGGCAAAGCTTTGTCCGGCTTCCACAGTATCCACCAGCTCTAACGTCTCCATTCTTCACTCCCCGTCCTCACAGCCATAGGACTATGATGAAGCCGTCCACACGGTTGATCTATCAACCGAGCCGTCTGATGTGACTGTCAACATCATGCTGCTGCTGCTGCAGGACTTCAACTGCCAGCTGGAGATGGCAGCAAAGTCTTGGCTCTGAATAGGTAACCAGGTATGTGTATATGAAGGTAGGTACATCTCTTCTCCTATCAATCAGTGGTAGAAAATCACAACTGCCTATCTAATAGACAACGGACACATTTTGTTTAACAGACACAGACTAATTAATACAAAATAAATGGATATTGAACTACTGATACAACATAACTAAAGGTAACTAAGAGATAAAAGAAAGACATTTTGATTTCCCTCTCCTAATATATAGAACATATATAGACTTGGTGACTTTCTACCTGCTAATAGATATTCAATAATATAGTAATTCAAAATGTCTAATAGACAAACCCAAGCCCAATCGTTATGGAAATAAATGATCCACCTCTTTTAAATAGAACATACATTGGGACTATTATCCCTGATACATAGATAATAGATTTTCTTCAACTAACAAAAAGAAAATAGAATTAGAGACTGTCTTGCAATTTTCTACACCAAGAAATATGATGTTGCATATTTTGCCTCCATATATGAATGAAATGAGTGAAACCTCAAATTCATCATGAGTTACAACTGATAAACGAGGCAATGCTCCAAGTCAACCAAGCATCTGGATCTGATGTGGCTCCTCATTGACTGCTTCTTCATAAACACAAGCGTCCAGCGAGCAGTGATGACAGGAGCTGCTGAGGAAATGGCACCTCTGAATCAGCCAGCTGAAACAGCACACACACCGCTCAGAGCCACGGGGAAGCAGCTCATTTCATTTTGCTCTTATTTTGAAAGAAAGCCTTGGCAACAGCATGTGTGAATATTGCATCACAACCTACACTGCCAATAAATAACCTCTCAGCATATGCCTTACTGTACGGCAAATCTCACAGTCTCTGCGTTCCAGGAGAATATGCACACTGCACATATCGTAACAAAACACAACCGCGTTAAAGTCCACAGCTTGTTGACTCACCAGAGGAATTGTAGCAGGAGTTAAGGAGGCAGGCAGAGCAGGAGGAGCACGGCTGTCTCTTCCATGGGCTTTGCTCCGGGTGAAGGCAGCTCTGCTTGTGCGAGTGCTGCTAAACAGCCCTCCCTTCCTCCCTCTCTTTCTCTCTCCTGCTCTGGCTGCACCACCATTGTGCTGGTGTTATCAGACAGATGTGTCAACGTGAAGTGGATTCCTACAAGAAAACCCCACAAGGCTGCCCGGTGAAGGCAGCAGGACCAAGCATGTCCTGTCAGCTGTCAGAAAGAGGATTCTGAATTCTGTACACTGCTGCACTGCCACTGCCCTCATGGGCAACACACAAGGTTTGTCAATTTATCTACATGTATCTAATTCATCTGCTGTTGCATTGCTTCACCGCAATTGCATTGCTTCACTTGTGAAGCTTCATATACTGTATACTTTGAGTACATATGGTAATGCATTTGATGTTGCAGGACTGTTGCACTTTGGTCTCTGTCACTAACGGTACATGAGGAATATAGTAAAAGCACAAATGTGTGCTAGAATCTGAATATATGTAGCAGTTTTTGCCTGATGATGGCACTGGAGAGCAAAGCTAACCCACAAAGGACCTTAAGCTATTCCACTACCCAGCATGCTTCAGGCTAATGTCCAGTCGCAGGAAAAAAAGATGGATGAAATAGACTTCAGGCAAACCCAGCAACATTGGTGGCTGCTGTGCCCATATCTCTACTGAGACCTGGCTCAACCATGAAGTCCAGCATCAAGCCGCACTTGTTGGGCAAACTGAAGGACAGAGTGCAGGACTCTGGTGGGATAAGAGAAGGCAGACTCTGTGCTAGGGATGGGTGATATGATCTAAAATGTATATCAGAGTATTTCATTTTTTTTTGCAGTGACGGTATTATATCATGGTATTACAAAATGAAATATTAAAATTTTTTTTTTTATTGTATATTGGCTCCAAATAAGAATGAAAATGAGGTATAGACCTAGACGTGTTCTTGGATTAGGGAGCCTGCTCCATCATGTAAATGTAATGTGAATCATCCAGTTAGTAGCCTCATTACAGCCAAGCTGTTGTTTTGAGTTGAGAGTGAACTGTATTGCTGAGCAAACTGGATCTCAGCAATGCAAATGATGGCATCGAGGTCAATGCCTAACTTTAACTATTAATGGTCAATGACTAACCTTAACTATTAGTAGTCAATGCATAACCTTAACTATTAGTGGTCAATGCCTAACTTTAACTATTAGTAGTCAATGCCTAACTTTAACTATTAGTGGTCAATGCATAACCTTAACTATTAGTGGTCAATGCCTAAATTTAATTATTAATGGTCAATGCCTAACTTTAACTATTAATGGTCTATGCCTAACTTTAACTATTAGTGGTCAATGCCTAACTTTAACTATTAGTGGTCAATGACTAACCTTAACTATTAGTAGTCAATGCCTAACCTTAACTATTAGTGGCCAATGCCTAACTTTAACTAGTAATGGTCAATGCCTAACTTTAACTATTAGTGGGCAATGCTTAACCTTAACTATTAGAGGTCAATGCCTAACTTTAACTATTAATGTTTAATGCTTAACCTTAACCATTAGTGGTCAATGCCTAACTTTAACTATTAGTGGTCAATGCCTAACTTTAACTATTAGTGGTCAATAACTAACCTTAACTATTAGTGGTCAATGCCTAACCTTAAATATTAGTGGTCAATACTTAACCATAACTATTAGTGGTCAATGCCTAACTTTAACTATTAGTGGTCATTACCGAACTTTAACTATTAGTGGTCAATGCTTAACCTTAACTATTAGTGGTCAATGCCTAACTTTAACTATTAGTGGTCAATGCCCAACTTTAACTATTAGTGGTCAATGACTAACCTTAACTATTAGTAGTCAATGCCTAACTTTACCTATTAGTGGTCAATGCCTAACTTTAACTATTAGTGGTCAATGACTAACCTTACCTATTAGTGGTCAATGCTTAACCTTAACTATTAGTGGTCAATGCCTAACCTTAATTATCAGTGGTCAATGCCTAACTTTAACTATTAGTGGTCAATGCTTAACCTTAACTATTAGTGGTCAATGCCTAACTTTAACTATTAGTGGTCAATGCCTAACTTTAACTATTAGTGGTCAATGCCTAATCTTGTGAGAGTTTCGCAACTTGTTGGGTACCTTGTAGACACGACTATGTTGTGTCCACTACTTTTTTGTTTGCCCCCACATAACAAGAAACTAACCAAAAAACAAAACATGCTATTACAGGTTAATAGGCAGATCAGAAAACAGTAATCTGACCAGTACTCTCAGGATACATTACCTTGTCAAAGACAAATGTGCTTAAAGGGTAATATGGACCTGACAGTGGGATTGTAACAAAGGGTCACTAAAGTCTTCACAATACATCCATGAGTGTTGGCTGCACACCGATCAGGGGGGACAGCTAGCGAGCGCCTTGGCTCCGTACCATGACAAAGTTGCTCTGTTGTAAATGCAAGAGCATGTTGTACCTTACTGCCAGAAACAGGATTTGTGTTTGAGTCCATGCAAACTAATTACAAGCAGTCTAGAGTTAAGTTATGCCGTCCTCTATGTGTATCATTAAACTTCATTTACATACAAAGAGGATTATAGGAGATTAAAATTGCAGCTCAGGTGTAAAGATTTGGCTGTTTTGTGCTGTACAGCTTCTGTTGACTGTTGAAGCGGGAAACCTTTCTTCTCTCAAACATCTTCTCAAAGGTTCCAGCAGGAGAGACACACTTTTCTCGGCGATGAATATGCTTTGATACCATTTCTCCCGATTTCTGTCCTGCATAAGTGCCTTCAGTTGTTTCTGCAGTGAAAATCCTTTCCAGCTGTGAAATGAAGGTCTACATCTTAGAGCCGTTGGACTCTTCCAGCTAAAGCAAGCATCTTTATGTTGCACCATTTGTCTGTCACTTAGCTATTTCTAGAAAAAAATGTCGTAGGTGTGAAGCTTATAAAATTCAAAGAATGTATCTATCATTAAACATGTATACTGTTTGCTCCGAGCTGAAACATTTCAACAAGAAAAAGAGGTAACCCACTGCCTCTACACAACTTGTTAGATCACAGAGACTGAAGGCTGAACATTACCATTCTTTGAAGTGACTTTTGTTGGAGTGTTTTACAGTCTGATACAGTTTCAAAGGCTTTTTCAGTTTGCTCAGAGTAAAATTCAGAGAATACTTTGACTGTGATCAAAGCGATCCCTTCTGAGAACAGTTCTATCATCTCATTCTGCTGACTTGCTATAAGCAGCATTTATTTGGGGAGCAATTCTAGACTCCAGTTTGGGACCCACACGATACCAAGACCAAGCAGGCCATGTCAAGCTTAGTTTCATCAGACTCATTAATACCCGAGTTAGCTTGGGTGCTTGACATTACCTTTTAATTGTTTTGTTGTGGACATCTTAAACTTTTTTAACCTTCAGAGAACGAGCACCCCAATAGCAGGGGCAACCCACGACATAACCTATAACATGAGGCCATCAGCTTTCAGAATCTGTGAACCAATTGTATTTTGTCCAAACTATGTCTTTTTATGAAGTATTTAAAAAATAAAGTTGTACTAATTTAAACTTTGTAAATGTAAGACAAGCTGAGGTCAAAAGGATCATTTTCAACAGCTGGCTCCTAAAGCTTCAAAACAACCACCAGAAGGTGAAAGACACCAAAAAAAGTACACATTACTTTTTCGCTCCCATTCATACAAATGTGTGGATACCGTAGCACTGTGGGATCCAATGGGATTCTTCCATTGGATTTTGGATTATTGCAGAAAATAATCTCTGTGGCAAACAAATGTTTATGATATTTACCTATTTTGATCAGCAAGATAATCTTCACAAATAAACAACACTATTAAGATTTTTCAGTGAATGGAAGTCGCCAGCAGTAAAAAGCTAATGTTAGGTGATAAAGGAACTACACCACGGTCACATGATCACGAGTAAACACAGCGCAGCTGTGGAGGCGGACTAGTAGCGGTGATGACCTTCAGTAGTCTCATTTAGACATTTTTCAGTAACTGCCTTCCTAAAGACACTTAAAAGCGTTGAAAGTCACGAGGAGGGTGTCTACTGACGTATTTATACCGGAGAGCAAAATATTTCAATATCGTAAGCTTGTCAGTGTTCCCCCTGTTTGCGCCCCCCCCCCTTTGAAGGTCAAGTTAATTTTGTTTAATTTTGTTTTCTATATAGTGCCTGTCACAATCAGGCTTTGCCTTGGGTGTTTTGTGTGGTTTTCTGTAGCTCCTCACTTCCTTCACCTGTCCCTAATCAGTTCATTCAGTGCACCTGCCAGTCACACTCTCCCTCATCAGCACAACTCTCCTCACCTGTTCTAGTCACTATTTAAACCCCTGTCGTTCACTCACTCACTGCCAGATCATTGCTTTGTTTCCTACCTACCCTCCCGGTTTGCTCCTCCTGTTCCCGGTTTCCCAGTCTGTCTGCCCTGTTTTTGCCCTGCCTTGTCCTGCCGGATTTCCCCCCTTGTCTCGTCCTTGGATTACCTGTTTTTGTTTCGTGAGTTATTAAAACCCTTTTGTTCACTACTCTGACTGTCTGCATTTGAGTCCTCATTATGTCCCGTGACAGCGCCAGATCACAACAGAAGTCATTTAAGGTTCCCTTTCCTATAGAACAGGTCTACACCGTGTTCTGTTATTAAACAAACTAAACAGTCTTATGTTATTTATCTTATTTACACGACGGCATGTCATTTCTGTCTCTACATGGTCACGAGCGTACAATTCTCCTCTGCTCTCTGTATCGCGCACGGCGGAGTTCCGCCCCTATGCGCGCTCACACAGACACGTGCGCGCACACACAGGTGAGCACGCTCACACCAGCGGACAGAGAGCGCGCGTCGGAAAATATGCTGCGTCAACCACCTGAAAAGCAGACAACAATATATGCGTTTTTTAAACGCTCCCATGTGGTGAAGATGCAACACTCGCTCTCCTCCAAGTAGTAGCCGGAGTAGCTCTCCTGCTCCGGGTGCAAGTAGACAAGAGCCAGAGTGCTGCACGCTGCACGGAAATACTCCCCCTGGCTGTACAAGACTGATCTTGGTAAGTAAATGCATAGATAGATATAGAGAATGAATAGGGGATTATTTCAGTTTTCAGGAATGTTCTGTCGAATATGTAGACAGCATAAACCGTTGTATGTTGTCAGAAACCAGACCCGGTCATTTATAGTCTCTCTGCCAGTCCTACAGAAAGGACAAACTTGACAGACATGGCGTCTGAGCATCACAGAATAGCCTGTCAGTGCCAGCCAAGTTTGACAGCTGGTAAAAATGGTTTATTCTATTATGATTTGATCAATAACATGTTTGGCTCTTCAATGCTGATGATGCATGTCATTTCAGGCAGCACTGTCCTTGCGTCATTTGAGCCCACAGTTGTCCGATGTTTAGTTCAAATTATAATACATGTAGTGTATTTAAGAAAAAATATTAAATGATAAAATAGATGTAGCTTTGTGATTCTGTTTAGGCCAGCAGAGAAGGCTTTGCAGGCCCTGATGGCCCACCACTGAAAGAACACCATGATCCCTTTAGGTGTTTGTGCCCCCCCGTAAAGCTAGGGGAAACACTGCTTGTGTTCACCACTGACACAATGACTTGAAGACGAGGGAACTGGAGTTTGCTAACTCATTTCTGGGTTTCAGGACTTATTCCTGCACCACTCTATTGGTCAATATTAAATGCATTAATTCCTATTCCATGTTTTGGAAATGGAAATAAATAAATACATGTGTAGAGTGTTTTAAAGTAATACTCGTTAACAGTCAACAAGTAAAAAGTAAAGCCGCCTCAGTATATCACTGTTATAAGTATAAGCCTTATGGTTAAAGAGATATTCTTTATTCATTGTGGGGAAATCCTTTTAGGCGTTTTCCTGCACTTGAAAGTTGTTCTCTCTTTGTATTATATTTTCAGTTGCCATACTACCAAAATACAAGCTCCTCTAAGTGACACTGGTTCTGAGGACTAAAGCTGGATATTTGGTGCTGAGGAAGCTGGCACAGCAGATGTAGCATGGAGGTCACAGACAGTTCAAGCTATTGTTGTCATTCTTCACACAACCATTTCATCTTTCTTTAGTAAGACTGAGTGTAACACCATGCTCTGAGGCAACATGAAAGAGACTTTGTTCCAGTCTCAAACCTTCAGCTCAATGTAAAAGCAGCACCTGGTGCACAGCTAGCCTGGCTGGATGTGTTTGGTTAGTGTTGGTACACAGACAGTCAGCGGTGTGGATAATGTCAATCCCTGCATATTAAATGCTCATTTGCAATTTTCTGTAGCAGTCTCGGTAATATTTGTCTCCTTCAGTTTACTGAAGTATATCACATGACATGCTTAAGCTTTGTTTGAGTCACATAATTGAGGACTGCTTTAATTTAACACATCATACTATATTCAACACATGGTTCTGGATTACTCAATTAAAGTATCATTGTCCTATTTCTGCTTAAAATCATTACATGATGTAAAATGTTCACTCACTGTCGGATGCTCTTGGTCATACCAACTAGTACTCTTGCTCTGTAGTTATCTTTGAGAAATGTTCTTTGTAGGCAGAACATATTTATTTCAATCTGAAGCCAAACAAATACTTCCTTTTTCTTTGAGGGTAAAATGAAGTATTTAAATAGTAAAAGGAGTGTC
The DNA here is from genome assembly GCF_004355925.1 of Anarrhichthys ocellatus. Taxonomy (NCBI): domain Eukaryota; kingdom Metazoa; phylum Chordata; class Actinopteri; order Perciformes; family Anarhichadidae; genus Anarrhichthys; species Anarrhichthys ocellatus. The sequence continues at coordinate 695,497 of NW_022280079.1, read as the reverse complement.
ATGTCCGTTCATTACTGACTTGGAGTCAGCAATAGAATGGTTTTGAATTTGACTGTAGTGGAAGTATGTCAAGTAGAGTTGAGATCCCAGAAGAGCTGCCCTGAGTAAAAGGCACAAAGATTAGACTATAAAGATCACGCCAAAGAACACAGAGCTTATATGAGTAGACATTTAGTTTAACCTTAGAGTTGATTCATGCATGTATGTTTTGTGATCTAATAACCATAATGTGATTGTAATTATGTTTCTATTAACAAGAGGCACTAAAAGACAGAAAAATGTTGAATTTGTCCTCATATGAGTAACATGACCTGAAATGAGGAAATAAGGAAGTGTATTCTGTTGAGGCCATGCATGAGATCATGAGCAGCTGGGTGAGGAGTGTGGGAAAGAGGACGGCTCAACTGGACAGTAAAAAGACAAGACTCGGATCATCGAGTTGGGATTGGGCGTGGGACACCGTTTGGCCCTCAGCTGAGGAAATGGTCCAGGACAAGCATCGGAGGACTTTGTCTCTGCTCACAGCTAAGAGGACACCGATCGTGGGCAGGAATTGGCTGACGGAGATTCTCACGTCCCCCCTGCGTAAGCAGGAGAAGAAGGACACTGTTTTCTGTGGCTCTGTAAGGAGTCAAGATGATCGCAGAAGGAATTTCCTCATCCTGGCATCAGGAGGCAGGTGTCATGCAAAGACCTGGCAAGTCATCTCCTCCTACACCACGAAGGATGTATTCTTCAAAAAGGACTTTCACCCAGCCTCGCCTCGGTAACAAATGAATGTAATGATCAGACTGTAATGAAATCAAGTAAAGGAAATATTTGAGCTGTTGCTTTGCCCTTGCTAATTATCCTAACCCTAAATATCTAAACTGCATATAAAGCAAGTAGCAGTAAAGTAGTAAAGAGTACTCATGGCTGTAACAAGTATTCCTGTGTGCCTAACATCAACAGAGCTCTGAATGGTTATTCTAGTTCTAAGTCCACTAAACAGACCCTCAGAGCCTATTCCTAGCTATCAAAACCTATCCTAGCACCTTACCAAGAGCCTAGATCCATTAGAGGAAAGCTTCTATTAACTGACGCGACTGATAGCTGCATTCGGCCAAGAGGGCGTCTCTGCCGTGTGCAGTTGCCAGAGGAAGGAGGGTAGACGTCAGGAGGGACGGCAGTGAGAGAGCCAGGCGAGTTTCCTCGACCACCAGCTTAAACAGATCACCGGGTATCCCGTCAGGTGGGTAAAAACCCAACACGATTGGTGATTAAACGGAGAGCTGGTTTATTTTATAGTGCTGTATCGAGGTTTAACTCCAGGATCCAACAGGTGTTATGAGAACCTCAAACACTTGAAATACTTTGACAAGCCCAACTCAAAGACTCAGTGTCTTTCCCGGAGCGTTCTACCCTATCGCACAGTCTTTATCAGCAGATGGAGCCCACATGGTGAAGTGGGTCAGTGTGTAGAGCGGGTTATCCTTTAACAAAAACATTGGCAGTTTGATCTTTGGCTCTTGAAATCAAAAATGTATGTATGTACTTGATTGTATATGACAATTGTAATGAAGTTTAAGTTGATCTGCCATTGAAAACCATGTAATATGGTTAAAGTTAGTAAGAGGACCTTGAGTTGGGATTGTTTGGTCAAGAATTAACTTGAATGCTTAAACATTCAAGCTGCTCTCATTTAGAAGATGGAAAATAAAAACCCATGTATTTAGTATTTGTGGTGTTATTTGCAATGCTCACTCTGAGCAGTGTTGGGTCATCAGAGGTTCAGGTTCACTATGCAGATGAAGAGCCTTGAGGAAACCCTCCCTGTGAAACAACTCCCCTGCACCTTCCAAATGGTAAATATCTTCATGGCCATGCCAAGCACAGTTATAGCACATTGATGATAAAAAGCTGCTTGTCGTGTTTGGATACATTTGTGCTTATTAAAACGTATCTGTTTTGGTCACTGAGTCGAGGGTAAACAGAGAGGAATTAGAGATGCATATTCCTCTGATATGTGCTTTCATATGAGAATATTTTGGGGTGGCTGCTGTAAGTTGTTGTTGGTTTTCCCTCTTTTTCCTTATCCTTTACATCTGAAATGCAGAAAGTGTGAGAATAGCCTCTCGGGTGCGATGGGAAGTCAACTTCTGAGAAGATCTGCTGTTTCTAAAATATTCTGACTTCATCATGCAGACCACCAGGCGTCACCAATCCACTGATGCAGTTAGAAGATGAGAGTAAGCACAGAGTGTTGGAGAGATTTACAGTGCAGTGTTCGGCGACCACAATAGTCTGGTATTCGGGACAAGTAATGGTGTGTTTTTCTCTCTCCATTTATTGAAGATGGCGGTAAAAGGCAAGCTCTTGAGAAGCTGTTCCATCAATGAAAGTTGCACTTGGGGGCTCAGGGTTGGTCTCATGTAATGAGTATGGGCCTTTAAAAGACTGCTATGCACTTAGGTATCAGTGCTGCAGTTGATGGAGCACATGTGGTGCATTAAGACAAGAAGGCCAGAGCCAGCGTTCAGCAGTAGGAGGAAGCGGCAGGTAAAGGGGACATCGAGAGTGAAAACACATTAGTTGAGACGTTGCTGTTAGAATGTACATGGAGAGCAGGGAGGACATGGGTGTGTGTGTGTGGGGGACAGATATAGTACAGGACGATTCTCACATCCACGGACACAAACACACTCACTGTAGAGCTGCATCCCAACAGGAGGGCTTTTATTTTTCATTCTCCATATTTTCCAAGGAAGAGCTCTTGCAGAGTCCGCTAAAGCTGCCATTAAATGAGTGAAAATGGTGAGCTCAATTACCACCTCTTAAAAACCTCTTCTAAAATTCCTTTTGGCCCAATGTCACATCAAATATATTACACATTAACATGTAGTGGATAGCATTGTTTAAAGAGCTGCCTTTTTCAAGGATGAAAACCAGAAGCAAGCAGCACAGCCGGTGTTACAGTCATCTAAGGCTGCTGCAACTCGTTATTTTACATCAATAATACGTTGAGTTCTTTTTATTAATCAGCTATAAAATCCTGAAAAATACATGGTGGTATCTTCAAAGATATTCAGTTTACAATGATATGAAACAGAAAAGCAGAATATCCCCATAAGCAGATAAAGATTGGCATTTCAGCTTAAAGATCCTTTCCAATCCAAACTGTGTTTTTCTTGTATTCATGTCCCCTAACATGTGTGAGCTAGACTACACTGACTGATATCAGTGCACAGGTTGTCACTAGATCCCTCTACTGAAGGAGGAGATGGCTGTGCATGTCCCTAAATTCTGAGATTCAAAGACACCACCTACCACCTTCCTGACACATATAGAGAGGGAATGCTGTGTCTTAGACACAACATTCCACTGGTGCTGAAGATCCAGAATCCCTTAATAATGGTGGAAAGAGTAGATGTGCCTTCAGCCCCTTTTTAGAGTTTGTCTTTACTTTATAATGTGGGGAAACCATTAAAGACAATAATAATCACAGCAGAGTTTAAATACAGACTGTAAAGTGTGATGAGAACTTTATTAAATGAGTGAATCGATTCTCAAGTCTCTTCAACCCCCCCCCCCCCAGTATAGAAACAAGAAAAGAAAGAAGACTAAAGGAGAATAACAAAAGCGACTGAGTTGCTCATAAGTTAAATATCTTTTCAATGTAGTGAGTCTGGTTTCATGTTATATGTTATTATGCCTACTCTGAAAACGTTTTACTCACAAAACATTACACAGATCAAATGTGATATAATGTGAGTTGAGTCCGAAATGATGTGATCTTGTATCACAAACATGAAATAAAATGACAAATATGTTGCAGCAAGAGCATTTAATCCGTCAGTCCCAGATACTGGTTGTGATTATTGTGATTATCAGTGAGTTCACTGTGTCCTGCTGGGCCTGAACGGGTCAGAGACACATGACGTATACCGAGCAGCTTCACTGCACAGGCCATAGCCAGCAGCAGCTGATGTACATGATACATCGTGGATAAACACAGACTGCACAAACAGGCCAGCTGTTACATGTGTACACATGAAGAGAGACACATGTTCAGTCTGAAAGCACATGACTCATCCTGCTGTGTGTGTTTGCTGCTAATATGTCAGGGCTGTCATGTTTAACTGACGTTACCAGGACAACAGTGAATGTCCTTTCTGCTTTTTAATGTGTGAGGGTGTGAGGGGGGGGAGAGCAGCTGAAGGTACCTGTGTGCAGGTTTCCTTGTTTGGGGTTTTAGTGTCTGAAATCACGTTAGTTCAGCTGTTCACTGTAGGAACAGCATAGAACAGTTTGAACAACCTCAACAGCTGGACAAAGTGGGATGATGAGACGAGTCATCTGACCGCTCAAAGCTCTTTAACACTACATGTCATCATTCACACCCAGGCACACACTGATGACAGAAGATGCCATACAAGGTGCCACCTGCACATGAGGATCTGATGGACCGCCTTCAGGAGCAACTTGGCCAAAGACACTTAGAAACACGCATTAGAAGAGCCGGGAATCGAACCGCCGAACTTAGTGGATGACCCGCTCTAGCTCTGAGCCACATAATGGAGGAGTGACCTCTGATCAGCATGAAGAGTGCATCTTCTGTTCTGTCCCCCTTTGAATGTTAACATGTCTCCTCCAGTCTATTGTACCAACAGGACTAAGAGCATTCTAGTGGCTCTGTTCAGCTGCACGACAAGCACTGCAGCGCCTTGAGCTCAATGCTCACATGAGCATGCTAACATGAATTAGCATTAAGCACAGAGCACAGCTGAGGAAGATGTTTATTTATAGAGCACATTTAAAAACAACAAATGGCTTACAGAAGGGGCACTTCTGAGGTCAGAAGCAGAGCGCCTCTGTGCACGTGCCTGTTCATTCTACAATTAAGACATATATTATTATTTCTCTTTTTTTAATGTTCCTTTTAAAATCTGATTTTTTTCTTGAGAATCATGGGACAATTTTACCTAAAATTAAAAAATGCATATGCTGTGTTAGGATAGCTCAACCACCTGTGCATATGTTGGGGAGTGGAGTGGGCCTTCCATCACTAGAGAGACGGTGGTTATAAACAGCTTTATCTCTGTCTGTACTTGTATTTCTCTTTTCTAGTCTTCTGACCACTCAAAGCGCTTCAACACTACATGTCGTCATTCACCCATTCACACCCTGATGACAGGACTACCATGCAAGGTGCCACCAACATAACATTCCTACAACATTCACACACCATAGACACAGCTACAGGAGCAACAGGTTGAAGTGTCTTGCCCAAGGACACATGGACATGGACTAGCGGAGCCGGAGACTGCGATCCTCTGATTGGGAGCGACTGTGGCTAAGTGGAGAGCAGGACCGTCCTTCAATCAGGTTCAATCCCCGGCTCCGCTGGTCGCATGACGATGTGTCCTTGAGCAAGACACTTAACCCCAACATTGCTCCCATAGCTGAGCCTACGGTGTGTGAATGTGAATTGTAAGTCGCATTGGATAAAAGCGTCTGCTAAATGACTAATGTAATGTAATGATTGAAGGACGACCCTGCTCTACCACTGAGCCACAGTCGCCTCATGAGCTTGTTTGTCGGTACATTATCAAGCCATCAACAGTTTTTCAAAGTTACCTGCAGCCCTGATAGTAACCCTCTACTCCTGCTGGGCCGATCCAACAGGGTAGAGAGGTGAGGAGTAAACCGTACAGAATAGAGAAACTCTCTCCATCAATAAATCAGCCGAGGCAGACACATCTTCTGTCTCAGGTGAAGCAGGTCAGTGAACATATTGAGAAACGTCAGAAGAAGAAACATGACTGGTGACTTGTAGGTATGGAGCGGAACGCTTTGTAACCTCTGATGTTCTACCGATCCATTAGAGCATGAGCTACTGTTTCTAAGGGTCACGGTCTCTGTGCAGGGCAGAGGTGATACCTGCATTCAAATGACAGCTACACTTAGTACCACTCATCACTCACAGATGTCTGCTACAGATTACGAGTCAAGAAGAAAGGTTGGTTGCCTCATGCATTCAGTCCCAGGTAGTGTTAAGTTGCACAGATGCTCCCCTCATTTTAATGTGGAGATCTGTCAACAGAAAGGGACTGTTTCTCTGTGTCGTAGGGAGATAATATTCTTTTGTTTAGCGGTTTAGCCTGAATAGCAGCATATTGCTGCGTATTACTTTCACAATTTAACTTATTTGTGGTCAGAAATGACAGTATTATCTCATCACTTGGTGAGGTGACTGTGGCTCAGGAGCTAGAACGGATCGTCCACCTCGGGTCCACATGTCAAAGTGTCCTTGGACAAGATATTAAAGCCATAATTGCTCCGGAGAGCTGTGCTATCGGTGTGTGAGTGAGATGAGCAGCTGTATGAATGTGTGTGTGATGCAAGTCCAGAGTGTCTACTGGTAGTTCTGGTAGCTGTTTGCCGAACACACTATACAAACAATAAAAGAGTGCAAACTGTTTTCCTCCACTGAGGCTACATCCACACGAATACATTTGCGCTTTAAAACAGGGTCTCCGTCCACACGGCGTCTCAGCATCGTTTTCTGCCTGAAAACGAACATCAGGTGACTCTTCACGGACACTGGGCGTGATGGTGACGGTGTAAACAGGAAGTAGATTGGTTGCTTAGTTTAAAAAAATACGACAGACTAATAAAGTAGTCTTCAATAATGAAAGGTCGTGTTTGATACTTAAGATCTTCTCTAAAATCTTCCTATATAAAGTTTTAGAAGTTTATTTTTCAGACTTAGTTACAGTGCTGCAGGTCTTTCTCTCTCTCTCTCACATCACATTTACTTCAATATTAACACTTACACATAAAGGTTTACTAGATTATAGGTCCATAAATGTGGTCAACACACGTCTCTCACTCGTTTCCTCAGTTTCGTTGTCTGTTCTCACTCGTAGCTCTGCTGGTGGCTGAAGTCTCTGTCCTACTGGAGAGCAGGGGCGTTTCTAGGATTCAAAGAAAGGGGGGGCTTAGCCCCAAGGGTGTGAGTGGCCTGTTTTTGCGCGGCAATTTTTTTTGGGGCCCATTTGGGGCCGCGGATATCCATTGGTTCAGGCAGTTCATAGATTGGTTCAACCAGAAAGAGTGTGATTTTGCTCTGTAGTTTTGCTTGCATTCATTCAGTATATGACAACACAAGAGACAGAATTTCAGGGTCATAGTGAAATTTGACAACACAAATATGAACTTTTCTCAAATAAAGAGAGAGAAATAATTTTCCTGCTTGTAAAGGAAAGACGGATAAACTAGCTTTCATATCCGCGTCACTCCCAAATCCTGATTCTTAAAGGGGCCGCACACAATGGATGGAGAATGGACCTGACAGTGTCAACTTTATATCGTTAAGTATGATGATAGGCTATTGGATTGTAATTTGAAGGGGGAGAAAACATACAAACCAGAACGCACGCACAGATGTAGCATGTTAGAGTTATAAATAACTTGTCCATGTGAGAAACAATAGTTTAATTTAATGACATCACCAAAATAAAAAAATATATATATATTTTTAAAGCCAATAATGCCAAATTATTTGGGGGGGCTGAACATTTTATAGGCCTAAAATAGGCCTAACGACGCCCCTACTGGAGTGCAATTACTGTTTTGTTCCTTTATAGTTTATGTGTGCGGACTTCAGTAGTTGTGCAGAACAAAATAAGCATTAATAAGAAAAGGAAAGTTCTCCGTTTTTTGTCCGTCCTCCTCAAAGCCGCTAACCGTGACTTCAGACGTCCGCTCCATAGGTCTGATAACACTGGTCACGCCGCTCACTAATCACTCCAATAACAGCTGCTTCCTCCGTAATAATGCAGACTTTAACTGGACAACAGCTGCTAGTAAAGACAACAAGGTCAGCATTGCCTGTAATCAGTTGTCCATGTTGAATTAACCTGGTAGTTGATCGGTAATCAATGCTGTTGTTTGTGATCTTCCGGGTAAGGGTCACGTGATAGACATGTGACGAATCAGGGAAGGACACGTCATGACTGCTAAGAACCAATCAAGTAGCGGACGCGGGTGTGGGCGTCATCGTTTCTAAACTTATGCGTTTTCAACCGTCCACACAAAGAGGCAACCCCGGAGATTTCAAACTTATCCGCCCTCGGGAGCGTTTTCAAACTCCTCCGTTTTTGGTGCCCTGAAACTCCGGCGTAGTGTGGACGCTCAGTGTAAACGTAGCAAAACATATGTGTTTAAAATGGAAACGGAGTAATGTGGACGTGGCCTGAGTCTCTGGTCTCAGAGGAGCTGCTGGGGCTCGGAGATGCACTCAGCTGTGTTTGCACTAGCGGCCGCTACCGGTAGGTTAAGAGTGTGAGTGAGGAGTCAGCAGGCCTTCAATGTCATTATAAAACAGGTAATACAATATTTTCTGAGAAAGTGTGAGTCACTGCCACCCTGCATTGGAGAGGTCCTTGAGCATGCAGCCGTAACTGGGCAACCCCAATATGATGCAGTTTGCTGCAGCAGAATGAGAGATTAGTCATGGACAGACACATAGGTGCACACTCACTCACGCACACACAACCATGAACCCCACAGTGATCTGGTTCACCTGTGCCATCAAGCCCCTTCAGTCACCTCTGTCCCTCTAATGATGTGGGGCGACTGGCTTAAGAGGGTTGTCTGGTAACCGCAGGGTCAACGGTTCGATCCTCGACTGGGACATGCCACGTGCAAGACACTGAACCCCCAGCTCCCCGGGCCTGTCATTGGCAGCCCACTGCTCCCTATATACAGGGAGCAGTGGGCTCCATGTATGTGTATATGTATATGACAATAAAAAGGGTTTCTATTATTCTATGAGTTCATGCTGGTCAGAAGGCTGCTCTGTCACATACAGTGTATGTTGGTAACTGCTGATGGCTAATTAGCAGCCAATGACTTCACTGTAGTTACATACATCTCCACAGCTGTGTGAAAACATCCACAACCTCTGACACTTCCTCTCTGTTGCTTGGCAACAGGGAATAATCTGCTTGTGTGTACAGAAGGATTCATGACGCTGGTCTGAGAGCAGCAGTTTGGCAGCTCCATTGAGTAGGTCTGAAGATGAATCTGGTTCTCAGTCTGTGTAGTTCTTGTCTCACCTCACCCAAGTAGTTCTTCAGCCACGATGTCGAAGTTTCATTGCATTTGATTTCATGTCAAACTTGTGTTTACTTCCCTCGAAGTCAATGAGCACAAGTGGCTACAGGAACAGAGCTACACTCATTTATAACACTTATAATGTTGCCGCCGGCAAAATAGCTTCTCGGGCTGGCCGCCTGTGTCTGTGAGTCCCTCGGCTGTGTTCGAAAGTAGCATACTAATGTAGGCCTGCCGCATACTGCACACTCAGTCAGTGTGTACTGCATACTGCCTTTTAAATGAACCCTTAAGCCGGATTTCAGCAGCAGAATGTTCACACCACGGCTGTGTGTGCAACTGTGCAAAGCAAACTGTTCAAATCTGAATGTGTGACGTAACCACTAACGTTTCTCTGTCAGGTAGATGTACCAGTAGAAGTAGTTTTTGTTTGACTTATGTCACATACTTATTTAAAGCCCAACCGTGATGATTTTCCTAAACTTAAACAAGAGCTTTTGTGTTTTTGTTAACCACAACTGAGATGATAGTGGAGCGTCACAGTGTGACACCCGCTGGGCTACCTGTGCGTTAGAAAGTGACACTAAGCGTGATGAATCACCTGTGTCATGTCAGCTGTCGAGCTGAGGACCAAGCAAGCTCAGTGTGAAGCTGTTTGTATCAGCGGTTCTCTAGAAAGCTGCAAGCAGCATCACAGGCCGAACATTCAGCCCGTGATGAACACGCAGGTTTTCAACAGCCACTGCACTACCACAAAATAATTGCAGAAACAAATGGACTGTACCTGTATTTCTCTGTTCTAGTCTTCTGACCACTCAAAGCTCTTTAACACTACATGTCCTCATTCACCCATTCACACCCTGATGACAGGGCTACCATGCAAGGTGCCACCTGCCCATCAGGACTCTATCTAACATTCACACCAGGTTAAGTGCCTTGCCCAAGGACACATGGACATGGACTAGCGGAGCTGGGGATTGAGCCGCCGATCCTCCGATTGAAGGACGACCCGCTCTACCACTGAGCCACAGGTATTGTTGCTAATGAAGACCAGGTCAACTACCTGAGATACAAAAGCTCATCAGCTAAATTACGTTGCGTCTACTTTGCTGTTTCTAACAATCAGTGTTAAACAACGTCACTCAATACTTCCTGCAGATTTTCACATTAAAAGCAGACCAGCAGAGGGTTAGGATGTGTTGGCTTCTATTGACGGAGCTTTAAAGTAGTAAAAGAAACAAATGTACTGAATGTATCAAGACAACAGGTAAAAACAGAGGAATGATGTCACAGTGGTCAAACAGAGTGAAGTCCACATGTAGAAGCCATGTGTGCAAACAGAGAACCATTGATTTGTAAGGTCGGCCTTTCTCTTAGGTGTGTAGAATACCTGTTGCTGCTGCCCCAGTCTACAGCAGTATATGCTTATTCTGTCTGTACTACTGTAGATAATACACTGACTATGGAGAAGAACATCATACAACCACACTGCAAAACACCCAAACTACCCTTTAAGCAGGGAGCAGGGCTCTAATATAAGCCTACAGGAGCTGGTTCCTCCTGCTGTTGATGGAATAGCTAAATAGATGATTAGCAGGCTGATGATGTTCAGTATCCTCTACTGGAGAGGATATCGCTCTCTCTGTGATTGTCGACCATCTTCTCTCTTCTCCTTTTCCTCACACTTCTCCTCCCTTCATTGCAAAGCACAGAGCCCCAGTTGTTGTAATTATTACATCAAACTCTTTTGTATTTGTCGCAGTTGCCCCAAAGAAAACATTTTCTTCATTTTGCTCCCTTTTATACTTTAAAATGAGCTTTTCTTCATCTCCTCCCTCCTCTCTTGCTGTTTCCTCCTCCTCTTCTCTTTGGGTTTCTGTGTTTATTTGCATGTGTGTGTGTGTGTGTGTGTGTTTCCCAGCATGCCCCACATATCCAGCCCTGCTCTCCAGTAGCATCCTGGGAGGTTTGCGTCGGAGCCGAGGCAGCAGTATTTTTAAACTCGCCTTTTACCCAGAGAGGGAGGATGTGAGCCATAAATGCATCAGCCCATGACACGTTTGAGTCCGCTGAGGAATTCCAAACACTTCCCACCGCTACAAGCTCTACAGGCTGCAAATTAAGACATGAAATGTCTAAAACGCCAGCCCTCACTATCAATGGAAGTCTTTATTTCTATAAAGCAGAGTGGTGCTAACTCCTCTCAGCTATCTGGGACATGTTACCTCACAACACATGTGCTGCTACACACCCCACACACATGGCATACATAGTACATCATCACTCTTTGAAGTTGTTCGATCATTTCCCTGAATGTTTGTTAAATGGTAAGTAGACTTGTACTTGTACACCACTTTTCTATTCTTCCGACCACTCAAAGCACTTTAACACTTCATGTCATCATTCACCTATTCACACCCATTCACTCTGATGACAGGGCTCCCATGCAAGGTGCCAGCTGCCCATCGGGACTAAACATTTACACCCACACATACGCATGGATAGAGTCAGGTGCAATGTGGGCTAGGTGTGCTGACCCCTGGCATCACAGACTAGCTCACAGGCGGGGAAGTAACCGCAGCTGGTTCGGAAAGGGGAGCAGTACCAACCAGATATAGTTGGGCTCACCTACATGCATAGCACAGTTTCTGGGGCTGGACTCAGTGTTGCCCAGGGAGAGAAGCCCGGGCAGGTGCGGGGTCTTGTTCACGAGTGAGGGTAAAGTGGAGGGAGAGATGGCTGGGCGGTCCGGTGCGGTGTCAGCAGTGCTACGGGTGTTGTGGACCGTTGTGGATCTGAGCCGGAAGGCAAAGCTCACCGAAAGAATGAGCTCGTGGATACAAGCGGCTGAAATTGGCTTCCTTCGTAGAGTTTCTGGGCTCAGCCCTCGACAAAGGGTGAGGAGCTCAGACATTCGGAGGGAGCTCGGAGTGGAGCCGCTGCTCCTTCTCGTCGTTAGGGGCCATCTGAGGGGGTTCGGGTATCTGGTCACAATGCTCCTGGATGTCTCTCTTTTCAATATGATGGAAGTTTATAAATGTACAGGTCTGGAGATTCAGACACTGTGGTGGCTTTGCCCATGAAGCTCACTGCAGTTCTGCACAAAATTCAACTACTTTGTACTTTCGGTGCAGCCCGGCTCAACTAGGTGCACCGCGTACATTTGTGCAGAGCCATCGCAGCACACCACACACACAACAATGGAAGATGCACCTGCAAAAGTATTGATGTATAAACTGTTGATGAAGCTCATGTCTACATCCATGGAGGTCTAACTGGGAGTTGAAGTCAGACGCACATGCAACAGATTTATGCAAACATAAAGTTTATGAAACTGATGAAACAAATGCATCTGCAGATTTCTTTGTATATTTTACACTAAAAACTCTGTGTATGCACATGTATCCAATGCATGACATGAACATGAGGAGCTGACAAACTACAAACGGATCCACCTTCTGCTCTCATTATACATGAAGAGGCTCAAACTAAAACTCCACCTGAGGACAGTCTATTATCAGAGATGGAGAGCTAATAATTCCATGTTTTGTCTTTTGTACTCTTTGAGTATATTCTGGTATCAGTATTCTGCATTTACTTTGCATTGCACTCCAGTGCAGCCCAATCAAAGAGAGTTCCTCTTTCACTTTAAAGTCAGCATCTGCTCTTGTGTCACCATGTAGCTGAGTGTTGTGGAACCAATGGTACTTCTCCATCAATAGGAATCATTCAAGTACTCGTTCATCTACGTCGGCAACAAGCTCTTATATCGGTAGAGAGAGAAAGAAAATCCAACATCCTTCCCAAGTAAAACAAAGCAGACTGTTCCAGACCTGAAGACGTGTAACAAATGTGTGACTTTATACAGCAGCATCCTGGCACAGCTGATACTCTGTCCTCAACATTAATGCATGTGCACTGATGACGTAGCTAACAGAACGTGTGTGCTGCGGCTTGAATAAAAAGTGGAGCACTCTAACTGGTATTTGTGAAGCATTGTAAGTCCCTCCCGCGGGAACGGAAAGTCATTTCTACACGAGTGAAGAGCTCAGCGTTGATGCTGTTTTTCACCTCGTCCCTGTCACATGATGCAGCCAGTCACAAGTGGGCACTCAGAGGGGCATGGCCGCCACGCTGTAGCTCAGTAATGTAAAGTGACACATGGTTAGATAAGGCAGAATAGAGAGGAGGTCTGTGTCCTCCGGCCTAACATATCATCTCAGTGCTTCACCTACCTCTGAGCCACACACACACACACACACACAGGCATGCATGATCAAAATCACCAATCTATCAGGTCACAGCTCTGAGAAACACACACACACACGTCAGGCCGAATGACAAAGCTTGTCTATGATCCTGCTGCCTCGCACAGCCCCCAGTAGGATGATGAAGGTTGAAAGTTTACACAAAACGTTCTCTTCTTTCTCTATCTGTATGCGTTTACATGGTGTGGTCTATTGTGTATGAATAGTTGTTGCGTTTGTTTTTCATCAAACTTATCATTGCATGGTGATCAAGAACTTGAAGCTGTGCAGTCACATACGGGACAACACCCTCCAAGTGTGTACCTCCCATTGTTAGGCTGTCCTGGGGCTTATGTCATGTTGTGTTATGTCATGTAATATGTCATATATTTTATATACATGAACTGTATATAACAAGTGGACGTAGTCATCGTGAAGTCACACATTGGATTGTAGACAACCGTTATGAAGCCTCAAGTTCAGCAGTTTGGTCGTTTCCATCTTGGCTTTTTGCAACCAGTGAACGTGAGTGACCATATTTGGACTGTGGAGGAGCAACGTAGAGACAGTGCATATGGCTCTGGTAGTGGTAGCAATCTGTCAATCACTGTGTAGCCCCGCCCTAAAGCATCCCCTGCTTTATGGTCTGTGTGACTCTAAATGGACCATAATGTACTAAATGAACATCATGCTGTATTGAAGAAGACTTGAAACTAGAGATTGAGACCATAAACTCATGTTTACAATGTTTACTGAGGTAATAAATCAAGAGAGAAGTAGAGTCATTTTCTCATAGACTTCTATACAACCAGAGGAGTCGCCCCCTGGTGGACACTAGAGAGAATGCAGCTCTAACACATGAAGCTTTGCTTTGACAGGTTATACGTTATGTTGTGTTACGAGCATATCGACCCTCCAATCCTTAAATAGATGTGTTAGGTAGATGTTGTCTAGCAACACAAACCACATAAATTCTACAGGTGAAAACAGCAGAAGAAGTAGAGGACAGTACCTGGATCCTTATAATGATAATGTCATTATGTCACTCTGCTTGTTTCTGGCTTTAAAGTGATTGCTGTTCAGCACCTGACTCTAATCAAGTCAGATGTTGAAGTATCTTTGAAAACACCATCGTGTATGTGTTTGCCTTCAGCTACATTCTATAAGATTGATGCCACTTTGAACTCTAAATATTCAGAGTGATGGAAAACCAGTGGCTCAATAGAACAACATCCAAACCACACAGATGCTCTTGTGAAATGTTTATGTCATCTGCAACAGGTACAGAGGACTTGTACAGGAACTGGAGCATATTTGTTAAGCTGAGAAATTCTAAAGTAAAACTACTGACAGCAGCTCGGTCTTGTTACTGTAATCTGTAACCAGCAGTTACTCCAAATCAGCTCTTTGATGACAGCAGCTCTCTGCTCACACTAAACGTTTATCAGCATTTCATTTGGAGCAAGGACCTGAAGTTATGACAGTAAGAAATAAAAACATCAAGAGTGATGTTGATGTGCTTCTCTCTCTGTAGCCTGCATCCAGCTGTGCACCAGCCATGAAGCCTTTCTCTACTCCAGTGAGGTAATCCACTGCTAATGATGTCATCATATTGGCTGCACAGCTTCATTAAACCTCTGTCTAACTGAGGCGGTAAATGAGTGGCTTAGGTTGCAGGGACCAACCAGCGGAGGAGAGGAGAGAGGGATGAGATAACGGATGAGGGGAAGGGAAAGGGAATGATTACCTCCACAATGAGCAGCGAGTGTGTGCTGACCTCAATCACAAACTAAAGGACAGATCGAGGTGCTGTGCTTCATGGGGACAATAGAGCTGCTGGCAGCTATCAGATGGATGACAGCATTGCTTTTGTGTGGATCTCCTGGCAGAATAGAGCAGCATGTAACATGATAATGGCACTTATTGTGGCGCTCTATTAAATGCTTGTATACTTGTGAGTGTGTGATCCTCAGATGGGGCCTGTTTAAATATGTCTGCTACAATGCTGCTGTTACTTGACCTGAATCCAATGGGTCCTGACAAAGTTTCAGGTTTTGAGTCATTCTGTTTTATTCTGTAATTCATGAAAGAGGAATCAGTGTTTCACACATCGAGGCTTGTCCTCCAGGAGATTGAGCCTCTTGTATCTGTTATCTGTGTTTACACAGCCTGTCCTCCTCCTCAGGCTCTAACACCTGGAAGTTGCTTGACATCCTCTTGGATCTATTTTTTCACATATGATATATGTATCATCTCTGTTATCTATTCTGTAATTGTGTTATGTTGCTTATTCTGTACACACATCTATTGCACGTCTGTCCATCGTGGGAGAGGGATCCGTGCTCAGTTGCTCTTCCCGAGGTTTCTTCCTTCACTCCCTGTTAAACAGGTGTTTTGGGGAAATGTGTCCTCATCCTAATCCTGTACACATTGTAAAGCCCCTTGAGACATTTTTGGTATTGGGCTATATAAATAAAGCTGACTTGACTTGTCATTGAGTGTTTCGGGTCAACATGATAGACCCTCACTCAGACCCACCCAGTACTGGAAAACCTGAACTCCTCATCCAGGCAGCCGGAGGGAAGCAGCAGTTTGTTGCTCCTCACACTGAGCTGCACTGCACAGGCTGTGGTTAGGTTTAAGCAACAAATCCAATAAAGTTAAGGAAAAGAGCGTGGTCTATAATAACTTGACTACGTTCGCGACTGCTGCACGTGAGTCTCGTGACCAACGACTACGTGACAGAATGTCAACGTTTCCTTTTAGTTTCACATGATACACGAACAGCATTCCCCCCTCCCTGCTGTGTGGACTCTGTTTATACCATGTCAGTTGCTGCAGGAAGGTGTGTCGCATACACACGGAACATCCCAAGTCTCTTATTTGTCATTTCCTCGATCCTCACTTGAACCAGAAGTTGTTCTGCGCCGCCGTATTGACGGCCGTCCCAAAGCTCTTATTTTGCTCTGAGGAGCGAGGAGGCACGAGAACAGCCTTCCAGGAAGTGTTTTAACAGCCGACACGCCCCCTCATTGTTCAACAGTCATGTGATTGGATGCTGCAGCCGATCGGACTGATGAGATTTTTCTAAATATCACTGGAGTTTAACACCAGAGTGAAGACAGATCGCACATTAAACTCAAGCTTTATATTTGATTCGTTTTCTGATCTGGTTTAAATAAATGTTCATTGTAGACTGAAGAACAAAAGGACCACAAACAACTTTCTACATTTATTAGAAAGATTTGTGTTTTCATGATCTGATGTTTCCCTCAATAACTTTTATTATGAATAGAATTAAAGCCAGAGAGCTTTTTACATCATGCATCATCATTTCATTCAGTCACGTGAGACGGATCATTCCTGAGTGTTTGATGAGTTTTATCATTTAAGTTTAACCTGAAACATGGAGCCTAATAAATGAATTCCAGTGTTCAAGAGAAACAATAATCATATTCTGGGTTAATTAATAATGACATCACAATTAGAATTTCAAAACGTACAGACGCAAATAATTCATAAATAAGACGATCGCATTCCATCGGTAGAAATCGGTCCTGAGCTTCTAAACAGGACACAGTTTGTTAAAGACGTAACGAGGAAGACGAGGAAAGGACGTCTCATATGTCTTAAAACATATTTCCTCGTTTCCTCTCTCCTCGCATGGTTTCCTTGCATCTCTCCATGCATCCCTGGTGGGAAAAGATGCAAGGAGAGAAACGGGGTTTGCAATTAAGAGACTTGGGATGTACCCTGAGAGACTTGGGATGTACCCTGAGAGA
>NW_022280079.1:677139-678359 GCF_004355925.1 Anarrhichthys ocellatus | reverse complement strand
ACCCTAAGAGACTTGGGATGTACCCTAAGAGACTTGGGATGTACCCTGTATGTGTGTCGGTGTCAGATGCCAAGGAGCACTGACCAAGCAGTGTCACTTGACCTGACAAATGATCAAAATGTCTCACAGTAGAACAAAGGCAGTCTGACATCAGATATTGGATTGTATGTCAACAAGTTGAGTGGCAGAGCTTACACAGAGGACAAGCCTAGTGTATATTGTATTTATATGTATTTCAATCCCATAAATGACCCAAAGCACCATGTGTTCTCTGTCTGTGGCTCTCAGATCGGTTAGAATCCATCGGTTATAACTGAAGATGTAAATCACAGATATCTAGTTAGATTCTTGGAAAAGGCTCAGTAGTTTCATTCACTGGTCTGATTTGTTGACTATACAAATATCACCAGACTTTGCTTTAATGTAACAGGTTGAAAGAGGCAGAGTCACCTCGTCTCCTGTACTTACAGCGGTCTCATAGCTTTCACTGACTGCAGCAACACATTGAGAGCATCTGTCTAGAAAGCACCTCAAACCTCCTGAAGTGCTCTGAGCATACGTTATTTAATATATCTGTAATGCTTCTTGGGCTTCTTTGATATCTCACAGATGATAGGGTGTAAATGGTGACATAATGCATTGCATGCAATCTAACTGACTCAACTGCATATGAGCATACATGTGTGACATAGTGTGTGTGTGTGTGTTGATCTAAAGTCTTTCTTCCTGGCTGAGCAGACGAGCAGCAGGAGGAAGATATTTCACAGTGTCGACTGAAGGTGAAGCTGATGGCATCGAGGCGAGCTGAGCAGTGCAGCAATGAAAACTCAAATTGGAGAAAGCTAGACAGACAAGCGTTGAGAGGGAGAGGTGGACATGGTGCAGGAGGAAGCGTGGATATTCCTTCTGTCACTGTCACAAAGGTAAGTGTGCCAACAGCAGCTCCGCTCTCAGCTGAACGAGCTTTCAGCACCATATACCACGTACCACGTACCACGTACCATATACCACATACCACATACCACATACGTACCACGTACCACATACCATACGCGTACCACATACCACGTACCACATACCACATACCACATACCATACGCGTACCACGTACCACATACCACGTACCACATACCACATACGTACCACGTACCACATACGTACCACGTACCACATACGTACCACGTACCACATACCACATACCATACGCGTACCACATACCA
>NW_022280079.1:655414-677129 GCF_004355925.1 Anarrhichthys ocellatus | reverse complement strand
ACCACATACCACGTACCATGTACCACATACCACGTACCACATACCACATACCATACGCGTACCACATACCACGTACCACATACCACGTACCACATACCACGTACCACATACCATACGCGTACCACATACCACGTACCACATACCACATACCATGTACCACATACCATGTACCATATTCCACACTGCAGCTCAGTGGGGTGGTGGGAAGCAGACAGACAGACGGACAGACACGACAGACACGACAGACAGGCAGACATATAGTGGATTCATGCTCTCGCTTCCCCCTTCAAACACTCTGTCTCTGTATGTATGTGTGTGTGTGTGTATGTGTGTGTGTGTGTGTGCTCACTCATCAGCTGTTGGCATGAAAATGTTGAGGAGTAACGACGGTGGATTCAGATTCTGTTGCTTTCACTGTACCCTAGAACACTGACTGAAGCTTTAATAATAATGAAGTCATGTTTTAACAGAGCTAGCTGTGGCTAAATGACAGCAGAAGATGTCCTGTTGCTGTTGTACACAAATGATATCATGGCATTTATTTGACCTGATAGCAGGACAAGTATTAGCTACATGCTAATGTTAGCTAGGTATGTTCTGCAGCATTATGTTTGACTCGTTCCCTGTTGACCTTGTCCTGTAAAATGACCTTCAAAATGTCCAAGTCAACATTAGCTTCCTTGTGCTAAAATGTTGCATTGAGACAAATGCAGGACTTTTGTAACACGTTGTCTTCAAGCAGTTATTATAGTGCATAGGTAACATTAATAGCACATTGAAGATTGTGTGATTAACATCAACATTTGACTGGACTAATATGATCTGCTCCGGCTGTGCACTGATATCTCTGCCGGCAGCCACTCAGTAATAGAGTCTCTGCAGCCTACATGATGGGAATAGTATTCTGCTGCTCACGCAGACTGCAGCTGAGATAATCGTGCAGATGATTGTCAGTAATGTAGAGACGTAGATTACATCTATGAAGCTCATATATACTTAACTAAGAGTGTCAGCTTGATGTATGACATCATTATCTTCCTCACAGGCAGCGGGTCACTCTGGATCTGTGTGCTGTTCATCAGAAGAAGTTCACTGCTCTTCTCTGCTTTGCGTTACATTTTTAAACCACCAACCTGTTGGACAATATTCTGCATATTCCATCCTCTTTGGTGTTAAACACGGTGCAGCTCTCTTCATTCAAAAATAAATAGATATTTCACATATTTCTTTGTATATTTTTCATTGTAATTTTCTTGCTTTTTGTTCCAATGCAAATGTATTGTATGCAAAGCCCTACTTTGCAATAAACATGTTTCTAATTCCTGCTACAACCATCATCATAATCATATTTACTGCTGCAATCGTGTCTTGAAGTATTCTTAAAACATGAAATATTGTGCCGGCGGGGTAGTAAAATGATTTGACTGTTCACAGGTTCCCTTGTTCCAGAGGTTGTGTGTAGCTGCAGTATGAATAGTGACACCAGCGTTGGGGACGTACTGACTGCAGTGCTTCACTGTGTCACACATAACAGTCCACTGGATAGCTGTCGGCCCGCTGCTCGCATTCTACTGACGTGTATTCCTCACTGTGTATCTGGCAGGATGATGTTTCTACAGAGGACCAATGTTCAGCTGTCTGTATATTGAGGTTGCTGCTATTATGTTCATTATAATCCTCCTAAAGAGAGTCAACATTGTAAGGCCTGTACAAAATGTACATCTCTATTTAAGTGTTCAAGTGTTAACATGAGAGGTGTCTCTGGTAGTGGTGAACCTTCAGAGAAGAGAGATTCTGCAGCTCCGCTCTGCTTTAGGCAGCAGGTGGATGTGTCCAGTGAAGAACCTCTGATGAAGCTAAAGTCCACTACAGTCAGAGACTAGCTGCTGAACATAGTGGAGCATTTAGCAGCTAAAGAGACAGACGTGTCCTCCATAAGTTGGTGGAGACCAAACACAAGCTAAATGAGAGACGATGTTGGACGGACATTCATCAGGTGACACAAACACAAAGACTCCCACAGACGGTGATGATGTTGCTCTGTAACTGCTAACAAGTGATGATGGGTCAATGTTGAGTTCTGTTAACGGCGTTGAGTTATTGCAGGTTTTGCAACAATCATTGAAGTGTTGGTCTGCTGAGCTAAATATGGTTGTTCTGCACACACTTGTAGGTTTGGCCATGAATCAGTTCAACATCGACAGTCAGAAGACGTCACATCTAGATGTAAAGATCCTGCAGAAGTCAGCATCCAAACAGCTACAGGTTTCTGCTCTCATGTCAGGTGACTGCCATATTCCAAATAAGTAGCAGTTCAGCATAACACCCAGCATGCATATCTGCTCATACTGTACATGTAGAGGGGTACTGTCCGTCACAGACTATGTGCTCTCACTGTAAATACCACAGACCCTGACATGTACTATGTTTCTTACTGTTCCACCATGACAACAGTTCCTTCAACGACTCAGTATAAGTTAACTACATCCTTCATTCATTCTTCATGCTAGTCCAATGTCTTGTTCCAGAACGCTGTCCAGTTTCCTGTTTCAGAGTGTTGGACAGACTTTGCAATACCAACAAGTAGGTGTGTGCAAGGTGCTGGAGCTATAAGCAGATAAGCTGCATTTTGGATGTCAATACACGGCCATGACCATGATGTGAATCACAGCATAAAAGCTTCAGACAGCAGATACACAAAGATGAAAGCATCAGATATCTCCAGCTCAGCCTGCGGTGCACAGCACACTGTGTCCAACAGCTGCAGTACTGTGGATGAATAGTAAGCAGTGAACTAAACAAGCACATGAAGTCAGGATACAACCGGAGCTCACCAGGACCACGGGGCATGCTGGGAACACCGGAGAGATGTTTACACCTGCTGCAGCTGTCAGGCTCTACAGCTCTCTGCTTGTGTTTCATCAGGAAGTGAAGGACTACTGTTGGTCTGCTCTACTTGTAGCTCTCTCCCTCCCTCTCTCTCTGTCACACACACACATCCACACACTCACACACACGCACATACACACACACACACACACACACACACTTGCATTGCCAAACTGGGTCAGTTTGTAGCTGGTTTCTGGAAGAGGCTGAGGGATGCTCAAACTCCGCAACTGATGACATGTTGGAAAGAAAATGACGCCCATACTGCTGCAGGCATCACTGGCTGCCATGACTGCACACGGCAGCATGCTGATGTAATGCAGCACAGGAAGCTGCGAGGAGAAGAGGTGCTGAAGGAAGAACTGTACATCAATGTGTGTCTTTAAATAGGAAGAAGATGAAGAAGCATCCAAGTTCAAACCTCAAAAACATTTTGTGTGGTACGTCCACAATTCTTTTACTTAGTGATTATGTTTGAGAACAAACAGGATGTCTGGTTCTACTGCATCCAGTTGAATCTATTTCCTGTTGTCCATCTATGCTTTAGGAGTGCAAAGCTGTATCACACGAAACACCAATCTCCATTTGAATACATTAGTATGGAAATGTTGGAATATTTTGTGGGCTCTTACAGCTGGGATAGGATGAAGATGGTAATGTAGCTGATATGCATTACAATCCCATCTGGGGTCTGATTAGTTAGTGTTGTGTAGCTAACATTAGCTGATTGTTGCTGTGTGGAGTGGACACAGCCTCTACTTAGGAGGAAACTCATTGGGCCTCATTGCACCAACACTGGTTGGAAACGGTTGACAGTGTATGATGTGCTGTAATTATCTTCTCCCGACACTAAAGAATAACTGAAGAGCAGCTGGTTGCTCTGAGCGCCGGTGGTTGAAGGCGTCTCCTTGCTGCAGTGATGTAGAGGTGTCCTGCAGAGTGTCAGTACACTGGGACATCACTGTTGGGAGGGAGGTCACTGCTTCTCAGTCTGGTGTTCAGTTACTCTTTAAGATAAATCAGACGATGAAGAGGAAGGCTAGCGGTAGACTGACTCAGTGACTGATGGACAGTTTACAGGCAGAGCTGCAGAGGATTCTACAGGAAACAAGCCGTGTGAAGAGGTGTGGTATCTGAGTGTGAGACAGAGAGGGCACTGTGCTGTGCTGCCACAAGCACTCCTACTTCAGGCTGTTGTTGTCATGGTTACCCATCTCCACACATGCTATATCCGTACACACACACACACACACACACACACAGAGGAAGCAGTGAAGAGAAACAGAGACAGAGAGAGACATGAAGAAAAAAGAGAATGTATTTGTTCCAGTGATGGAGTGAGTGTGAAGAAAAGACAAACTGCCGCTCACTCATCCATGTCCTCATGCCTCCATCCTCCCATCACCGTCAAATCTGAGACAATCCAAAAGCATCAAACACACAGACTCACACCATCTATCCACGACAGTGTACACAGCTCTTATTTATTTCAATAAGTGACGGGGATCCTTGAGATGTGACCGTAGAGATGCAGCGTGACATTCAGAAGGCTTGGACCGACAGAGATGGATGATGTCACGGGGGGGGGGGGGGCAGGCAGCTCTAGTTCATGACTAATGTAATAAATAAAGTAGGAAGAACATCCCTTTAGTTACAGGCCGAGGTCACGAGCTTCACACACACACACACACACACACACACACACACACACACACACACACGTGACCTCACTTTAAAATCCAAACAGCAGCTCTGCAACAAACAAATCCACTATTTCTCCCCCAGCATGCACCAGGTCTGAGTATATCATAAACACAAGACAACCAGCTCCTGCTAGGAAACAGATACATGTAAAGTGAATGTCTTACCTGGTGAGGAGGTGAGATGCAGTCGTACAGCAGATGGACATGGAGAGAAAAGACAGGAAGACAATCTGTTAGCTGCTACGTTTAGCATGCTGAACAGAACATTGAATTGAATTGAAGATACCATCAAGCATGATGACCGAGTTAATTTTTTCATTCCTTCATTTTAGCATTCTGAGTATACTGATGAGAAATGCTGAGTCAGAGAAGCCCAGCTCAGTATTCAGCAGTTCATCCATGCTGATATCAGCCAGGTAGAGCTCTGTCTGTCTGAACGGTCTCCATTTAGATATTTAGATTCATTTGAAGATATTACATTCTGGCACTAAGCGATGTACATGGGCACCTACACAGTCTGTGGATCTCTGATAGATCTTCAGTGATTTTCACGCTGACGCTAGAACGAGTTCATCACAAGGACCTTTAAGTCCAATCCTGAAAGCTCAGTGTCACTATGCTTGTGTTTGGACCGAGCCTGTTGGAGAATAGTACTAAATGAGCTATTTGTCTAATATGTCCTTGTCCCATGAGTGAGCCGGTGTGAGATGCAGAAGTAAAGCAGCCAGTAGGTCAATGTTGTCCCGCTATGTTCTAGTAGGACGCTCTGGGAGACAGCTCTACATTTACTGTACTGTGATTGTGAACCTCAGCCTTCCAGCAGCACCCCCACCGAGGAGCAGTAGAGCTTTGTCCCCCTCTTATGGCCACACACTAACATGACCACTACCCATCTATACAGAGTGCTACAAACTGTTCATTTAAGACTTCTCAAATAAGTCAATGAACATCAGACCCTGGAAATAGAATCATGGTCCTCCCAGGTCCACATCAGAACCAGGATTACGTCAGGGGAAGATGGTGAAATCATTCTTTACTATGTGTGAATGAATATTAAATTCATGAATCCTCTCTTCATCAGGCGAGCATGTGGAACCCCTCAGGGTCCTCTTACAGTCTCTGGAGTACAGTTTGAGAAACACTAATTCAGGCGTTCAGCACTTGTTCACATAATAATTTAAATATAGTTTCAGAACTTCAGAAACAGCTTGAGGTGGAGTGCTTTAAAAAACAGGAGGAGCGCCGGCAGCAAAGCTCAGGGTGAGGAGGAACAGAGCAGAGGAGAGCGAGTCAGACGGAGAAGAACAGCCACAAGAAACATGCTGGAAGATGACCGTGAAGCTGTTCACTGTCAGGAGAAGGAGAAGCACATGGCCAGCAGCCCTACAACTGATCTACCAGGCAGTGGAAGATCAACTAAAGATGTTATTGTGTTGCATTGTGGGAAATTTAGTAAAACACGAAGAAATGATCCCCATCAATCTCAAGTCAGAATATCTCAACCTCTGCTGTTCAACTTTGACCCTCGACACGCTCTACCACCTGAGCCACTTACACGTTGCTAAAGCACTCAAGACATCCTGCACACAGAGACAGCATGTCCTCATGAAGGAGTGAAGAGCGAACACCAGTCCTATAAAGGAGAATGCCTCTGCGTACAGGACAGAGAAGAAGGTCAGTGAGAAGTATGAAAAACAAGGCAACAGCACCACAGCTACACTTATTATGAAGAGAAAGAACATCCATACTTTAGTCGTAATGCTACACTAGACCTTCCAGCCCTGCAGCGGCCAGGCAGACATGTGCAAACACTTTGTACACAAACACTGTGTCTCTACTGTTTACCTCACAATCATCATGATGAAAGATAGAGAAGTTGCATTCTTTGAATGCATTAATCTGTTACTCAAGCTGGACTTGCTGGCTCCTACTTCTCAGTAAACAACACGCCCGATCAACACACCAACCACATCAACAGCTGATCCTCATCTCACAGTAAAGTGTGTTTCTCTTGATGACACTACTGAACCACTCTGCACGTCTGGCTGAGAACTGAAGCATGTTACGTATCAACTCACTTCTTCATGTCATTTTCACTGTTAATGGACAACTCTAATCTACAAGTCTGACCTGAAGAGAAGCAAAGGGACAGATAGTGATGAATGACTGTGGTATTAACTTCAGATAGATGTGAGGATGTCCAGGTTTAGAATAATAAGAGTCACGTCGAGCTGATTCATGGCCCATTGTGACATTAACTCAGCGTAGAGAGCAGGACTCCTCCCCTCAGAGCCAGCTTTTACTCTCACTGAGGGGAAGAACCCTGCTGCTGAGGACGACCAGTGATTCATGGAAGTATTCAGACAGATGTACAGCTTCCATTACCTCTAATGCTCCCTGACCTCTTCAATGCTGTCATATGCCTGACCATACTGTTGGGTAGCCCTCTTTTGTCAACTAGCTGGGATGAGATTGGGATTTTGCTGGTGATAGCAGAGGGAGGTGGGCCATGTCAGCCACTAATAAAGGATGTGCTGCAGGTGTGCATTAGCAAGGGCTCAGCAGTGACCTCATGTATCCTTGTCATCACTGTGAGGTTGACATGACTCACTGGCCTGGCCAAGAAATTGTTCTAACATGTAAATCCCTGTAGAAGTACCCACATTTGTGTGTTAATACAGTTTGTTAAGGAGCTTTAGGGGTGCTGATAGGTAGACCTCCAGTGGTTTTACATGCCACCTTGCTGCAGTGATGTGCAGGTGTACATCAGACATGACATTACTGTTGGGTGTGATTACAGGCGCAACATGAAACACTGCTTTACAGACTGGGGTTAAGACTGCACATCTAAGTAAGCACAAAGCAGGATAAAAGAAGAAGCAAACAGAAAGATGGAAGACAGTGGGAGTGTACAGGCCAAAGAGAGGGATCAACATCACAGAGAGGAGGCTGGTGGAGGGCAAGACGGGTGAGATGGGAGGAGGAGACAGAGGGTTGGATCTCCTCCTCCTCCTGTGGGTGTGTGATGTGTAGCAGCCGAGCGTGCAGCCTTCATTATGGGCCGTAATTAAAAGAAGACAAGAGTGGAAAAGAGCCTAATACTCTTGGCTGCGTTCAGGAAGAGCGGCGGGATCAAAGGCCGCTCAGACAAGCTGCACGAACGCACCCAGAGCCGGCAGCACCCACAGCAGCCTGCCGCTCAACCCCAGCCTCCCCCGATGGCTGCGATCAGTATGGGGAGGAGGACAAGCTGCTGGGAGGAAGGGAGAGTGAGACAGAGGGAGAGACACAGAGAGATTAGAGAGAGGGAGGACGTCTCTGCTTCAGCATGAAGAATCAGAGAGATGTCAGCCTAAAGTTCTCACCACCTTTCTCTACTTAGAGTAGACATGCATCTTCACGGGTTAAACACATGCAAGCTAAAACCTACTAATTCACATCTAGTGATTTAGATCAACTTTGAGAATCACAAACTTTATTCAAATTATTTGTGTTGACACTAATGATATTGGTAATTACCAGAACTGTTATTCAAATGTTATTCATTTGACTCTAATTACTATGTTTATTGATTCACCATATATGCTTCCTTTAGGCAATATAACACTTAACACATAAAACACTCTATAAACATTCATTATTATGCAGATGATACTCAATTATACATTGATACTACATTGGTATGAATTCTTATTAGATCATGTGTATATATACAAAATTTAATTTGTATATATACACAAATTAAATTTTGTGTGCTCGCTAAACTTCAAGCATGTCTTAAAAACCTCTTAAACACTAGCCCTATTTTTAGGCCTCTGCTTGAAAATTGCATACCCATACTTAAGAGAGTGTAGATCTCTAACTACAAGGTCTATTTTAACAATTTTGATGGTATAATACAGGTAAAACTTGTGAGACATTTGTTCAGATGTGTAAATATTGTGTATATGTTACTCGTTAATAGTGAATGAAGATGGCACACAGCTCAAATTGAAAAGTTTCAGGTTCGCCTGAAAAAAAAGCACTTTTATTGAAAATATATTTTTTAAATAATAAGATACAAGCCTAAAAATACACCACAGTCATAGCACATTTTCCAGTCTCCACAACAAATTTTACTTCGATTGAGTGAAGCAGGCCAACATAATAGAGGTTTGAGTATGGACAGTCAAGCCAAATTCTCATTTTTGGAACCAGCTGTTGCGCTGGTTTTTATATATTTATATATATTTTATATAGTATTTAACTATATGTTTCACTTGTTGTATCACTACTAGTGTTCATACAGCAGTTTGGCATTATTTTGAGCCATTTTGAGCCATTTTTAGATCTCATATCTCTCCTCCATGGAATTTTCTCATCTCTGTTTGAGTCGGTGGAGGCCTTTTTAAGGCCTGTGATTGGCGGATTTCATCATGTGACACCTTGTTCAATGTGGAAGAGACTCACGAAAGCAGTAGGCAAGTTATTTAGTAGATTGACAGACTTTTTAGCCACTTAAAATCCCGATCTGTGCGGCGCAACCCCCATGCGTAAAATGATTGGCCCAGCAGGGAAATGCTGAACATTTCCTCATAGTTTGAACCAGAAACGCCATTTTATCACAGGCAGACAGTGCAGGAGAGGGACTACAGGGCTAAAATGGATTACAATCAATTTTGAGCAGTTTTTCGTCACGAAAATCACCTCAAGGTACGATGCGTTTACATTTTTTTGCTGGGGAGCGGTTTGTTGTTCGTTGGCTTTATGTATGTAACTTTTGAATGGTTTCACAGAGAGGAATTTGGAAGCTGTGAGTCGACAGGCGGTCGAATCCTCGTGCTTTATCATGTATCCATCCGCCATGATAGCGGACAGCGTTGTGATGGGAGATGTAAACGGAGTGCATAGGTTGCCGATTCGTGGCGAAAAATACGTGATATTGTGGTAAATCTTCTAGTTGCTTATATTAGTTGGTATAATTGTGTTTAGAGTGTGTAAAAAGTGACTTACAGCTGTTGCTGTTTAATCTGGTATATAACATATGTATACATGCAAAATATTCGCTCTCGATATGTACATTTTTTCGACGATTTTTGCTACGCCACTTGAGCACAAAGCCCCCAAATTCGGGGGCGTCGTGTATAAGAGGACATAAAAACCTGGATGACCTGCAACTTCCTGATGTTAAACTCAGACAAAACTGAAGTTATTCTACTAGGCTCAGAACACCTCCAACATCAGTTATCTAACGATATAGTTTCTCTAGATGGCATTGCGCTGGCATCCAGCAGCACCGTAAAGAATCTTGGAGTTATCTTTGATCAGGATTTGTCTTTTAACTCTCAGACAAAACAAATTTCTAGGACTGCGTTTTGTCACCTACGTAATATTCCAAAAAATCAGGCACATCCTGTCTCAAAGCGATGCAGAGAAATGAGTTCAAGCATTTGTTACCTCTAGACTGGATTACTGCAATTCCTCATTGTCAGGCTGCTCTAATAAGTCTGTTAAATCTCTCCAGCTGATCCAGAATGCTGCAGCTCGTGTACTAACAAGAACTAAGAAAATAGATCATATTACTCCTGTATTAGCTTCTCTGGACTGGCTCCCTGTAACATCTAGAATATAGTTTAAAATCCTTCTCCTCACCTACAAAGCCCTAATTGGTCAGACACCATCATATCTTAAAGAGCTTATAGTACCATGTTACCCCACTAGACAGCTGCGCTCCCTAAATTCAGGGTTACTTGTGGTTCCTAGAGTCTTAAAAAGTAGGATGGGAGCCAGAGCCTTCAGTTATCAAGCTCCTCCTCTGTGGCAAATTTGTAATTTGTGATTTTGGGCTATTCAAAAATATATTGAATTGAATTGAATTAAAAGGTCTTATTGTGAGGTTTTTTGTGAAGCTAAACCTGAACACATGGCCTACACAACACTGCCTGCTTGATTGCCTTCTTAACCCTCTCTGCCGAGGGGGTCGTCCAGTAACCACAAGGTTGGCAGTTCAATCCCTGGCTGCTACGTGTCCTGTGCCGAAGTGTCCCTGAGCAAGACACAGAACCCCAAATCGCTCCCTGGGTGCTTCACAGCAGCCCACTGTTCCTAATATGCTAAGGATGGGTAAAATGCAGAGGTCAAATTTCATATATGTACTTAATGTAAATGACGATTGTAATAAAGTTTAGTTTAGAAAAAGCTTTTATTCAATGATTAAAGACAACCCGAAGACCCAAACCAGAGTTGATTGCTGAAAGTCTCTATTTAAGAACTATTTATTCTTACCAGGGACAGATGAACAAAAGAGTCTGCTGATGTTTGTCATGTTGGTGGAAGAGATAATGCCCTCGCAGAATAAAGCTGCTACTGGCAGTGCTAGCGAACTAAAGCTGCTGAGATTACCGCTGATGCTAGTTAGCTGGGAACATACTCGCACTAGTCAGTCACAATAACTCTCAGAGCTCGCAAGCTTGCTAGTTAGCAAGCTCTCTCATTGCTTTCTGAAGCAGTAGTCCACTTGAGGTTGAGGAAGGTTTCATAAAATTGAATGATGTGACACGGCCAATGAGACAGCTTCTATTTCATTTCCTTAAAAGTCAGCAATGTCAAGACCGTTTTCTATCAAAGCACAATATTAGACATATTTGAATCACTGTTGTGGGCAGAAATTCAAAAATGTGGAACCAGGTTAAAACTTATTTAATGAAAGAGAAAATTAAAACAATGACCCAAACTATCTGTTGTAAACAGCGATCATAGTTTACAGACCCACTTAGTGGTTCCACTTTGGTTCCAACTACCAACATTTCAATTGCATTCATGTTCCGTTTTACTTCCCAAAAAAGTGATTTATGTAATTTGGTTAGCTGTTGTCTTGTTTCAAAGCTGTCAAATTGTCTGGCTGCTTGCTTGTCCTATTGGACTGTTGTGTTTTGATGTCACTGTGTTTCAGATCACAGAAATTAAAAGTGGTTCAGATTCTGACATGTACTTTTACAAAATAAATGGTTGGGGATGTTATTCCCACTCAATATGACAAAGCTATAATGTTCTGTAATGCAGTTTTTTCCACAACAGCTCCTAAGGGCACACAGAGGAGGAAGAGCAGCAAATGAAACCACTCGCTCCAATATTCTCACATCCATCAGCAGTCTGCACAACACTCCATTACACATCAGCACTTAATAGTGCACATAAACCACCGCTCTGTAAGTACAGGGAGGTTTTTTATCCACCATTCATTTATCGGGAGAAAGTTCCCTGCAGAGAAAGGAGAGATTCAGTTCACTTGGTTCAGTCTTTAGAAAAGTTAGACCTTAAAAAGTAGTTCTGTGGCTCAGTAGTAGACCAGGGTCGTCCTTCAATCACAGGATCGCCGCTACTTCATGGAGACAATTAACCCCAAATTGCTCCTGCAGGTTATGCCTAAGGTGTAGGAGCGTGGAAATAACAAGTAGGCAAGTATCCCTTTGGCTGCACCTTGTGGCCGTTTATTTCCATCCACAAAACACCTCAGACACATTCACTTCCTGCTACCCTTTAACCCCCCTTGTCACCAGGGTTACGTCCCTTCTCTTAAAGGGCCCCCGTGAATTCGGTCCTTTAGTCCCCTACAACGGTGTATTTGTCAGTCTCATGGTAGCCCCTGCCATCAGTGTATGAATGGATGTGAATGGGTGAATGATGACATGTAGTGTTAAAGAGCCTTGAGTGGTCGTAAGACTAGAAAAGCTATATTATATTATGTATAAGTCTGTTTACCATTTACCATTGAACACATCATTAAGAACCCTCAAACCAACATCATGTTATTGTGCCTGATGATGATAATATTCATTCAGTAGTGCAATTAGTGACAGTGTGGGCTCCATGTTAGCTCTGACAGCTTGATGGAGTGGCAGCGGGGGCGGGGCTTAGCATAGGTGGTTAAGGCTAGGATTGGTCATCAGGCAGCAAATCTTAAAAGAGATTTTGCAAGTTTTCGCAATTTGTGTGAAACAATCTAGCCAGAATTGCATGTCATATGTAAGGGTTGTGTTCAAACTCTGTGTCTTCTGAGAGCATGAGCTGGCTTTTAATTACAGTCATTTACCGCCCCCCAAAACCTAACCCTGCTTTCCCTTCTGACCTGTCTGAATTTCTCACACAACTTTGCGCCATTTCTCCATCCATTCTGCTACTCTGTGATTTTAACATACACGTCGACTCATCGGACTCCACAACTTCTACAGAACTCCTGGACATCTTTAACTACTTCAACATCACCCAACATGTCGACTTTCCCACCCATAAAAAAGGACACACACTTGACAAATGACAAAATCATTGCAATACACAACCAGCTGGCATCCCCCCCCCCAGCCCTCAACATGACTCTCCCTTACTTCCAAGCCACTCACTCTCATCCTTCAGTTCAATCACTGAAATGGACCTCTCTATACTCTCCAGCATGAAGACCTCCCCTCTTCCTTAGTCAAGGCCTGCCTCCCCAAGGCCTCCCCTCTCATCACCAACATCATCAACTCCTCCCTGTCTTCAGGTCTCATACCCCCCACACTCAAGATCGCTGCTGTCACCCCCATGCTGAAAAAACCTGGTCTTGACCCCGACATCCCCAACAACTACCGGCCCATCTCCAACCTCCCCTACCTGTCCAAAGTCCTTGAGAGAGCTGTTGCATCACAACTCAAGTCCCACCTCAATCTCCATAATCTCTACGAACCCTTCCAATCCAGCTGCTATTCAAAACACAGCACAGAAACCGCCCTACTGAAAATCACAAATGATATACTTCTCTCTGCTGACTCTGGATTCCTCACCATCCTCATCCTCCTTGACCTCAGCGCCGCCTTCGACACTATCAACCACTCCATCCTCCTCTCACATCTCCAGTACTCCCTTGGCATAACTGGCACTGCCCTCTCCTGGTTCACCTCATATCTCTCAGACCGACATCAATTCATTGCAATAAACAACTGTAAATCCTCCACCTCCCCAGTCACCCACGGTGTCCCCCAAGGTTCCGTGCTTGGTCCCCTCCTCTTCATCATTTACATCCTTCCCCTTGGACAAATCATCCGTTGTCATGGTCTCAACTTCCACTACTACGCTGACGACACCTAACTCTACTTCTCCACCAAGACCATCACCTCCGTCACCCACTCCACTCTCACCACCTGTCTCACTGATATATAATCATGGATGCAACAGAACTTTCTCAAACTCAACTGCAATAAATCTGAAATACTCATCGGCCCTAACTCCCTCACCTGTTCAGCCCAGCCCTTCTCCCTCAACATTGATGGCTCCATCGTCACCACCTCCACCCAGGTCCGCAACCTCGGTATCATCCTCGACCCCGCCCTCTCTTTTCTACCCCACGCCAACCATATCACCAAAACTGCCTTCTTTCACCTCAGGAACATTGCACGCCTCTGACCTTCCCTGTCCTCTGCCACCACCAAAACTCGACTACTGCAACAGCATCCTCTACGGTTCTCCCAACAAAATCATCAATAAACTCCAATATGTTCAGAACTCTGCCGCTCAACTGCTCACTTCCACCCGCCGCTATGATCACATCACCCCGGTCTTTCACAACCTCCACTGGCTCCCGGTCAAATACAGAATAGACTTCAAAATGCTACTCACCACCTACAAAGCCCAAAACAACCTGGCCCCTCCCTACCTTTCAGACCTCCCCCTCCACGCCCCAACCCGTTGCCCCAGGTCCGCCGGTGCAAACACTCTGAAGACCATCAGGACCAAGCGCCGGACCTGGGGTGACAGGGCCTTCTCAGCTGCTGCACCTCCCCTCTGGAAAGCCCTCCCCATCCACATCTGTGAGGCTCCCTCCCTATCATCATTCAAACAAGCCCTCAAAACCCACCTCTTCAAACTCGCCTTCACCTGCTAACCCTGCACCCTACCCTCCTTTACATGACCCATTCAGCACAGCTTCTCCAGTTATTCTTTTTGTTTTTCTGTTTGTTTGTTTGTTCTGTTTGTCTCTGCCTTGTAAAGCGTCTTTGGGTATTTTGAAAAGCGCTATAGAAAATTGATATATTATTATTATTATTACACATACATGTTGACAAGCGACTGTGCTTCATCCTTTGTGTGCTCCTGAAGGATTCAAGAGTTTAAATGGTAAATGGACTGTACTTGTATTTCTCTTTTCTAGTCATCTGACCACTCAAAGCTTTTCAACACTACATGTCATCATTCACCCATTCATACGCTGATGACAGGGGCTAACATGCAACGTGCCACCTTCCCATCAGGAGTAACTAATCATTCATACTCATTCATACACCACAGTAACAGCCTGCAGGAGCCCAAGGACACATGGACATGGACTAACGGAGCCGGGGATCGAACCGCCAACCCTCTGATTGAAGGACGACACTGCTCTACCTCTCCTGAGCCACAGAGTTTATCCACTAGGGACAGACGAGGGCCGACGCATACCTGGCTGACACCCTAATATTTCGGAGAACTTCCACTTTGCTTTGACAGCAACATAACTAAACACGGAAAAGGCCAATCAAGGTTACTTTTAGAGATGTGATGATCCGAATTTCTCTATAGGTATCAAGGCTGATACTGACCTCATGCAGCAGATCGGTCAAATATACTTTCAATAACTCAGTGTTTCCACTATGATTTACATTGATCAAGTCACAGCAGGCTGCCGTCTCAGTTTTTAGTGCCACAGCAATCCCCGGCCTTCTGTTATCTGACACAAATGTACAGATATTATCATCAGAATAGGAAAAAAGTGGGATTGCTGCATCCTCTTTAATAAATTGTTAATCTTGAGAATGTATCAGAAGTGCTATTGCAGATGGTTGCAGATGGTTATTCTGTTAATTTGTCTTCAAAAACCTTCACTATATTCACACATTTTGCTCAATGCTTAATTGCATTTCGTAGACCTGTAGCTCTTATTTTAACCAACCCAACCAACGCTGAAAAGGAATACAGGAACCCATCATGCATGTGCAAATGTGTAACGGGGATTCTAGCAGTCGACCAGTTGATCTAAATGGGCAATCAACAATTACTGACTACTGACAAGGCTGCAAAAGGGCTGGACACAGTACCAAAGAGGAGGAAGAAGTGTTAAAGGAAGTGCAGTTTCAACCCTGACGCTTACCACCGCTGCACTCAAAACAGTGAATTTAGTGTTACCTACTGTTGAGACTTTACCCGAGGCACCTAGACAGTTAATGCTGAGGGAACACAGAGCTTTTCTTATTCACTTCATCAGAAAGGTTTAAAGTAGGAACAGTAAACAGCTCATCTGCTGGGCTTGGATCGGAGCTGTTATCCAGACCCTCAGTAATACAACCTGGGAAATTAAACTCTTACCAGCCTCACATTACTCTGTGTAAGAATGCACAATGATATGAGCTTCCCTGGACTGTAATTGCTCTGGCTGCTTACCAGCCTGCTTAGCTTTGTTCCTTGTCCTCCTTGACTTTTTGTTGATATAACCTATTCCAATTAGTTTTTTAAATGGCTTCTTAGTACCATATAGTTGAAATTTTAAGGTCCTTTATTTGAAATTCTGAGCACATCTATTGCCTCCGCCACACGGCTCTCAATGTGGTGACTCCTGAGCCAGCCGCTTGCAGCTAACAGTGCTAACAACTGCAATGGTGCTAACAGAGCTAACAGTGTTAACCTGAGGGGAACATAGACCCTGTCTCGTTTTAACATGCTTTGTATATATATTAATGCTCTGAATATCATATAGAGAACTCTCACCAGTTTAACACAGTATAAACAAGTGGAGAGCCTTGTGTGGTCTTCCACTCTCACAGTACACAGTTAATAACAGCCTCAGGAGACATGTCTGTATGTCTGTGGAGTGTGTGGGACTAAATTACATGAAACGCGCAAAGTAGAGACATGTGACATGAAAATGCTTGGGTTGTTGGTTAAGGATTGCATATTTACTCTGTAGGAAAAGCTGATGAAAGGAGCAGAGGAGAGAGGAGGGAGGAGGTACTGGAGGGTATGGGGTCAGGCAACCCATACAGTACGTCCTCTTCCAAAGACTGCAGATGTGTGTGGGAGAGTGTGCAGGCCCCAATAAGTGAAGTGTTAACAGCCCGTTGTGCAAGAGGAGAGCTGTACGCTGAGGATGTCTGATTTCATGCATGAACAGAGCTGACCGGTGGAGAGAAAAGAAGGCTAGGAGAGGAGAGGGAAAGGAAGCTAGGAAGGAAGGAAGAAAGGAAAAAACCGACAACACACAGAACAACATCAAGTGGGACTGATTACTTTGTGTGTGTGTGTGCGTGTGCGTGGTTGGATATGGGAATGTGGGCGTGTATTTGGTTGGAAGTATTAAGAGTTTCCATGATGAAACACACATGGGGAAACCGGTGTGAATACACAGAAATAAACACACACACACACACACACACACACACACACACACACAGTGTCCCTGCTGCAAAATGAAGAACCCTTAAGAAAGCCAAACCTCACACTAAACTTGCTTGTGATAGCAGGAAACACACAACCCTCCATCCTCATAGCATGAGGGTTCATCTGACTGCTAAGGGAGCTTATTCTACATAAGAAAGTCTTATCAAAGATGTATGGGTTATGGATATCAACTGTAAAAGGTCAGTGGAGGATCAAAAACTAAAAAGAAGAAGCTATAGAGACCAGTGTTGTGAACTTGGAATTTCCAAAGATCTGCAGTGATTGTGTTTGAATTATGGCTGTAGACACTGTGATGAACAGAAGGTGTAATATGATGAGTTATGTGTGAGCTGACACCAGACCAGGGCTAAAAGGAGAGTGAATATTAGTTACACAATCATAACATAACATTTTCATCCATGTCTGTCCAAAATGTCACCACTTCATCATTTTAGCCTATTAGACATTTTTGTGAAATTGTCATAATTAGCATATACAGTCTTGAGTTATGCCCAAATACATTTTTTTGTGAGATTATTACCACCAAAATCGAATCAGTTCATTCTTGAGTCCAGGTGGACGGACAGACTGTCAGCGCTGTGGAGGCATCACGATGAGTAGGTGGAGCTGGAAAGAAGACCTCTGCAGCCCGCTGCTCATGTCTGCTGCAGGCTACATGAGCTGCTACGAGGATAACACACCTAAACCTCAGACCCAGCTGAGGGTAGTCAGGTTGTATTGTGGGTCATATAGGTGCCAGGTTTTAAAAGGAAAAAGAATGTGGAATAAAAAAGACAGTTTCTCTGGTGTCTGCATCAATTGGAAGCTTGTGTTAAACGGTCCCTAATGCTAATGTGAAAGAGGTGCAAAGGCACTTCAGACTCTTCTTTGTTGCTTTGTGTCTGCTGGATGTGTGAATACTTTAGCCAACTATTTGCTAACAAGTTCCCCTTATCAACTTAACTAGGAGATACTACTTCAGTGTCGTGTTTACAGCTTGTTCCGCTGCTTCCAATAAAATTACACTAATAAGATGCTGCTGCTTTAAGGTTTACTTCACACACGTGTTTACCCAAATATTTGGCAAATTAGCCAATGATGACATTGGAAGCTGCTTGTTATATTTATGCTCTTTTTATTACCAATGTACTGTAGGTGTTAGGGTTCCTGTCTGCTCCTAGTGTGTGCTCCTATCTAGTTTGTTATTGAGTGCCATGTGCTTATGTTTTGTTTCTGCGTCAGCCTGCAGTTTCCACCCCCGAGTTCCGCCCACTGCCACGCCCCTGTCCGTAGGCTCAGCTGTGGTGCATTCCGATGATCATCTCCAGCTGGCTTAAATACCCTGGTTTTCCTCTGGTGTGTCGTCAGTCCGTCCATTTACCAGTCCGGTTCCTAGTCATGTAAGTCTGAATATTGCACCGTCACCATCCTCCTTACCCCCCTACTCTGTCCAAGCAGCAGACCTGGGGACAGTCCCTCTGGAACTCAGAGACATTCTCCGTCACTCACCACTTTCAAAGCTGTACTTAAAACTCACATATTTAAATCTGCTTTTAACCTGTGATGCTAGTTGTTTTTCTTTTGTTTCTTACCGTAAGATGTCATCTCTCTGCCTTGTTGTTGTTTCTGTTTTTACCATGTAATGTGACTGAGTACCCTATAAAGTGCTATACAAATAAAATGTATTATTCTAATCAAATGAATAGATAAATAGAATTATAAAAGACCTGGCTTTGTTTGTCTATTGATCTCCTCCGCTGCATTTCAGTTCCTGGGACAGCATCGACACACACACACACAGAACTGATCAGACAGAACAGATAATGTGGGATACATGTGCTCTTTAGGATTTTTGATTTGGACGTTGATTATCATGGCAACAGTCGAAGAGTTAAGCAGCATTCGGGTCAGCTTTAAAGATAATGTACTTCTGAGAATATGAGCATAGATCACTTCAGGTGAAAATGAAGTCCCTTGATTTCCGTGTGGACGAATGGGACGCTGGCTGAAAGCTCTGTGTCGTCACATGATCCTCTACACTAGTCTTTAGTGAGAACACGGGGAAACAGCACAGACGGCAAACGCTCTGATTAATGTCCTCCACACAATGAATCTGCTGCAGAAAATGGCTCCATTTGCTGAATTATTTTGTGGTCCAATTTGTCCTGCTAATGTCTGATTTCCACCCTCACCGGACTGTAATGAGGACTTGCTTCTTGCACATTCAAGTGCAGGCTGACACCATACCAAGAGAGGTTATTCAGTGCACAGCAGAGGCTCTGACCTCTGCTCCCCTCACTGCTGCCTGTCTGTAATCATTATCTGGACATTGACACCATCATTATGTCACTGGCTAAAAACCTAAAAGCCACAGCGCTCTGCGGCTTGTAAAACTATTTCTGCTCTAAATCTCAAAAAGCACAGCAAGAGAGAAGTGAATGTTCCATTTCTGTGTATTGACACTGAAATCAAACGAAAGAGCAGTATACTGTCTGCCCTGAGTGAGTGAGCTCCATCCACAGTCCACGTTATTCCTCTCTCATCGCTCTGAAGTATTTGGTGTGAAAGATCACAGGCTCAGTCCGAGGCCATGAGCGCTGGCTGAGCCAGGTATGTCATACACAGATTTGAATCCATATCTGGAGGCCACTTTATGGAGACTTATGGAATTATACAATTCTGAGTGTGATGGGACATTCTTTCATATATATATATATATATATATATATATTTATATATATATATATATATATATATAATCACTTTGGTTCAGACTGAAATATCAACTATTGGATGGAATTTCGATTCCAACAGTTGTCCCCACACAATGTAGCTTTATAACTGACTTTTTCTGGTTCAGAATAAAACATCTTAATGACAATTTGATAAATTGCAATGGGTTTTTGTACAGACATTCAGGGTCTCCAGAGGATGAGTCATAATGACTTTGGTGATGACATTCCCACCAGCCTCAGCTAGCACTCTAACACACTAAAGTAAGACGGTAAACATGGTCACATGATATCTGCTGAGCATCAGTCGGTAAGCATTGTCTTTGAGCATGCTGTTGGTAGCATGCTGGCATTAGCGTTTAGCTCACAGCATCACTGAGCCTAACATAACCTCAGAGAGCTGCTAGCTGTAGACTTTTGTTTCACAGTTTAGGTTTGCAAATCAAATTCCATTCACCTCCATCTTATTGTGATGGAGGCAGAAATCTAAGAGACAGATATCTCAAGACGTGGGCAAATAAAACCAATACTTTGTTTTATAACCATAAACCTTGTACTTTCAAAAGTGCACGTGTACCACATGCAGTATAGACAAAGACGAGACGAACAAACGACTGCATGTCCATACAGTACTTCTGCCTTGACAGATGTATTTGTACATCTTTTCTGCACATACTGACAGCAGAGTGTCCTTTTGGATTCCCTCTTGGGAGAAGTGAAGGTTGTAAATGATATATGAAGTGAAAGGCATCTCATCTGTCACTGGCCAACAGAGGCTGCACATCCTGCACAGGCCCTGCAGGAACTAACAACATCTCCTCAACTAATATCAAGAAACTCTTAAATGTAGTTCAATTCAATGTAACGCTGCAGAAAAATGTAGTTTCTAATACGAATGAACAGTTCATTATTTATAATGACAATTCCAGATGTGAAATAAGAGAAGGATTACTGTTTAGGACTAGTTTCCTTCAGTCTCCTTTGTTAACACAGCCAGACAGCGATATTATTACAGCGATTACTCCATCACACAGAGGATGACGTCCCAAAGAAAGAGCAGGTTCATGTTTTAGACAAGCGGTTCAATATTTCACGACTCAGTGTGGATGAAGTGGAAGAGATTCCCTCTTTGTAGTGCTGAAAGCCTTTGGAGTTGGCAAGCGTCGCAGCGCTGATATATTCATTCCTCCGCTGGAGTGAAACTGAGAATTCCATCAAGTTGTGAATTAAACATGTGTGGGACAGAGGATGGAGAGACAGACAGAAGCTGGACTTTCATTCAACTGTCAATCCAAACTTTTGAACCACTGTAGAGAGAAAATGCCAGCTAGTTTCCATCATACGAGTCTGACTCACTGGATGTAGACTGTGGGTATGAGTCTGACAGCCCTGTGTTACACACAGCATTCTCCTTCCCTGCTGCTCTCTGTGTTACTAGTAGCTGCATCCTGTGCGGGCGACTGTGGCTCAGTGGTCCTTCAATCAGAGGATCGGGGGTTCGATCCCTGCTCCGCAAGTCAATGTCGATGTGTCCTTAGGGCACAACACCAAGTTGCTCCAGTAGGCTGTGCCATCAGTGTATGAATAGATGTGAATGTGTATGAATGGGTGAATGATGACATGTAGTGTTAAAGCGCTTTGAGTGGTCAGGACACTAGAAAAGCGCAATACAAGTACAGTCTATTTATCATTGACTAGCTTTTTACTAGCTAGTAAACGATAAATGTACTAGCTCAGCGCAGCCAGAATGATTGTGATTGGTTTAAAGAAATACACAGAAGCCAGAGTGCTGTGTTCCCACGATAGCAGCACGGTATCCAGAGCCTTCAGTAGTGCTGACACGGTGCTGTGGAGATAGGCCTGCCTATGTGAGAGCACTGTTACATTAGACTCATCATGATTGGAGTTCATTTTCAGCTAATCTGCTTCATCCACATGAAAATAAAGAAAAGCACTCAAAGTACCAAGTGA
>NW_022280079.1:644481-645414 GCF_004355925.1 Anarrhichthys ocellatus | reverse complement strand
GGAGACAGAGAGAGGACAAAGACAAACAAAGAGGAGACAGACAGAGGACAAAGACAAACAAGCGGAGACAGCGAGAGGACAAAGACAAACAAAGCGGTAAGTGAAATGCCACACTGGCTGGTTTGTTAGTGATGACAAGTGGATTTATTGCAGCCACAGCAGACAGAGAGCAACACATTGGACAGTTTCTGTCACACCTCAGAGTAAGACATCGCTCCATGGTTCCAGACTTGTGATGGAGCTGTCAGACCTCCTGTCACTGACTTGGGGTGATGATATCAACTCGTTTGGATTAACCTTTTGAAAATGGCTGGTAGTTATTGAAGGTAACAGCAATCCTGCATTTTGACAGGCCAAGAAGGATTTCTCATGACAGACTCAAGACTCCAACAATGAGCACAGAAAACAAACCAGAATGTCACATGTTTCAAAAATGTCAATATTGTTGCCAATATCCGTTTTGGTACAGATAACACACCGATACCTGCGTGAGACTATAGTCTGGAAATACATGGTAAAATGGTAAATGGCTTGGACATCAGGAACAAGTTGTGGTTCAGTGGCTGGCTGAAGGATACTATGAAATGTGGACAGAGGCAGTAGGGGACGATTAATGGACAATCTGATTTAAAAAACTCAAATCTGATATATCAGACTGATCTGACTGACGAGCGTCCGGTTTTGACTGGTGGTCAATCGATTGACTAATCCAAAAGCAAACTGGTTCATTACATTGTGGCTGTGACAGTATTAGCCGTGCTCTTATTATTTTTGCATGAAGAAGTTGGAAGGTAAGAGACTCTTACCTTAAGGCATTGAGATAGTAAAAACACTGACCTCTCAGATTACCTCCTCCTACCCCCTACTAACCAAGGAGGTGTTAACTCACACACACACACACACACACACACACACACACACACACACACACAC
>NW_022280079.1:629574-644471 GCF_004355925.1 Anarrhichthys ocellatus | reverse complement strand
CACACACACACACACACACACACACACACACACACACACACACACACTTCCAAAACAGGAGATCAACTACGTTCTTGTTATGTGTGTGTGTGTTTGTGTTTGAGACAGGAGGCATTCATCACCAGGGCGGCTGCCTTCCGCTCTAACCCTGTGGTGACAGGTCCACTTTGTTGAGCATCATGACCTCATTTTTCTAAACTGTGCAGGTAGAAACACTCAGGGTTGAAGTCACAAAAGTACTAAGCAGCTTTTATGGCCACTAAACCTGCACAAATAAGACAAATGAAATATATATTCTCAAAGCAGCACAAAGGGTAAAATGCACTAACTGCAGTCCATAACAGTCCACTTCACAAAGATCAGTTGTGATAGCCACACACAGTGGCACTGAACCTTTTAGCGTCTTCAGAGAGTTGGTGGTGATGCTGCATTTATAAAGGTGTCACGCCCAGACTTCCACTGAACATGGCAGCAGTGACTGTAGCAGGAAACGGCATCGTCATGCTCTGCTCAAATTCTTTTGTTTTGGGATGAAATGACAGTTGTGTCATGAACATAAATGAATAAAGCTCCCTTAAAAGGTTATTTTGGGAAATGCATGAGAAAATGAATGAAATGAATGAAAAATAAGGTTATTATTTAAATAAATGAACAAGTATTGTCTTCCCACTCACTCCACAACAAAAGGCAGGTTGCAGTGAGCTGCAAAGCGTTTTGGGTGTGTTTGCTCAGTAATATCATTAGCACAGTGTCTCAGGTTAATCGTACCTTGAGATGGTGCAGAGCTTTACAGAATAGGGACATTTCAAAGTGAGCTGAGAGGACAGAGAGGACGAGGAGGTGAGTGGGGTGCATGATGTCGGCTTTTATTTGTAAAAATTAGTGCTGGGCAAGTTAACGCCTTATTATCGCGTTAACGCATTCATTAATTAACGCCGACAATTATTTTATCGCGGGTTAACGCAGTTTTTTTTTTAATGCAATACACACCATTGATGCCAGAAAATCACCCAAACAAACAGTGGAGGGAGGCTTCGGACTACGTTGATGCAGCATGTGGGAGAAGTATAAACTAAAGCAAGACAAGCTAACACATGCTACAGCGAAGTGGAGACAAACTGCAGGTTAGTGTTGTGGAAGATGTCGTCCTGAGGAACGTTCTCAAGGTGCGTTCACGTCGCGTTTGGTGTGAACGCAGCTTTAGGATCTCAACGAATGACGTCACGTATGAGCCTCAAAACGCACCGTCACCAGAAGAACACACCGGTTGTATGAAAGGAGAGGACGACTAAAGCGACGGTGTTACAACGAGCAGCAGCTGCTGCTCTCACTGGAGACTACTGGACATCAATGGGTCACCATCATCACCTCCATAGTGAAGAGACAGAACTGCTGCTGTGTGAAGAGAACACTGCTGCTAACAACAACCTGATGTGTTTAAAGTGTTTACACACAAGGTTATTCACCTTTTGTTCATATAGCAGTACTTTAAAATAAAAGTGCACAATACACTACTTTTTAATTCATTATTGAACTTTGACATAACAATGAGATTAATCGCGATTAAACATTTTAATCTTTGCCCAGCACTAGTAAAAGTAGAAAATGAGTGGTATACATTGACTAAAATTGAGTAATAAGTCTAAAGGTTCTGGAACATGTTACTATCAATAATAAAAGCTTCTCAATCAAACGAGTGCTTTCACCACTGGCACTTTTTGAAGGTCTACTATCAGTTTCCAGCCTCACTCAAGCATAAATCTATGAATCCAATCATGGTGAAGATAGATCACTAGGGACATGGAGACTTTTTACCAGACAAGCTGCACCCTGGACGGATTGATAAATAAACTCTCTCCCATCCCAGGGACGATGTCATTCAAAGGGCACAGTAAGACAGATGTGTCCTTCTGAGGACCTGAAGGCCAAAGTAGACAGTCTAGCCTCACAAAGACCCGAACCAATATGTCAAGGAAGGGACCCAAAAGCAGATAATCCAGGCAGACAGGAACGGTTCAGTAACTTACTGAAGAAAGTGAAGTTATAAAGCTTACTGACTTGA
This sequence comes from Anarrhichthys ocellatus, assembly GCF_004355925.1. Taxonomy (NCBI): domain Eukaryota; kingdom Metazoa; phylum Chordata; class Actinopteri; order Perciformes; family Anarhichadidae; genus Anarrhichthys; species Anarrhichthys ocellatus. The sequence continues at coordinate 642,409 of NW_022280079.1, read as the reverse complement.
GAATTACAATGCAGGGACCTAATGGAAAACCAGGACCCAAGCAGACCGTTCATTACGTGTTTCTCCTCAACTCAGCAAGTCAAAGTTTCATTCACACAGCCAAAGGTGTGGTAATAACTTCATAATAACTGAGTCTACTGCATGAGTTGTGATATTTCATGTTAAAGAGGGGCTTGAAGGTCAGAGGTTAGTATTACCACTCTTCTGGGTCTCCGGAGGAGCTTTGTCAGGATAGGAACAGAGTTAGAGAGTGACATGAAACAAAGGTCCCTGGCTTGGCTGGAGCTGGCCCGAGACCACCAGGACACCACAAATCAAATGCAGGATTATTTCTGGATCTTGACCCATACTAGGGACCAATGGAACATATAACAGTCATGTCATATGGGATGGACAGTAGAGTTGGCTCAGATTCCCCAATTCCCATGTCTTTAGTTTTTTTAAATTCAGTTTTTTAAGACCTTTTTAACATTCAGTATGATGGACAACTGGGACTCAAAGGAGTCTCTTATGAGTGGGCCTCCAAAGATGAAAAGAGCCCTGCTCCCACTCCACAGGCTCCTGCAGTCAATCCAATCTATTAAAGATACAAACAGTATCTGTGCCACCACACTCTCACACAGACACACAGCATTGTGCCTTCAGTTTCTCTGCATCCGAGCTGTTTCTAGAGTCCACTTCACTGAGGCCCTTTATCTGTACCTTTATGTTGCAAATAGGGTCAATCTTTTTGAAATCGTTTATTATTTGTACTACATATGCTGAAATTCACTAAGGAAATCTCAAGCCTATTCAGCATATATTAATGATGTATTTACATCTACATGATCTATTCTCCAACAGTAAGGTCCAACTAGAGGTGATCTTGTATGCACTCAAAGTAAATATTGTCTTGTACGCTTTCATATTCCTTAAAATCAAGAACTTTTGTCATCAGTTTTCTGAAAGATTCCAAGATTCAATGGTAACTTTTACTTTGAAAGCATTTCTTTTATTGTGCTAAATGCCCAGCAGGTCCAGTTTGGGAACCTGGTAAGTTACTGTTGTTAAATGAACAGGACCAGTGGACCAGTTTCTGTAAATGTGTATTTTATATACACACTGTCCACTTTATTAGTTCCATCTGTGCAGTCTAGTAGTACTAGTATGCCATAAGCTATACTTTTATGATGCCTATAATGTAAACAGTGTTGTAGCTGTTAAGCCAGGGGGCCAGTCAGAGTCCTTTCATATAGATTTAAGTTAACAGACAGGAAAACCATACAGAGCAACTGAAACAGGTACCAGATCCTTGGATACACACAAGCCAGTAGTACCACAAGCCAAACACAAGAACACACAACTCAGCAAAATGCAATGTTCTCCACAGTGTATTCTAGCATATCTAGCTTACAGTGAAAACATAACTTGTCTGGGTCACAAAGTACAAAAGCTCTCAGCTCAGTCTGGGTTTCTGTGAGTGAGAATGATCAGAGTGAAAGCTCTTGTCTTGCATCCTTAGAGGTGCTGAAAGTTGTATTGCCCATTCATATATACTGCAGTGGTCCTTTGTGGCGTGGATGTTCAGGGCCTATTGCTTGGCTCCCAGTATTGCACCTAGAGCCTTGACTGTCAATCAATACATATGGTCATGATTGAAAATATAGTTGCCTTCAGTTCATGCCAGCGGAAGAATTTGTTTCATAAATATGAAGTCTATAATGTCCATTTACCCATTATTACAAGACAAACTCAGATTCTCCATCAGTGGAGTGGGCGGCTGTGGCTCAGAGCTAGAGCGGCTCGTTCTCTAATCACAAGATACTGAACCCCAAATTGCTCCCGAAGGCTGTGCCATCGGTGTGTGAGTGTGTGTGTGAATGGGTGAATGTTGCTTGCTTTGATTGGTCGGGAGAGTAGGTGCTATATAACTGTAAGAAGTCCATTTACAAATGACAGTATCTGTAACCCAACTCATCCAAACACCCCTGCAGACCAGGGGTCAAAGGTCACAGACAACCAGCTCTACTTTCCTGATTCTCCCTGACATGACACAGCACTTTCTACTGTCTCTGCTGGCCAGGCAGTGACTCCACTGCATGTGTGTATTGTGCTGTTGGGGAATTGGCTCGACTGGCTGGCCTGCGACCAACATCTGTGTGTGTGTGTGTGCGTGCGTGCGTGCGTGCGTGCATGTGAAATGTGCTCAAGTACAAACTCTCAGAGCAGTCAGTGTTTGAGCCACGCCTCACTTCCACACCAGACCATCATTCTCCTCCTTCAAACCGCTGTGGAATAGCTGATCTGTTGCTGACGAACAGGCCAACAGTGAATGAAGTATTGCACCGACAAATATAGTGGCAGGAAAGACATATAGAAAGGTCGATACAGGTCACTGTGCCTGCTGGATCTGAGCGTTTCAGTCAAGTCAAAATCATAGATCCTGCTCTCACTTAGGATGTGCATATACCGTGGCTCCTGTGTCGAAGTGTCCCTGAGCTGAACCCATAACGTCTTGCCATAACGTCTTGATAACTGCATATCTGTACCTGCTGTTGTTATTGTATCTTGAAATGGTTTGCAGAAATTGAATTACAAGAACCGTAGCTTTCTAATGAGATATCACATTAATACTCATCGTTACAGGGCAGTTGTGTGCATAACACAATTAACAAAAAAAAGTTCTAATGCTGGTTTGAAGAGATTCCTGGTACGACAGGGCAGTCCAACATGTTCCACATGTCTGAAAAGTGTTGTATTTGGTAACTTTATATATTCCTCTTCCCGTCAGTGCAACCTGTCACAGCTTCATCTACACTACTCAGAAGCTCTATTAAGAAAATGCATTTAAATACAACTTAAGTATTGTGATTGGTTGCCTGGATGTTATTTGTGTAACGTTTAAGATTTGAATTATCGCATTTAAGGGAAGTATGGGGTTGGCTCCTGCCTGTTTATGGCCTGCTCACCCCATATGAGCTTGAGAGGCTGAGATTCTTCAGTAGGTATCCGCTGGTGGTTCCCCAATAAAGGCTCAAATCCAGGGGAGACCAGACCTTTGCGGTCCGGTCCCTCTGAATGACCTGCCAGTGAGGATCAGGCCAGCTTTACCTTTGTTTGAATCTCCACTCAAATGATGAATTTATCTATTTCACAGTTCATATTTGACCGTAGAAACAGTGAGTTCTTTTTCCCCACTGCTGATCATGAATGGACTGCCTACCACAACTTTGAAGCCAACATGTCGTTTTAAAAGCACTGTGTTACTTTTTGTGCTGTAGATGATATATACTGATGATAGATACTGTTATTTAATAAAGTTATGCGTTCAAGTAACTAAGTCTAACAAGTAGTACTTCTGTAATCTCAGTCAAGTACCTTTACTGAAGTGGGAAATTCTATGACGTCCAGTTATTGCCTGAGAGAGAGAGTGTAATTCATTCCAAAGTGTGTGTGTGTGTGTGTCTGTGCATAGCTCCTTGGTTAGCAGAGAAGAAGCTTCAAACTCCTCAGTATTTCTTTGTAAATGAGCAGAGAGCTGCCAGCTCTGCAGAGCGCTCGGTAGAGCCTCCTCTCTAAAGCTCTTGTGGAAGAGTTAAGCTGCACAACTAAATCTCACTTTTAACCAGCAACAGGTCCTATAATATTATATTTTCTTACTTCCTTGTCATCCTTTTCTTTGTTTGAGGTAAGACTGATGCTCATCTCAAGCAATCATTTGGTCCACCCTCTATTTTCTCCTCCCTTTCTTTCTTTTGTCCTCCCTATGTCTTTTGTCCTTTCTTTCAGTTTGCATCCTGAGTCTCATTTTCTATGATCAACGGGGTTCTCCTTTTAATATTTAGTTTTTCATCACACTCCTTCTTTCCTCATGTCTTTCTCTCTGTATCATAATCCCATCTCTGAGTGGTTCCTCTTGAGGTTGGAAACCAAAAGACAAACAGAGCATAGTCCAAAAAGGAGGGGGACCAGTTCTCCCGTTACACCCCTGGCCTGCAGCCGCCCAGATGGAGAAGAAGATAAATACAAATATCGTGACACAGAAAAAGACTTTCTCTGTGAGGCTGACATCATCGAGTTAATGTGAGGACACTCCCAGATGACACACACACACACACACACACACACACACACACACACACACACACAGTGCAGTAAATGCTGGGTCATGTGGAGCACTGTGTGTTTGGAGGAGAATATCTAGAAGCTTCCAGAAATGTTTTGGAATGGAAGACGAGCCGTTCCTCAGGAGAGGCGATACTAACCCAACCAGCCACAGATGGAAAAGTCAATAATGATGTTTCATATGTTTATTTTTTCTGCTGATAAAGTAATATCTGCAAGAACCCTGTGGTCAGGCCATCTATGCTAAGTAAGAGAAAAGCACACAGACCGGCTTAGCCTCAGTCCTCCATTAACAACATCTTCTCAAACTCTGATCTGCCATGAAGAGACAGCTGATGTTTGGTGTTTTGCCTTCTTGTCTCGTCTTTTCCATCCTCGTCTCTGAGATCTGGTGCCAAAACGCTGGTGCAGTCTTAAAAGAGTGAGGGTATTCACAGCACATGGCCTTCAGCAGGGATAGAAACCAAGCTTATCCTCAAGGACAGTGTGGGTATGGAGGATATGTGAGTTCAAGGCTGACAAACAGGCCAAACATCACTATCAGGTTGTCTTTGCTCCCTTTACCCCCAGTCCTAACACAATGTACTGCATCTCCGACTCCTCAGATATATCTCACAGAAACCAATATCCTCTTAAGTTGCAGCTAAATAGTTAAAAAGTGTGTGGTTATGTTCTTGGTAAGCAAAACAGATTCCTACACGGTGGCATCACGGTTCCTACACATTTTGAGCAGATCTTCACGCTCATGACAGATCTAGTCTTTAGACCTTTATGAGAAGAAAAATGTGCTCATTTTTCAATGGGGGAGAAGTTCTTCAAACTACACGATAAAATACATTGTTTCTTGTAGTTCAAAAACATTGCTATGGGTGTTTTAACAGCTGGTACCCCTATTGGTAGGTACAGTGTCTTCCAAAACCATTACCAAATACATTCATAAAAATAATTCATTAAGAACGACAGTACTAGTCCGTCAAGTCTGAAGATCGCAGTCGAAACCCCCATTAGACTCATCTCTAGTGGGGATGAGTCCATCTACAGGTGAGAGATAGACCTTCTTGTGACCTGGTGTGGACCGAACAACTTGGAGCGCTACTCTCTAACGACAGTGGAGACGGTTGTGGGTTTTAGGAAGAACGCAGCCTCACCCGCCCTCATCACCCTGTGACTCCCCGGTCGACACTGTGGAGTCCTTCAGCTTCCTGGGTAACATCGTCACCAACAACATCGGATCTCAAGTGGGAGCAGCAGATCAGTTCTTTCACCAAAAAAGCTCAGCAGAGGATGTACTTCCTGAGGCAGCTGAAGACGTTCAACCTGCCAAAGATAATGATGGTGCACTTCTACACAGCCACCATTGAGTCCATCCTCTCCTTCTCCATCACGGTCTGGTACCTTTCTGCTATTGCCAAGGACAAGGGCATAAAGAAGGGTATCATTTACTCTGCTGACAACGTGATTGGCTGCCATCCTCCAGGAACTGTACACCTCCAGGACTCTAAGGCAGGCAGGTAAGATTGTGGCCCCTGCACTACTTCTAACATTAAGTCTCAAAATCTGTCACAATGTGTTACCTTAATGCACATCTTTTGGACTATCATCTCTGTATATATTTGCACATATTGTCGGAATATTGACGTGGAACGTCACCTTGCTAGCGGGGAAAGAGCCAGAGCTGGTGCAGGAGGTGGAGCGATACCAGCTAGATATAGTTGGACTCACCTCCACACACAGCGCTGGCTCTGGAACCAAGCTCCTGGAGAGAGGTTGGACTTTCCGGAGTTGCTCAGGGTGAGAGGCGCCGGGCGGGAGTGGGGATACTCACGAGCCCCCGGCTGAGTGCCGCTGTGTTGGAGTTCTCCCCGGAGAATGAGAGGGTCGCCTCCATGCGCCTACGGGTTGCGGGGAGCAAGGCAGAGTTCAGAGTATCCGGCCTTCTTGGAGTCGGTGGGAGGGGTCCTGGAAAGGGCGCCGCCTACCGACTCCATAGTTCTCCTGGGGGACTTCAATGCTCACGTGGGCAATGACGGAGAAACCTGGCGGGGGGTGATTGGGAGGAACGGCTTGCCCGATCTGAACCCCAATGGTGTCTCGTTATTGGACTTCTGTGCTTGCCACGGTTTGGCCATAACGAACACCATGTTCGAACATAAGGTGGCTCATAAGTGTACCTGGTACCAGAACACCTTAGGCCGGAGATCAACGGTCGACTTTGTAATTGTATCATTTGATTTGCGACCATATGTCTTGGACACTCGGGTGAAGAGAGGAGCAGAGCTGTGAACTGACCACCACCTGGTGGTGAGTTGGATCAGATGGCAGGGGAACCGGTTGGAAAGACCCGGCAAGCCCAAACGTGTAGTGAGGGTGAACTGGGAACGTCTGGCGGAGGACCCTGTCCGGGAGGTCTTTAACTCCCACCTCCGGAAGAACTTCTCTCACATCCCGAGGGAGGTTGGGGACATGGAATCCGAATGGACCATGTTCAAAGCCTCTATTGTGGACGCGGCCGCTAGGAGCTGTGGCCGGAAGGTCATCGGTGCCTGTCGTGGCGGCATCCCGAGAACCCGGTGGTGGACACCGGAGGTGAGGGAAGCCGTCAAGCTGAAGAAGGAGACCTTCAAGGCCTGGTTGGCCCAGGGGTCTCCCGAAGCAGCTGACAGGTACCGGCAGGCCAGAAGGGCTGCAGCTGCGGTGGTCGCGAATGCTAAAACTCGGGCATGGGAGGAGTTCGGGGAGGCCATGGAGAAGGACTTTCGGTTGGCCTCAAGGAGGTTCTGGCAAACCATCCGACGGCTCAGGAAGGGAAAGCAGGGCTTACCCCAGGCTGTTCTCAGCAAGGGGGGGGGAACTGCTGACCCGGACAGGGGACATCGTCGGGCGGTGGAAAGAGCACTTTGAGGAACTCCTAAACCCGACCAACATGTCCTCTGCAGAGGAGGCAGCACCTGAAGATCTAGGGGGAGGCTCACCCATATCCCTGGCAGAGGCCGCTGAGGTAGTCAAAAAGCTCCTTGGTGGCAAGGCGCCGGGGGTGGATGAGATCCGCCCTGAGATGCTGAAAGCGCTGGACATAGTTGGGCTGTCCTGGCTGACACGCCTCTTCAATGTCGCATGGGGGTCGGGATCAGTGCCCATGGACTGGCAGACCGGGGTGGTGGTTCCCATTTTCAAAAAGGGGGACCGGATAGTGTGCTCGAATTACCGGGGTATCACACTACTCAGCCTCCCGGGGAAGGCTTATGCCAGGGTGCTGGAAAGGAGGCTCCGACTGTTTGTCAAACCTCAGATACAAGAGGAGCAATGCGGATTCCGTCCCGGCCGTGGAACAGTGGACCAGCTCTTTACCCTCGCAAGACTACTGGAGGGGTTCTGGGAGTTTGACCAACCAGTCTACATGTGCTTTGTGGACTTGGAGAAGGCTTTCGACCGGGTCCCTCGGGGTTCTTGTGGGGGGTGCTGCGGGAGTATGGGGTGCCGGACCCATTACAACGGGCGATCCGGTCTCTGTACGACTGCAGTAGGAGCTGTGTCCGCATTCTCGGCAATAAGTCAGACACGTTCCCGGTGGGTGTTGGCCTCCGCCAGGGCTGCCCTTTGTCTCTGGTCCTGTTCGTGACTTTCATGGACAGGATATCTAGGCGCAGCCTAGGGGTGGAGAACGTCAGGTTCGGGGGTCTCGGGATCACCTCTCTGCTGTTTGCAGATGATGTGGTCCTGTTAGCCTCCTCGGATCGTGACCTCCAGCATTCACTGGGGTGGTTTGCAGCCGAGTGTGAAGCAGCGGGGATGAGAGTTAGCACCTCCAAATCTGAGGCCATGGTGCTCTGCCGGAAACCGGTGGATTGCTCCCTCCAGGTGGGGACGGAGTGCCTACCTCAAGCGAAGGAGTTCAAGTATCTCGGGGTCTTGTTCACGAGTGAGGGTAAGATGGAGCTGGAGATCGACAGACGGATCGGTGCGGCTGCAGCAGTAAAGCAGGCGCTGCACCGGACCGTCTTGGTGAAGAGGGAGCTGAGCCGGAAGGCAAAGCTCTCAATTTACCACTCGGTCTACGTTCCTACCCTCACCTATGGTCACGAACTCTGAGTCGTGACCGAAAGGACAAGGTCGCGGCTACAAGCGGCCGAAATGAGCTTCCTCCGTAGGGTCGCCAGGCTCAGCCTTAGAGATAGGGTAAGGAACTCGGTCATCAGGAGGGAGCTTGGAGTCGAGCCGCTACTCCTTCGCGTCGAAAGGAGTCAGCTGAGGTGGTTCGGGCATCAAATTAGGATGCCTCCTGGATGCCTCCCACTGGAGGTTTTCCAGGCACGTCCAACTGGGAAGAGACCCCGGGGAAGACCCAGAACACGCTGGAGGGATTACATCTCCCAGCTGGCCTGGGAACGCCTCGGGATCCCCCAGAATGAGCTGGAACATGTTGCCGGTGAGAGGGAAGTCTGGGTCAGCCTACTTGGCCTGTTGCCACCGTGACCCGACCCCGGATAAGCGGAGGAAAATGGATGGACGGATGGATATAGTCTGTGTAGTGTGAACTGCTGTATATATTTTGACCTAAACCAAACCAAACCAAACGTCACATCATGAAACAGTGATTTGTAATGAAGCAGTCCTGTAGAGAGATTTGCATCAGATCAACATTTTTTTGCATGTTTGGTTCTGGGGACACACAACGACATGGACACACAACGCATTTAGTCATTTCATTTAATCGTTTCATTTGTAGGACTTGTTGGATTCATATGACAATTTCCTATTCTGCCACCATTATGATTAAGGTTTTGTTGGGTTTAAGCACAGAAACAACTTCAGGAGAGATCATGCTTTGGGTTAAATACAACTATTGCGACAACCTTCGTTGTCATGGTTAAAAGAAACAACGTTGACTGTTGGTAGGAAACAGGACAAAACTGTGATCTCCAGGACAGATGAGCATTTGCTTAGTGAGAGAGGAGTTTCTTAAACATAATTTGTTTTGTTGCCAGTCACACAATATGAGAATAAAACTTTGTCACTGCCAATAGTGCCACAAGTGTCAGATATTGTCTGCTCAAATTAAAAAATGTCAAGCTTTCAATTGAAAGGGAACCAACTGTAGGGCTAATACTTTATCACAAGTCAGTATTAGAGAGCTAGTCAGTGGCAGAGACAGGGTGTGGGAACAGGAAACACATCTGTGACCTCCACAGATGTCAGATCGTGGGATGAAGTCGTCTCTGCAGCCTGATCCCAAATCAGGACTGTTCCCAGCAGAGGCTTAAACCGGGATATGAATATGGTAATCTGATAGCAGTTCAGTTCCTTGGGCAGTGGATGACTTGTCCTGGGAGCCACCCATGGGTGTTCCAGTGGACTTAATCAGGCTGTGATGTTTGGTTGTAAAGCTGTCCACACTGTGTGGAATCCCCCCTTCTCCCAGGTTGGAGTGGCAGCAGAGCAGGTTGGGCAAGGTAGCCTGCACAGCCCTCTCCCAAGACAGTCCCAAGCCAAATGGAATAGATCATTCTTCCAGGGTCAACTTGAGGGTCTCTCCCTAGTTGGACCGACCCGGAATAGGTTTCTGGAAGGATCTACTATGAACTCTGTCTGATTGTCCACACTCCTCACCCCAGAGCATCAATGGGACAGTGAATTGTGTGGAAAAGCAACCATTGGTTTTTAAGATATATTGTCACGGATCACAGTGCTGATCATTGGGACGGTTTCACCTGATATTACTCGATGAAAGGTCGGGGAGGGGTCACTTCATTTTACGGATCCTCTCAGTGGATCAAGAATATAATACTACAGCACATTTAATGACAATCTGTCCAACAAATATGAAGATTTCGTGTTGTGGACCTCGGAGGACTTTACAGCTGAGGCACAAGAACTACAACAACATTCATTCAGCGAATAGCTACAGTATCAGTGGTGGTTATGGAGCCTTACATTTCATCCAGTACAGTTTAAGGCAAACTTTATCTACGTTCATCCATAAACCGTGAGTAACAAATGTACTTTGTGCTGGTGTCATAGTCCACTGGTGTCAGCTTACATTAAATACAAACACCCGTCAACAAGGCTACAAGGCTAGCATGTAGCAAGGGCATGTGGTCAGAGATAATTGAGCTATTTTGTTTCCTTCCTGTGTCTGTCCTCTAAAGGAGAGCTAGCCTAAACAAAACAACAAGGAGGCCATGTTTGTCTTCCTTCACTTGTGTGTGCTGCTATATTCACATTCCACCCCAGCCAACCATTTAACCCAATACTCAGGTGACCTGTACCATGAAAGGAGGGTTTAATTCAAAATGATTATTAGAAAGACAAAAGGAGGGCATGTGACATTCACTCTTCCTGTTCCTCTCTCTCACGCACATGAAATAAAATCTTCCTGCTGAAGTCTCTCAGCACGGGGAAAAAGGCTAAACACCAGTGAAAAACAGAAGAACACATCCTCTTTTTTACAATTTTATCCTTTCAAGACCAAACAATTCACTGTGTCCTCTCACACTGAGGGGTCGATGAACAACATAAACACACACACACGCAAGAGTCACCTGACAACCAATATTTTAACCGGTGAAAGCATCCGTCAGTGCCGGCTAAAAACATTCAAATCCATGTATTTTCTCACCGGTGCAACGACTGGATCTCGAAGTGAGATTGTTTGTTTAATATCCTTATCATAGAGACCACGAGCTTCAAACACACAGCCTCATTAGGAGAAGCCACAGCACACTGCTTCACAATCTGACATGAATGTGACTTGACTTTAAAACACAAAATCCAAACAGCAGCTCTGCAACAAACAAAGCCACTATTTCTCCCCCAGCATGCACCAGGTCTGAGTATATCATAGTCCAACAACACAAGATAACCAGCTCCTGCTAGAAAACACAGCAGGAAACAGGCAGATACATGGAAAGTGAATGTCTTACCTGGTGAGGAGGTGAGATGCAGTCGTACAGCAGATGGACATGGAGAGAAAAGACAGGAAGACAATCTGTTAGCTGCTACGTTTAGCATGCTGAACAGAGAGAACAGTGTGAAACATGGAGCAGGTCAGACTCATACTTGACAATATGGATATTATTTCTGTCTTCATCAAAAATCCTCAAATTGACATAGTTGGATAAAAGTATTATTTTCATAGTGTTGGTTAAAACTCTTCCACATTGCTGGACAGCATGTGCTCCAAACTGAATGACAATCACTGCGTCCACAATGATCTGCTGCTCCTATCGGTCCGGCCTCGTTTAACACCCGTCTGACACATGCAACTATTCTTACAGGCTGCAGCATTCCCAAGAGGGTCTCTCATTTTACATTTACAAGGTCAGCACTGTCAAGACAGTTTTGTTATTGATCCACTGCACAAATCCACATGTTCAGCAAAACTGGTTGTTCCTTAGCTGAGGTACTGATCACAGTAATGCTATTGAAATGAAGTGATTTTGCTGAAATATGTCGCCCTGTAAATGCTGTGGAGATCATATCAGTTCACTCCAATGATGAACAGGTTGACGGAATTTGCTGTTTGGTATTGTATGTGACTCACTTAATGAAGGCATGAGACTACAATGACGTTAGCAGAGCTCCATGGAAACCTGGCCCAAATCATCCTGCATGGAGACTGACTGTGCCAAGACTGCCCACTGAGAAAGACCAGTGTGGGTAATGATGGCTTTTGCACTTCTGTAATTTACCTTTTCTACTATTCATTACACTTCAGAGCAGATGAAGCACTTTGTCCTCACTTCTTTTTGTAATGCAATACTTTAAAAGCATGACGATAGCTGCAGGCTGTCAGACTCAGATATCCATCTTCTTTTAGCGATGAGGCCTTGCATTGTATGACATGGTGATTTAGATTATGTTCTCACTCTTTAGCCACACCGTAACAAGTCAGACTGGTGCATCTGCTGCCGGAAGGCCGAAACAGAGGACGACGAGACGTTTCTTCCCTCCAGACCTTCAGGTCCCGAACAAGTGATTGTTCACATATTTATTAATTAATTTACCCGACATGCCTTCCTGTTATACTGATGACATCATCACCCCCAAGGTTGCATATATTATTATGTACTGCTTAAATTGTTTCACTTCTCTGAAACTCACTCAACATTGAAAAAACGATTATACTGCCTCATTATTGACTCACTGTTTCAGCAAAAGCTTTGATAACGAGGCAGCACAGTGCATGAGGGATCAGACTTGAAATTGGTTAACCAGTGACTGTTAACCAGTGACTGTAGACCAGTGACTGTTAACCAGTGACTGTAGACCAGTGACTGTTGACCAGTGACTGTTGACCAGTGGCTGTAGACCAGTGACTGTTAACCAGTGACTGTAGACCAGTGACTGTTGACCAGTGACTGTTAACCAGTGACTGTTGACCAGTGGCTGTAGACCAGTGACTGTTAACCAGTGACTGTTAACCAGTGACTGTAGACCAGTGACTGTTAACCAGTGACTGTTGATTAGTCACTGTAGACCAGTGACTGTTGACCAGTGGCTATAGACCAGTGACTGTAGACCAGTGACTGTTGACCAGTGACTGTTAACCAGTGACTGTTGATTAGTCACTGTAGACCAGTGACTGTTGACCAGTGACTGTTAACCAGTGACTGTAGACCAGTGGCTGTAGACCAGTGACTGTAGACCAGTGACTGTTGACCAGTGACTGTTGACCAGTGACTGTTGACCAGTGACTGTAGACCAGTGACTGTTGACCAGTGACTGTAGACCA
>NW_022280079.1:619251-619574 GCF_004355925.1 Anarrhichthys ocellatus | reverse complement strand
CTCATCTCAGGTTAACTAACTCAGACTGAAGTTTATCTCATCTCAGGGTAAGTAACTCAGACTGAAGTTTATCTCATCTCAGGTTAACTAACTCAGACTGACGTTTATCTCATCTCAGGTTAACTAACTCAGACTGAAGTTTATCTCATCTCAGGGTAACTAACTCAAACTGAAGTTTATCTCATCTCAGGTTAACTAACTCAAACTGAAGTTTATCTCATCTCAGGTTAAATAACTCAGACTGAAGTTTATCTCATCTCAGGTTAAATAACTCAGACTGAAGTTTATCTCATCTCAGGGTAACTAACTCAAACTGAAGTTTA
>NW_022280079.1:586479-619241 GCF_004355925.1 Anarrhichthys ocellatus | reverse complement strand
CTGAAGTTTATCTCATCTCAGGGTAACTAACTCAAACTGAAGTTTATCTCATCTCAGGGTAACTAACTCAAACTGAAGTTTATCTCATCTCAGGGTAACTAACTCAAACTGAAGTTTATCTCATCTCAGGGTAACTAACTCAGAGTTTTCACTACACCTGCTTTCTGAAACAAGGCCCTGGACTTAACATGAGGAAGACATTTTTATTTATTTTATATGTCAGGTATCAGGCGTTATACTGAATGTACATTCATGGTATGTTTTCATTCTACTGTTTATTACCTGTTTTTCTTCTATTTGTTTTATGCTCAATGATTGATGTCTTTATTGACAGATCAGGTTTTTTTCTCACTTAATTATTTGGACTGTAAAAAATACTTGCTCATTATTCTTCTTTTGATCGACAAATTCTTTCATATGTAATTACACAGCAATGGTTTGGGTGACATTACAGCCGCAATGTGTGTTTAGAATGAGCACAAAGACAAACTGTGTTTGACGCGATTACATATGAAGTCAGAATAGAGACAAGAGAGGATGCTTATGTGCCCTGGAGGTACAGATTGAGGCAGAGATGGGTCCGTGCTATTTGAATTTGGCTGTACTTGAGCAAAACATTGACACTTATTAAAGAAAAGGAAACTGGTGAGATTTGAGAAATGTCGGTGGCTGACCTGTCACATGAACACAGACGCACTTCACCATACACACGGTCAGAGTGTTTGTTGCTAGCAAGCTTACGTCTGCACAGCTAATACATAAGGCAAATAAATACAGAAAACAAAACAATCAATCAACAAACTTATCACTGCCAAAAAACTCCTTATTCATTTCAAAGCAAATGAAAATGTGAAAGGGCGATGGAGTCGCATTGGTTGGAGCAGGTCCATTACAGTATTTTGTTAGTCTGAATGCCTTAGCAGTGGTGCCTAAAATGTTTAATTTATTATGACTATACACTATACACTACACTATAAGGATACTTGTAGAGTGACCATAATGAAAAGGGTTCTTCCTCTGTGGAGCATGAATGTAGTCAGTACATTTCGTGTTGATGTGGTCATTAGAAATGTTACACATTAGAACTTAAAATATTGGCCTGATGCTGGCTCCGAAGAGGCTCTGGGGTCACATGTTTCATCCTCGGGGGAGCATGAATTCCCACAGGAAATTCTCTGGTTGGAACAATATCTCGTTCTACAAGAAAGTGTTCTTCTGAAAAGCAGTCCAACTGAATGAATGACATCATATCATTAGGGATTGCTAACATTTGGGGCAAATAAACTTTTCTTGTCTGCCAGGGACAGAAAAACACATCACTTCCTGTGCAGCAGAGGGTTTTCCCACCAAACATCTTCCAGCCAATGTTGAAGGCTTATTGGTTGATTCAGACTTTGATAAGGAAGTGCTTTGGCAGCAGCGCTCCGTATTTAGATGCTAACAGCATCGTTAAGAACTCTAAGTGGTTTTAGTTTTGATCTTTATTAATCCAGGGATGTCTGGCTAAGCATTGATCCTTTCTTTCTAGCAGTTCACACATTGAAGACCTTTTGGGAGCTGCATGCTACAACAGCAACCTGCTGCAGCTGCCAGAGGTCAAGTGTGTACCTGTCTGCCTGGCTCTCGTAGCTCTCTCTCTCTCTCCATGTAAGGCTGGGAGTCTGTGGAGACACGTCAGCTTTAATGGACTGCATATACACACAGGGAGTAGTGAGGCGAGTGAAAGAGACTACAGGCAGGGAAAACCAGGCACAGACACAAGGGGAGGTTTGACAGCAATGGAAGAACTGGAAAGCCTGTTAATCAATTACAACTCCAAATTCCACTCCATCCAGTCAGTCAGTGAAATGCAGGTGTCAACATCCAGCAAACACTCAGCTGTCAGTCCAACAGCCTTGTTCTTGAGGCCTTTTCCCACTGTTTGTAAGTGAGGCTGTTTGAAGTTTGTGTCTTCAAAGGAACGAAGCAGCAACTACATTTCAGTGTTGCACAAATCAAAGGTTACACAGGCTGACACCATAAAGAGTCCAGGAGAGAAGGGCTTTAACTGTGAAGCAAGTGAATCATCACTGCAAACTAAACAAAGTGCTCTAACTGCACGACAGGACTGTGGAGCAGGATCAGGAATGATGGCATCACATGTTTAGTTAATCTCAGATTAAATATAATCAGATCTGATTTAGGCAGCTTTACACTAAATAACTATTTGGCAAAGTATTTAACAATAGCTCATTTAGCAGTTTGTTCTGACAGACTGGGTTAAATGTGTCTGAGTCACTAACTGACATGTTGTATATAACGCCGTTAACTCTGTAATCCTGCTTTCATGATGTGGACATACTCACTGTTCTCTCCTCACGGAGACTCCAGCTGATAACTACGATAAGCTAAGTTGGCTTTTTTCTGTATTTTTCAGTATATTATACATTCTATTTCATTTGTATTATACAGTAGTCGTTTGTATTTTGCAAATGGAAATATTGAGGTTGAGGTTGAATTATAAATACATTTCTAGAGTGTATTGTGGTGTTTATGGTCACCAGTAGAACAATCCCTGGTTGAATGATGCGGTTCATTTCTCCATCACACTTAACACAGCTGTCATCCTGTTTGTAATTGTTCACCACCATAATAACCTTACATGACGTGCATGCATGAATGCAACATCTTTGTGTGTTTAAGTGCAGTGGCCAACAGAAGCGTGTGTGACAGCCGAACACAGGAAGAAACGCTAGAAGAGGAACTGGTCGGCCTGTCTGCTTGGTTTACACACTGTTTACATTCTGCAGTGCACAGGAGCTGTGAGGACTCCTCTGCAAAGGATGAGAGACACACTCAGGCTTAAACTGAAAGTCTCTGGGACTAACCCCTCACCAAACCAAATTCAAGATGTAAGCTGTGCAGAAGTGCCCATCCACCCACACAGCTCCCCACAAACTATCAGGCAGACTAATATCACAACATTTTATATACAGAGCGTAAAATAATTACATTGCATCACACACGTCTCTCAGACTGGGAGTAAACTCATCAGTACCAGAGAGTAGCTAAGCTGCAGTACTAGTTCATACATTTCCCAGCAGCCTTCGAGAGGCGGAGCAAAGATGAAGAACATGTAAAGTTTTTTGACGACATAACTACTGGTAACATGAACAAACACCGATCCTATTCAGGGTCACAGGTGTGTGTGTGTGTGTGTGGGGGGGGGGGGGCATTAGATTGAAATGTATTGGGCGCATGAAGATATTTTGGCCCCATGGTGGCCCCACATTAAAGGTCAGGGGTCACCAACAGCATCAGAATTCATCCTCTGGGGACCAAGACAATCTATTGCCAATTTGTTGGCAATATGGCCGTAATAATTGAGATGTGTTGACCTTCATCCTGCTGCAAAAGCCACATAAATCATTTCAGTATGAATGTTATTGATGTCACCCGAGGACTGGTGCTTCTTATAACGGACAGTTGTCTCTTTTGTGTCACCACAATCAGTTCATAAGAGTGTGTGTTGCCTCTTCTCCAGATGCTCAATATGTCTTTTGGAGAGTAAAACTCTTCATCTGCACCACATGTGTTCGTTTAGAACTGGTAAGCAAACACTGATTCAAGCTTCAGTCAGCAGACATTAGGAAGGCTTAGAATACACAACTGTGCTATGACTCACCAAATACATTCACTTATTGTAGGATCGTTTAGCTGCATAATAATCACATTTCATTCCTCAGGTGAGTGTACTTTGTTACACATTGGTACAGTTTACAACATAACAGGCCAGAGAGGAGATGAGAGGCAATAACTCCGCATCATGTATCACTGAATAATTACACTAATTAATTGATCAGGCCAGATGTCTCTCCACTCCCACTGCAGTCTATTCCAGAGTTCATTCATTTTGTGAGGCGGGTGTGTGTGCATGCTAAACAGTTCCCTGCGGCTAGCCTCCGTCAGGCCACTCCTCTCGTCTTAAACATAAATATGAGTGAGAGTGAAACCAAAAGAGATGAGCTAATCATGGTCACAATCATGTGTCACAATCATGTGACCATGATTGTGCACGACTCCAGCCACCCCTCACACAGTCTCTTTAGCCTCCTGCCCTCTGGGAGAAGATACCGGAGCCTCCGTGCTCGCACCACCAGACTCTCAAACAGCTTCGTCCACCAGGCTGTTAGGAAGCTGAACTCTCTGAACTCTCTCCCTCCTCTCTTTTAAGACTCCCCATGTCCAACTGCTGCTAAATACAGATTGATAGTTTTTATTTTATTTTTTCTCTTATTATATACATATATATTGTCTAAATGTTTTTTTAATCTATTGCACTGCATTCACTTTATATGTTTATATGTTTATATGTTGGACTAGAGAGAAACGTCTTTTCAACTCCCCTGTATGTCCAGTATATTGTGGAATTGACAATAAAGCAAACTTTGAACTTTGAAACTAATTAGCAGCTACATCACCTCTGCTGTTGACTCTTTCTCTCTGAATGACGGAGCTACAGAGACACAACTACGTCATTTATGAGAAGCATGTTAACATTCAAACATGCTCACATCTGCTCTGTACCAGCTGGACATGGATGCTGCCCGTCATCATTTCATATTCCAGTGTAAACAAAGCTGTCAGAGTTTGTTTGCTCACATACAGAAGGAACCTAATGACAATTCAACCAATAAGATCAGTTTGGGTTATTACTCTGGTCCAGCATTCTGTTACCTGTGAAGAAGACTGACTCTCTTTCACTTAGTCAGCCTGACATCATGCTCGTGTTTTCTGTAGTGAGTGATGTGTTTTCCACTTACATCACCTTCAGTCAACACTAGGAGCAATCAGATGAATCATTTCAATCAATTCAGAACTAGTTGTGCAACAACAACATGTTTGTTTCCCTCTGACTGCTGTGTTCAGCTGCCACCTCAGTGAGCACAACGTTATCATAACCAACGTTATCATAACCAACCCGGGACAACTGAACCCCATTTGTGATATGGTAGTATTTGAGATTAAATGATGA
Source organism: Anarrhichthys ocellatus (assembly GCF_004355925.1). NCBI lineage: Eukaryota > Metazoa > Chordata > Actinopteri > Perciformes > Anarhichadidae > Anarrhichthys > Anarrhichthys ocellatus. The sequence continues at coordinate 614,227 of NW_022280079.1, read as the reverse complement.
CTCATTTATAATAACTTGAAAGTGTTTATGTTGAATGTATTCATACCAGGTCATTATAAATGAAGAGCCGTGTAGTCATTGGTTCTTCCCTTTACTGTCCAGAAAAGCCACAGCAATTAAGATACATGTTTTAATCATGAATAGAATACTAGCAAAACCTTTTAGTTATGCAATCATCACATGTTGAATTATTTTGACGATGCTGCGTTAGAGGGAATTCCATATTCCAAAAAACTCTTTTTGTAATGAGTTGACATTCTTTGCTCTGCTTTGAGGGTTATCCAGAGGAATTCTGGGAAATGACCACCGGAGGTGGAAGAACATTAGATAGATGAGATATAGCAGCATTATGTAGAGAGCCAGAGGCAATGTGGAGAAAATGATACAAATGGGTCAAAATGTGAAGGTTTTGTGGTCTGTCACACAAATGTATCAATCTGCCACAAAATGAAAATAAAATATTCTTCATGACCTATAGTCCTGGATGAAAGTATTGGACCAACTGTCCGGCTCATCTCTGAACACAAAGCAGGAAGCTTCACAGCATACTGCTACAGACTGTTAACTACCAAAATAAAAGCAGCAGCACGACCACAAACAAACCCGCAATTTCCTTCCCAGCATGCCTCAGATCTGAGCACCTGAGCAGAAACCCATTACAGTGATAAAAGTACAGGTCTTACCTGTTGAGGTGTGATGTCGTCGCACAGCAGATGGTCGTGGAAAGAGAAGAGACAGAAAGAGAATGTGTTAGCTGCTGTTTGACAGAAACACTGAACAGATGAAGCAGTGAAATGATCATTCAGACATCCAACAGTAAAAGAACTCAAGGCCAACAAATCTGATAAAACAGTTAAACCAGATTATTGTAATACACATTGGACCAGAATATTGATCGGCAGTAGAACTGACAGCTAGAGTATTACACACGACAACAAAGAGCCGAACAGAAGGTACTAGCAAGGCTCCAGTTGCATGAGAGAATGTGTCTTCCACTTGGCAGTTTCTCTCTAAAAGGAAAGGCTTATGAACCAAAACTGTTCAGTATATTGTTTATTAGTGAGTTGTGCTTTTAACGTTCATACATTGCTATGAATGAGCAATACAGTAGAATGGTGAGTTTGCAGGAGAATGTGAAAGGTGGCACAGAAAGATGTCAAGTCAAGGGGACAAAGATAATACTACACCCTCAAGGCTAATAGAACGTATCTTATCATTTATAAGTGTGTTATAAGCGCTATGACACGCTGTGTGACTTCATGTCCCTTCCAGGGCTCCATGGTGTTAAAAGGGTTCAGGCATTGATTGCTCTATAAAGGAACAATGTGTAGCATGGAGATATAATATTAATATCTATGTCTTCATTAGTGTATAATGACCTGAAACTAAGAATCCTTTTGCTTTCATTAGCTTAGAATGAGCCGGTCATATCCACGTAGGGATCAGGGTCACCTGGAAGAGGCGTACGACACGCAAACCTTGTGATCTATAAAAACTAACTTGACGGGAGAATGTGCGCACCTCTGCGGAAACTCTGACCCACGTGTACGAACAGTTTGGAGACACTCGTGGTCAGCTGATGAAACTATCATCATTCGTAAGATTACGTCAACTAGTGCTAAAGAACTGCAGAACAGAGCGTCATTAGTTTCAGCAGTCTTCTAATACTGTGCAGCTATCACCAAGTACGACGTTCGATAGTTAGTGAATGAATCACTGCAGTGAACACGACTGTATTTATTCATGGTTGATTGCATAGTGACAGATACAACATACTGTACACAGACAACCTGTAAACAGCTCTCTGATCAGTATCAGAGCTCACTGCAGCAGAGCAGTCACCAGGGTGATGTCCCTCACCTTCTGCAGTCACCTCACCTTCACCTTCATCACCTGCACATTACGATTGTGTAAATCAGCAAAGTGTGGAATAAAGCCAGTGACGGCGCTCGTACGATCACTCCGTCTCCTCGTTATCAGTCCGAATCATAATGCCATCAGAGAACATACGTAAATAAATACATATATTGTGTTCACCTATCAAACTTCCCTTTCTTTACGATATCCAGGCTGGTGGATACCACCGACTGTCACCATCATGTTGGAAGCGATCAGTCTGATTGCTGTAAACACATAAACACTATGGTGACTGGTGATGTGTTCTGTTGTACAGTAGATACTCTGATGTACAGTAAATACTCTTGTACAGTAAATATTCTGTTGTACAGTAGATACTCTGATGTACAGTAAATACTCTGATGTACAGTAAATACTCTTGTGCAGTAAATATTCTGTTGTGCAGTAGATACTCTGTTGTACAGTAAATATTCTGTTGTACAGTAAATACTCTGATGTACAGTAAATACTCTGTTGTGCAGTAGATACTCTGATGTACAGTAGATATTCTGTTGTACAGTAAATACTCTGATGTACAGTAAATACTCTGTTGTACAGTAGGTACTCTGTTGTACAGTAGATACTGATGTACAGTAAATACTCTGTTGTACAGTAGATACTCTGATGTACAGTAGATACTCTGAAGTACAGTAAATATTCTGTTGTACAGTAAATACTCTGATGTACAGTAAATACTCTGTTGTGCATTAGATACTCTGTTGTGCATTAGATACTCTGTTGTGCAGTAGGTGCTCTGTTGTACAGTAAATATTCTGATGTACATTAAATATTCTGTGGTACAGTAGATACTCTGTTGCACAGTAGATACTCTGTTGTACAGTAGATACTCTTTTGTACAGTAAATATTCTGTTGTACAGTAGATACTCTGATGTACAGTAAATATTCTGTTGTACAGTAGATACTCTGTTGTACAGTAGGTACTCTGATGTACAGTAAATATTCTGTTGTACTGTAGGTACTCTGTTATACAGTAGGTACTCTGTTGTACAGTAGATATTCTGTTGTACAGTGGGTACTCTGTTGTACAGTAAATACTCTGTTGTACAGTGGATACTCTGATGTACAGTAGGTACTCTGTTGTACAGTAGATACTCTGTTGTACAGTAAATTCTCTGATGTACAGTAGATACTCTGATGTACAGTAGGTACTCTGTTGTACAGTAGATACTCTGATGTACAGTAGATACTCTGTTGTACAGTAGATACTCTGATGTACAGTAGATACTCTGTTGTACAGTAAATACTCTGATGTACAGTAGGTACTCTGTTGTACAGTAGATACTCTGATGTACAGTAGATACTCTGTTGTACAGTAGATACTCTGGCACCAGTAGGATGTGTAAATGGAAGTGGGAGTGAACGAGTGTTCTTCCTCTCGGTAGTCTCTGTGATTCCCCATAAAGAGCCGCTGATCAGCAGCTCATGTTTATGCATCAACATTCATAAGGTGCTCTGCTTTGACCATATATGGCGTGTAGAGGGCGGCATGTGAAGCTGAACCAGCTGATCACATTTATTGATTATAAAAGGAAATGTCTCACTGGCAGGAAGGTTTTATAGATCTGAATATGTTTTGCCGTTTGTGCATTTCCTGCTTTGAACATACGCAAACATTTAGTGTGGATCCTCCGCTCTGCTTTAGAGATGAGACCTCTGGTGCTCTTCACAGAGTCCACCATGTCTCTACAGCAGCCTACAACGGACAAACCAAACAGTGATTCTAGAGAGAAGCTTTCATGTTTTAACGTCACCTGAAGGCCACCCTACTTCTTCAACACACTTGTCAAACAGCAGAGTGTAAAGTCGTGGTACCTAAAGAACTGTTATTATGGTATGGATGTGCCTCTGAGCAAGGCAAATGGCTTCACCAGGGTTTTGGAGCATGAGGAGTGAGTGGAGGAGAATTCAGTTGGTTGTTATCTGCAACTGCACTAGATGCTCCCAAATCCTACTCACTTAAAGGTGTTGATTGAAGAAATGAGAGGTATGAGCTCTGGCCTTGTGTGAACTACAGAGAGGATGCTTGGTAGACCAGAAGTCCAACGGAGATAGGATCTTTATATACTGTTAACAGTCAACTAAGAATACACGCAACACAATGAAGCAGCTCCTGCACGTACCAACTCCTCTGCACAGCTCTGGCAGTGTGTGTGCAGAGAGACGAGTGATGAGCAGAGCCAGAGGCTGCTGCTGCTACGGACAACCATCCACTCTTCTCTCATCCTTCCCTTCTCCTCTCGTCTAAGCTCCTCTTCTCCTTCTCCCCTCTCTTTATTTCTCTCATGACCTCCATTCAACACTTTCTCAGACTCTTACTTCTGCTCTCTCCTCTTCTCCATGTTCTCCTCTCTTCTCCCCTCCTCTCCTGAGAGTACTCTCCTGCACATCTCCTCCTCTCTCCCCGCCTTCCGTCTATGTCCTTCATCCTCTCACTTCTGTCTCCTGTCCTCTTATGTCCTCCTCAAAAATGACAGACTCAAAAGTACTCATCGTCTTCTCCTTTACTCATCTTTCCCCATCTCTTCCCTCAGAGCTTCTTCTCTTCTCTTCTCTTGCAATTCCTAATGAGTCTACACAGGAAAGTAAAACTCCAGAAAAGTGATGATAAAGCTCTGGAATTCTAATTCATTTGTGTTCCAGTATTTGAATGATTTGATGTGTAAAACATGGATTACACCATTCCATAAAAATGGGGGATTTGAGAGAACCTTATTAAAATGATGGTTAACTTTGGTAAAACAGAGTCAAAGATGACTTTTAGTCCCTATTATGGTTCAAGATCCAATCCTACACTTCCCACAATGCAACTGGATACCATCTTTCATTAGACCCTTCCTGTCTGGTGAATAGGTCAGGTTTGCCATTCTAACTTTTAACTCCAACCCAGGACGACCCTGATGAAGGCTCCCTCTACTTCCTGTTAGCTCTCTTTATTCTGACCACTTCCTCCATCTGTACAACTCATCTGGTTTGTGCTCTGAGTGTCAATCAATGCAACACTTCCAAGTCCATCCTCCTCCAGACCAAGGGTATGAAGTGAATAATATATTGCTCACCATGACCTTAATATGTGATGATAGGAACATTACAGTTACTTCTATTAGAGTAACAAGCACAAATTCTAGAGCATGAATCTGTGTGTACAAGTTAAAGAAGCGGTTTATCCCGACAGCGGTCCAGAACTTCCTAACCCTCTCCTCAGATCACCAACCCTTCACCTCTCCACATGTGAACCTCCATCAATGTTGGACTGCTCCTAACCTTCTCCTCTCCTCTGCCTTACGAGCAGCTTGTCTCCTCAGCCTCTTCTCCTCCGCATCACTATTGTGTCGCTGCCCACTCACATGTTTAGCATCTTACATAAAGTCATTAGTACAGGTGGTTCATTTTGACTCTGAACAATGTTATGATTTTCTCTTCTTTCCATTGTTCCACTGCCTACAGATTTACTCTCTTATGTAAAGTCATCAGTAAAGGGGTCCCTTTGCACAATGTTTAGACACCCACGCAGTCCAGCCTGAGAGGAAGATGTGGAAGTAGCAATGGAACACAAAAGAGACGGGAGGAGGATGATAGGGGACAGATTACAACACAGAGACATGTGATTGTGTGAGAGAGATGAGCAGTCGGAGATAGAGGGAGAGAGGGCGTAGACACTAAGCTGACAGAGAGGAACACCGTCACGCTGAGCTGGAGAGATCGCTCTACTGCTTTCACTCCTTTTCTTCTCTTCCTGTTCCTCATCCTCCGATTCCAGATGCTCTGCTTCCTCTTTGAACCGTTGCTATTCATTTATTGCACATACTTCTATATTCCACAAATCTCTCATCCACGTCTGGAGAAAACACACCAAAGAAGAAGAAAAGAATGAATGGAACTAGCTTCCATGACACCAGCACAAACACACTTGGACCACAGATCCATTATTTCATTTGTATTATTATTATGATTTACTTTGAGGATTTCACACAGTCCATTCAACACACACCTGTCCGTTCTAAAACTAGGATCACAGAAAAGATGGATACAGTAGAGGAGACACATTCATCACCATGTTAACTGTGAACCTTCAGCAGCGTCATCTGTACAGCAGTGCAGAGGTCACTGCCTCAAGCTGAGCCCACATCACACTGTGAAGGAGCTGCACTAAAGTCAAGTCACAGCAGGAGTGCCACTCAGTCACAGTGATTCTTACATGTGTTGTTAAAAGATTTAAAGATCTAACCCTATGTCTCATGATCGCTGCAGCACAACCAGAGATCTTTTCTATTTCACACATTCTTCTTCCTTGTCAAAACCTGCCGCCTACGTTACCCACAATGCAACTCTAATCATTGATCCCTAACAGTTGTGTGTTGCTCGTAGCAGCTAATGGAGCCTTTTAAGCTATTTAACGTGTTACAACTGACTAGCTCATTAGCGATCTAGCCTTGTGGATGTTTGGTAGCTATGAGACCTTTTTCACAGCAGACATGTTGACGCATAGCAAGAAAAGCTGTCGTTATACACTAATAACGGCTGCATTCCACTTAGGGCATGTCCTGGTATTGTGCCTGCTGGCTCACTGGAATAGCTTACGAGGACTGTGGTGAAGCCTGACCGGAGTGGCTTCTGAAGGAGGCAGACACCAGAGACTTTGTTCAGATATCAAAAAGGTGTTTTATTTATAAAAGTGCCCTGCTACACGTGTAACCAAACATATACACAAACAAAACAAACGTTCAACTGAATAAAACTCAACTCATCGTAACGTAACATAATCACATGCACACAGCTACACACTGATCTTCCTTACTGTCCCCTGTTCAGTCAAACTCATCTCCTTATATAGGGCCTCCTATCAGCAGGATTCACTTCCTACCATGAGTGCAGGTGACACCACTTACTGACTCACTAGTTAACAGACAAAAGCTCTACATTACAGCACCCCTTTAGGTAGCCAACAATTTTATATGGTTTATAATTTACTATACACTCACAACAATGTAAAACAGATCACAACTAAACTACAAATCTACCTGTACATACTCTACTCCCCCCCATACTTGGTTTGACCCAATGACGTCACTATTGACATCATCCAGTGTATAAATAGAGGAAATGGTTGGGTGCCTTCCCCTTTAACCTCTGGAACACATGATGGGTATGGTACACAAACAATTGACAAGCATGGTCAGATTTATAGATGAGTGTAATATGGGGACAAATGGTGAGTTCTCACCCACTTTGTCACAAGGACACTTAATGGAACAGAGCCATTGTTAATTTTATCAATTCCACCTGCTATTAGAAAATGTGAAAAAGGTCTCGTCATAAAGCAGACGTGCAGGACAGAATGTGTGTCCTTGCTTGGAAGTTACACAAGAGAGCCTTTAGCAGGAACGATGTGTGGGTCTTCTTCCATCATGTTCTTTCTCGCATCGGGCTTTCATTTGACTGTCAGAACAGACTTTCAGGACACGCTCCAGTTTAGTCTCGTTGGTGTAGACCAGGGGTCACCAATAGGCGGACCGCGGTCTGGATCCGGACCTAGACACCGTTGTATCCGGACCCAGGACCTAAAACCGATAGATAATTGAGAATTATTACATTTTGACAGAGCGCTTCTATTTTAACTGGCGCAGCTTTTCCAGCCTTTACGGTACTTGTTCAGCGGCGCAGGAACCACACCGACCAATGCGTTGTAAATCACATCACGTGATGCAGCTCAGCCAATCAAATATGAGTATTCTGACAAGTTTCCTGACTCGAGTGAGATGTAAACACACCGTGACACACGGGGGAGAGATGAGGAAAGAGAAAGAACAGCAGGTGAATAATTAGTGAGTCAGAGAAGTTATTTCACATGACGTTCTCCAAAGAGAGAAAAGTGGTCAAAGAGACTAGAGAGACTACAGAGACCAGAGAGACTAGAGAGACTAGAGACCAGAGAGACTAGAGACCAGAGAGACTAGAGACTAGAGAGACAAGAGACCAGAGAGACCAGAGAGACCAGTGAGACTAGAGACCAGAGAGACCAGAGACCAGAGAGACTAAATCAGGCCTGGGTGTGGCTAGAGAAATTGAACTCAGCTTTCCAAAGATGTGATAAACCACAGTTAATTTATGTTTTAACAGGGGGGGGCAATCACTTTTTCACACAGGGCCATGTAGGTTTGGATTTTTTTTTCCCCCTTGATAATAAAAACCTTCATTTAAAAACTGCATTTTGTGTTTACTTGTGTTATCTTTGTCTAATATTTAAATTTGTTTGATGATCTGAAACATTTAAGTGTGACAAACATGCAAAAAAATAAGAAATCAGGAAGGGGGCAAACACTTTTTCACACAACTGTATATGGCACTAAATAGCGTATTGTAATGTTCCGGACCTTTGCACGAGGAGATTTTCTCATTCTGGACCTTTTGGAGTGTTAATTGAATACCCTGGTGTAGACTGACAGGTTTCATTGCAGACTTGTCTGGTTGTGAATCTTTGGTCTGAACTGGGCTTTAGTTATTGTGATAGAAGGATCACTTCACTGCGTCATGAAATACAACATTGACATTTTGAGTTTGTGACTGGTGAGCGAGGCATCACAATGTGACCAAAACATATCAGAAATAAATATATCCCCTTTGGGGTCGGATTTTTTCAGTTGTTCTATTACAGTTATTTATGGTGAGAAGAGTGTGATTATTTAAAACACACACACAGTGTTCTCACTGTATAGCTCTGTCAGATCCTGTTGACAGAGTTAATATAGACTGTGCATGGATTTATTCCTGAACTATGGATGTGCCTGCTCATCCTCAAATGTGTGTGTGTGTGTGTGTGTGTGTGAGCATATTGAATACAAACAATAAGCCAGCACTGCATTCACATTTCCTGCCAAGCGTGGGCTGAACTGCAGATCTTCTTTGCAGAAATACTGACACGTTTCACGCCACTTTCATCCTTTATCTACTAGATGTGTTACAACAGCTTTACTATGCTTATGTTCCTTCCTTACATTATTGCACATGTTGCCTGACACACTCAGATTGAAGAACAATAGCACACGGTCCTGTTGGTCCTGTTAGTGCACACACACTCACTGTGCAGGCTAATGCTTTAGTTTGCTTAATTGCTGGTTCTGTCCAGTGTTGCAGGAACTTACTAGGAAACCATGATATTCCCCAAAAGAATGACATCAGAGGATTCCAGCTCGGAATTTCTAATCAGTGTTCACCGTATACGCTTTACATCCATGGGATAACTCAACTAGCGACGGCGCTTTGAGGCGGATCTCTCCGGCAATGCTTACTTCAGCCACTCAGCCTTCCACTCCGTTCTTTTGGTCCGAGCCCCCCCGTGGTTTGCATCGGAAAGCAAAACTGATGATTTTTTGATATATGCCCATCATATTTAACGTTACATATAATATCATGAATTCTGAAAACAAATGGGTGGGTGGGGGGGGGGGGGCATAAAAGCTCATTTGCAACAATAACTCAGCACCCCCTGTACATGGACACCGACGAACAGAGTCCTCCTAAGCAGCTAACGCAAAGTGAAACTCATCAATATGAGACAGTTCTAGGGAGGAACTGAATAGTTTGAAGCAGCGAAGCGTCATTCATAATGTTGACGGTTCCCTGCAGACTATTTATAAACATTGAACAAAAAGTTCGGAAATTAGTGTTTGGTAGATTATTTCTCTGTTGTAACAATGCTTCTTGGCAATAAATCTTACACCGTTGGAAAGCCTGTTTATTCACCTTTCAAACGGTGCCCCAATTGTAAGGAACATGCATTTGTGGAATGAGCAGCACAGCTGAGTATGTGGGTTGCGCCCATGAAAAATTTGCCAAATCTTCTCTGCCAAACAGCTTATTCTGCTGTTGCTATCGACTCTTGGTTGGTGTTGTTTGGTGGATTGGATGATTGAAGTCTATCAGTAACAAGGAAGAAACAAGACATATTGGCAATTTAACAAACAGGAGCCTCAGTAGCGTGTGGAAGAACCATACACAGCCACAACAGCCTGGCACCTCCTCCTCATGCTGGTCACCAGCCTGCTCACACACTGCTGTGGGATGGCATTCCACTCCTCAAGCAGGATTTGTGGCAAGTCAGCCAACATGGTTGTGTTGGTCACTCTGGCACGAACAGCACGCCCAAGCTGATCCCACAAGTGTTCACTTGGGTTGAGGTCAGGACTGCTGGCAGGCCATTCCATCCTCTCTACTCCCACATTCTGGAGGTACTCTCTGATAAACCGCTCTGTGGGGGCGAGCGTTGTCATCTTGGAGGATGGAGTTCGGTCCCAGACTGTGGAGAAATGGGATTGCCACTGGTTGCAGAATCTCATCTCGATATCTCTCTGCATTGAGATTGCCTCCAATGAAGACAAGCCTCCTTTTTCCAGTGATGGAGATGCCGCCCCACACCATCACACTGCCTCCACCAATCGGTGCAGCAATCAGCATAGCGTTCTCCCCGTCTTCTCCACACTTTGACCCTACGATCCAACTTCCTTAGACAGAATCTGGACTCATCGCTGAACATAACGTTCCCCCACATGTTCAGGTTCCAGTGCAGGTGTTGCCGACACCAGCGCAAACGGGCCTGACGGTCAATATCAACAGCAGAATAAGCTGTTTGGCAGAGAAGATTTGGCAAATTTTTCATGGGCGCAACCCACATACTCAGCTGTGCTGCTCATCCCACAAATGCATGTTCCTTACAAATGGGATGCCGTTTAAAAGGTAAATAAACAGGCTTTCCAACCGTATAACATTCATTGCCAAGAAGCATTGTTACAACAGAGAAATAATCTACCAAACACTAATTTCCGAACTTTTTGTTCAATGTTTATAAATAGTCTGCAGGGAATGGGACACACTCAAAACACACCTATGATAGATTAGGAGATTAAATACAACACCTGTGACCCTTATGCCTCACTCTTCCACCCAGATGATGGCCGTTGGACACTAAATGCACTCGAGGAATGCAGACCATGTGCTCTGGATCATTTAAATAGGGCCTTAAGAGCCGACAGCCGTGCTAGCAGCTCTGTGCTGCTGTATTTAGCCACAGCGGCGCTTTGAACTGATTTACATGAACAGGTTTTTGGTCAGACATGAAGAATCAGTAGATCAACAAAGTCAATGCAATTCATCCTGAATTGCAACATTAATGGCAATCAATCCCAGAGCTGTGCACAAAGCTCAACCTGCTCATGGCGCTATAGGACAAGGCCGGGTCAACAGGACCATGGAGGTCTGTACAACATGGTGATCTACACAATGAATGCACTTGTTGAGATATTGACATATCCCTCAATCTAATCTGCTAGTGTGGCTAAAATATGGTGACGTTGGTTTCAATCTTGCATCATAACATAGGTTTGTGCCTAATACTGCACTGTTCAAATAATTTAGGGTTCTAATGAGTACACAGATTCTTCACCTGGTTGGAGCAGAGTTCCCCCATGGGCTCCAAACAGAAACAGAGCTACTACAGAACCACTGCACTGGGTCCAGCTTGTTAACAGTTTGCCCCAGGACATGAAGACTTTTACTGTGAGAAAAAGAAACGTCCTAATTTCCTTCTGACATTTTTTCTTTATCAAGCAGGAAAGATCAGAGAAGGAGGGACATCAACATAAAGACATAGAGGGACAGAGGGACGTAGAAGACATGGAGGTAAAGAAACTGCACATGGTTGTCTAGCAGGATAGCTAGTTAGCTCTACTATAATAGTTGCTGCTTGGCTTTGGGAATAAGGCTAGGTTAGATAGTTAGCCATGCTGAATGGACTACAGCCCCATGCTCACCTCTTCTTCATGTGGAGAAATACAAAGCTCGACAGACCTGCTGTGCCTCGTTGCCGTTGCTAAGCGATGATTGGATAATTGTTGTTTAGCCAATTATAATATAGATGAGGAATAAAGGCCAGACCGGAGGTCAATATGTCTCATTGATTATCTTGTCTTGATGAGATGATTATATTGTGATCACCTCGTTCTCTCTGGCCTTCTGTAGATCACAAGCCTTTCACTGACACTGACTGTGTAGCACAGAACCTGCAGGTCTTGCACTTTATCGCTACGGTTGTCCTTGTTAAACATTATTTATACAAGGTGACAGAAGTCATTTATTCCCAGCGGTGGGGGAAGAGCAGAGAAGCCCTCTCTCCATTGTAAATCAGCCAGGAAGTGTCTGAGCACAGTTAATATGTGCAGAGACGAGATATGACAGGATGTGAGATGCTCTGTCAAAGATTATGAATGCATTAGTCTTACATGTGCAATAGTGAGTATTCTAGCAAGAAACATGACATCTCTGTACTGGAGTACCAGCTCTGCCTTCTACATGATGACTTTACCTCGTCTGAATGACCTCACCGTCTTTTAATCTGGAGCACACTTCACTGTGTGTGCGTGTGTGTGTGTGTGTGTGCTAATCTACCTCACGGCAGCTCCACAATATTTGAACGGCAGGCAGCTCTGCCCGCTGGCGTGTTATGTGTTTAGACTGCAGGATGACCAGCCACTTGTTTAACATTCAGTTTCAAACAAATCATGAATGTTCCATGAAGAACAAACACAGAACACCTAAATGCAGCTGAATATCATTCCACAATAGTAAACAAGCACTAACCTATGCAGCGGTGGAGGAGACCTTTCAGAAGGACTATCAGCGTTCCAGCCTCTGTGTGGCCAACATCCACACTGTTGAACAAGACTACAGCTCCCATCATGCTTTACAGCAGGGAAGAGGAGGCCTCGGCCTGATGGCAAGTGAACCAACTTGGCGAAAGGCCACAACATCAGAACGGAGAAAATTGGTGGTCGAGGAGGTGCGCCGAGAGGAGGAGGTCGCAAGAAGTGCGAAGGCTGTCTCTCTCGTGAAACAGGGACAATGGATGCGGTGGGAAGGTGTGGAGAGGAGAAAGATCAGCTGGACGGAACTATGGGAAATGGAAGCAACAAAAATTAGCTTAATCATCAGAGCTACTTATGACGTGCTTCCATCACCAAAGAATCTCCATCAGTGGTATGGCGAAGACCCAACCTGTGCCCTCTGTCCAACTCCAGCGACTCTCAAACACATCATGGTAAGCTGCAAGACCAGCCTCACGCAAGGCAGATATACCTGGCGGCACAACCAGGTCCTCAAAAGCCTGGCATCAGCGATTGACATCAAGCGGTGTGCGACCAACTCCTTGCCCCCGAGAGTAGCCAATCCCCTGAAGGCAACAGCGTTTGTCCGAGAAGGACAAAAAGCCCCCAAACATCCTTCCACCAAGCGAGAAACGGGACAATTAATCATGGAAGATGCTGGTAGACATCGGCCAGCAATTGATCTTTCCTCCAGAGATTGCTGCCACCAACCTCAGGCCAGACTTGGTACTCTGGTCCCCTTCACTGAAGACTGTGTACATCATAGAGCTCACGGTCCCATGGGAGAACGCGTTTAAAAAGGCCTATGAACGTAAGAAGCTACGCTCCAAATATGTCAGCATAACCCACTTGATATCCCCACCTGTTAACCATTCAAACGTCTACCATTATCAATGTTGTCAAGTTTGAGACAGTTTGGCACGGCACACAAGCTGAGGGCTGATCATCCTGCAGCTGGCCACCCTTGGGGAGGGTGTATAGTGTTGAAAGGCCGAAACACTCAATGACACAAGGGAACATTACTGATGATGTGTTCTGGGCCCAACTGTCCCAAAATTCTACAACCTAAACCAAACCAAGATACTGCTCTCCACCTAATCTCTGTAGGTAAGCGAGGAGGCAGGATGTTCTCAAGCTCTCCTTTCTCATTCTCAACACTAATTGTGTGACTTTTTGAGTCTGCGAGTGACAACTCCACGTGGTCGCATTCATGCGAGTGAGTGCATGATGATCATTCATGCGCGGAAACATCAGCCACGCTCTGCTCCATCTCCGCCTGCACAGTCAACTTGACGAGCGAGTGTTGAGGAGTTGTGAGCGTGGAGGGAGATCACACTCTGTATTCGTACACGTGGAGCAGAAATGCTAAAGTACAGAACTTGGGTAAATATACTTAGTTACTTTCCACTGATTGATACATTCTTTACCAAAAACAGGTGCCACCAACTCAGAAGGTTTGTAGCACCAGTGGAACAGTGCGTCTGCTGTATCTTCCCGCTGCCTTCTTATGTTTCTGTCCACAGAAAACAAGCTCTCATCAGGATTAAACATGATGCATGTAAATCACACCCTCACAGTACTCCTCCTTCACTCCTCCTGGTCACTGTCTGTCAGCGGACAGAACATAATCAGTGACTGGGCAGCAGTGGAGGTATTTGTGTTCTTGCCCACGTCCACTTAGTTAGACCTGAATCTGCAGCGGGCCAACACTGCTCCGCTAACGTCATCCGATTTATGGCTTTAGTCTGTGGCAGGGAACACAGTGCTCCACATCATCCACTTACGGGGTGATTTTGTGTGTGTGTGTGTGTGTGTGTGTGTGTGTGTGTGTGTGTGCGCGTGCGTGCGCGGTCTCTCGTTTCCAGAGAGTCAAACTGGAAGAACTTTGCTTTTGTGACAGTGAAGCTGCTCAGTTTAACTGCTGCATTTATACAGGGATGGGTCAAATGCAGAAGTCAAATTTTGTGTATGTGTATATGTATATGACAATAAAAAGGGTTTCTGTTTCTATTCTAAACCGTCACACACACAAACAACCAACTTTGTGTTCTCACAAGCCGTTTTGTGCTGCCATCTCCTGCTTTTAAATTCATAATCATAAACCAAACATAAGCCTCCATTGACTCCAGAGCAGTGGGCTCACCTCGAAAATCCTATTCATGTTATCCATTTGTTTGTTTTGCACACACAAACATGTGCATGCACACAATAAAGAGCTGAGCTCTCCAAACCCAGATTGAGAACATTAGCGTAGTGAGCCCTGGCAGCTGCCAGTGTGGATTGAGAGGATTTCATAAGCTTGGTACAGAAGCACTCAGATCCCCTCCATCATTGTAATCCTGGGCAGCCTCAGTACCAGACTACCTATTCACCCTGCCTGCAGTGTGATGGCAGATGAGCCTGGCAGACAGAAGAAGGGGCAGAGTGCCATCTCCAAGGCACACAGGGATCAGCCCTGTGTGCCTTGGAGATTTGGAGTATGATTTTATTCTATTGAATGAAATCATACTTCAAATAATTCTGTTACTCACAACTTCCTGGTCACAACAGACCAGTAACAGCACTTTCTCAGAATAACGAAATTCATAATATGTACTGTATATTCTAAAGCTACTGTGACTTCAGTGTTTCCTGTAGGGCAGTGGCTCTTTGTCCAGGCTGAGAGCTCCTGTGATTAGCGGTGACCGTCCAAACCTCTCTGCTCCTGGGCACACACTCCATCTCGTCCCCCTGACACAGAGGCAGCTGCAGCAGCACCCAGTGTTTTATTCCTTTCTTTGACTCCCTCCATCTATCTGGGTGAGTAGGCTGGGGAGAGCACGAGCAGATGGCAGAGGAAGCACAGCCTCAGCCAACGCAGCAGAAAAGTCCACCTTTCTGTCCAGCCAGCGGGCATTAATCACACTCTGCCAATCAGCCTGTGTGTGAGAGCAGAGCCGCCCGCTGTAACACACTGCAGGCTGCTAAGAGACATGGGAGGGGGGCTCATCATTGTCATATTCTGTTTCCTGCTATGAACATCTGTCTTAATTCATTGAACGTATTGTCCCATCCGTTTGGTGTGATGGGAGGCTCATGGGCATCATGTCATCACCCACAGGCTTCACCTGCCCGTAGAAAGGTTTACACTTTACTTCATGTTTTTTAATAATGATTATTATTAAATACTATTAATCAGCTACATTGTATTATTTTTCAGCGTTTTATTAACAAAACTAAACTTCTTCCTTGTCTTCTTCTAAAGAAGAGCATTACATCCATGCACTGAGAAGAAATACATCTCCTCTGTACTGTACTGAAGTAAAGTAGTTCTACTTCTACTGCACCGGATGCTTTCTATTGAAATGCACCTTGGGACTCTTGATGTTAATTTATGCACTCAGCTTTGGATCTTCTACCATATTGACCATAATTGAAGCAGATCTTTTGAACAGTTGATCATGTTATGTAACCAGGAGAGTTTCCTGTGTCTAACAAACACGCCTTTAGCTCCCAGAGCCACGACACCACCAATAACTCTTCTAGCTTTGCCACTCAATGTTCTCACAGCTCATTATGAAAAGAATGCTGATGTGAAATTGATGAAGATAAAAAAGCATATATAAATCATACAAAAGCACCGTCTAGTTGAGACAATGAGGGCTGGTGACACATGGCTGTGAGTGCATCAGAGTTCATCCAGAGTTTGTTCTTTGACTGATAAATGCACCGTCTGCCTCCAGGTGAGTGCAGCTCTCTGCAGGCCGTATGGAAGTATTTCAGGACAAGGCACAAAGACCCACTGTGAGATCTTCTCTAAACGTAAACTGCACAGCGGTCATAAGGAGCCGGTCTGGGTGGATGATTCAGAGCACAGCACTCTGCTGACTTTGTGTCGTGTGTCTGATGTATTGAGGCAACAAAACCCTTAGTTAAAGTTAGTGACAGACTGTAGTTTGGGTAAATATATAAAATGTCCCATCTCATGCTTTGAGGTGCAGTTGACTTTCAATATTTAAGTCGGCCAACTCTTGTGAAATGACTAACTATCTGAATGTGTACAGATACTGTGTTATCATGAGACCAGCATGGGCTGCAGGTGGTGGCGGTACTCAAGTCCTTGAGGGGGGCGGGGCTCATGGCCAACCCAAAGAAGTGTGCAGTTGGGGGGCAGGAGGTTGGATACCTGGGGTACCACTCGGTCCCCAGGTATATAAGACAGAAGTGATTGCGGTCTGGACACGAGCCAGCTGCTACAGGTGACTCACTCACGCTTCCTCAGGCTACTGACTGACTCAGATCCAGTCCAGTAGAGCCAGCACTCTGTTCTCTCCTCTCCTCCTGCAGACTGTGGGAGGCAGCACTCGGTTCTCTCCTCTCCTCCTGCAGACTGTGGGAGGCAGCACTCGGTTCTCTCCTCTTCTCCTGCAGACTGTGGGAGGCAGCACTCGGTTCTCTCCTCTCCTCCTGCAGACTGTGGGAGGCAGCACTCTGTTCTCTCCTGTTCTCCTGCAGACTGTGGGAGTCGAGCAGAGGGCCGGGACATCAGCGTGATCAGACTCGTTGCACATCTGACACATTCAATGACACCGGTCTCACTGGAAAGACGAGCGGCTCCTTGGCCGGTGTTGAGATCGTGACGCTCAACGATGAATTCAAATCACACCGTTAACTCCAACCCAATAGGTTGCCATGCCAACACTTCTGATCTGTTCGGCCATTTGAGGGAACGTGTTTCACACAATGCGCTACATTACTTATGTCCTGGTGATGTTAGGGTTCCAGTGCAGTGACTCATTGTGTTTATTCAGCTTCTGGGCTCAGAGAAATGTTGATCACTTGAACCCTGGATCTCATGTTAGAGGACGTTTGGTGAGGACAAAGCACCAGGTTACACAACCCACGGCTGAAGGCTGCACACACACACACACATAGTTAGTGTCTGTGTGTGTGTGAATCCTGATCTGAATGGACATACACACACCAGGGGGAGGGAGGTGTGAAGATTCTGCACAGGAAACAGATGTGTGTTTCCTGCTTCCTCTGACCTCACTTCCTGAGGAGTCATACGTCATGAACACACAAGTAAATCAGGTAATACGTCATCTACTACTTAAAATATCTATAGTATCACAAAATAAATACATTTTAATACAAATAGATAAATAATCAAATGACGTCTGCCTACACGTGCGCGTACTCCGTCATGCATCAGCTGCATGAGAGCAGACTGCACACAGGCTGCTGAGCCACAGGCTGGACAGCAACAGTGAAGTGGAAGCAGAGATGGAGAACAAACAGGGATGAAGCAAATCAAATGTTACAATATAAAAATAATAGAATTATGGTAGTTTATAATAAAAGTTGACATGTGTTGTTATGTATGAAAAAAGCCAAGTGAGGGAACCATGGAGCGGTTGTACCCGAGCACTGTGGTGAAGAGGGAGCTGAGCCACAAGAACAAGCTCTTGATTTACCAGACTAGCTACGTGCTCACCCTCACCGACGGTCATGAGCTTTGGGGAGCAACAAGATCATAGAAATATGTTTCCTTTGTAGGCTCAACCTTAGAGACAATGTAAAGTATGTAAAACCTTCAGTGCCACACATTTGTACGCAGCACAGTGAAATGTAGTCTCTGCATTTAACCCGATGCAGTATTAGGAGCAGTGGGCAGCTGCTGTACAGCTCCCTGGGACCTGTTTGGGGGTTCGGTGCCTTGCTTAAGGGCACCTCTGTTCCCAGGCAACTGGTGAGGAGCTCAGACATCTGGTGGGATCTTGGAATAAAGTTGCTGCTCCTTTGAGTCGAGGGGGCCCAGTTTAGCCTGCTGTCCCCCCGACCTGGGCCCCAGATAAGCGAAAGAAATGGATGGAATAATAATAAGAACACTCAAAGCAACCGTCTGTGTTCGAACCCTTTTTACACTTCGAGGGTGAAAGCTTTTTGTGGAATAATAAATGACAAACTAGACCCACTCATGAAGACTGTGAGATACAACAGAATCAAAACCCAGCAAGTGGATTTGAGTTCAGATTATTTTGTCAAACTTCAGCTTAAAATGTGATGATTCTAAAACTTTGGATGGGAAGTGTGAAGAGTTCAAAGAGTATTAACAGAAGATGAATTCTTTGTATTAATGAAACACCAATAGATTTCTACATGTATCACATTCTGCAGAAGAGTCTGCAACGTTTCAGAAATACATTTCCCACAGAGAGCTCTCATCAGTCAGCTGAGGAAAAACCAATCAGAGAATCTTAGCACTGGAGATCGCAGAGCAGATAAGAACATGAAATATGAATGTCAATGATTCGGCTTTCTATTTTCTTCATCTTTATCTGCTCATCCCACCCGGCACTCCTCCCCTGTTCCCACGAGGTGCAGGTAGAACCACAAACATCTCCTAGAATTATACAGTACACTCAGGATCATCACTGACTTAGTGATTATTCCTGAAGGTCTGCTGAAGGTCTGTTCATCAACAGCCAGCACGACCAAATGAATGAGCTCTCTTCAACACGTCTGTCTGTCTGCTGTCCTCCTGCTGATCAGGAGGGACAGAAGATGAAAAACAGAACGAAGACTAATTATTGTGCTTTTCATAAAGAACCTCTGCAGAGGTCTCGATCGGTTTGTTTCTGAACATCTCTGTACATTTAGCACTTGCTCTGCATCCTGACACCTTTGTGGACATGCATCATGGTACGGAGGTTGGGGTTAAGAATGTGACTGCAGGGAGCTAATGCTCAGGCTAACACACTGGAAGAGCTCCAGTTTAAATGTTATGGCAGATGGATCTGCATCACGACAAGGAACGCTGTCTAAAGCCAACACCAGCATCAGGAAACCCTTCTGATAGTGAGACATTTTATCTATCAGACATAAAATGTACACAGCAATGTATGATGTTTTCCAGGTGCTGGTCATCTCTACGGAGGGACAGTATATCGATATATAGAGACTTCAGTGAGTAGAACTCTGTAGAAACATCTACGACATATTCACATACCATACGGCAGCTCTGGAGACCTTCGACCTCTGCAGCGCTGAGTGATGTAATATAGATCTACACAATCCAT
Organism: Anarrhichthys ocellatus; assembly: GCF_004355925.1. Lineage (NCBI taxonomy): Eukaryota > Metazoa > Chordata > Actinopteri > Perciformes > Anarhichadidae > Anarrhichthys > Anarrhichthys ocellatus. Next base: position 594,596 of record NW_022280079.1, on the reverse strand, counting down.
TTATATTTAACAGGCGTCTAAAACAATGGTTCCCAGTCAAGCATCACAACCCCTCAATGTGAGAGGTCACAAGATAATGTTTCTTTATTCCAGCAACATACTGGATACTTTCACCCCTTCAGGCTTCTAAATATCCACCAAAAGCTTGAGAAGCTGCGACGAAGGTCAGTCAGAAGGAGAAGCAGCCTGTAATAACTCTGGATCAAACACGGTGTAAAACTGGAAGAATTCCCACTCAGAAACCTGTGGGATTACAAATCTGAACATTTAATGCACACGTTCATGACTTTGCATTTTTCAATAAGTGCTGGAGACACTTCAGTCAGTAACAGGCTGTAGACCATCATAGACCAACGTCTGCTTACGGTTACACACAAACACAAACCTGCTTCTGGTTAAACTGATAACTGATTGGTTAAGGTTATGGAATAATTGTGTACAATTTAAAAACAACTGGCATGACAGAAGCAGGAAATGACTGTGTTTCTCCTCTTCATCCAGACGAGTGTGTGTGGCTGTGTAACAGAGGCTCACTCCTGACATTGTGCAGCATTGGTTACATGCTTGCATACTTTTTGTACCTGAAGGATTAAAAAAAAAAAAAAAAAAAAATCAGACATTTACAAGCATGTTAAATGTAAACGTTTAGAAGCATCACAGTGTTGATTCACTCAGCAGGCGAGTGCCGGCGGCCTACATGCACATATGTGAATGCCTCCGGTCAACTGAGCAGAACACCACATACAGAAGGTGATCTTCAGAGAGCATCAAGTCCAATGGGGTCAGCCCATCGGGGCTCTGAGACTCTATGGAGAGAGGTCAGAAGTATGTCTGGGAGTCAGACAGTCAGCAGAGACAGAGTGAGAGTCACCCACACATGCAACAAAGAATGAGCTCAAAACAACCACCTGGCATCTTCAAGACCTTCAATTTGAAATGAGAGATCCACAGAAAACAAAGAAGGCTCCTCTGAACCTCCTCTGAAACCTCTGCCTACACTCAACTATTCTCCAAATCACTGTTCCACCGAATACATCGTCCCTACAGCATCAGTCTGAAGTTGGATTGATTTCATGACTGTGTAAATATCCCCGTGGGAATTAGAATCAAGCCTCCATCTCCATTAGTTTCACAGTTATGGCGCCGATCAATACTTGTTTAAAGGTGGAACTCCCAGATCTGGATCACCACCAAAATCAAATTGACTTTTCTTAGACTCAAGGCCAATCAGTCCAGCTTAAAATATCCTGCTGTCTTTAACACAAACAAACTAATCAACAGATATGTTCACACAACTAGAGCTGCCTTTAAAAAGTATGTTAGTGCTTTTATAACAAAGTCATCTGAGAAGAAAATGCTTCAGTTATGGTTATTTTCTCAACTTGACACTGATGCTGCAGAGAAAATCTGTTGCATGTGTCCTCCAATTTTTTCAAAATGGCGTATATGCATATCAGTGGCGGGCTGTGCATGTTGTACCTTCACTGCTGTCCTGCAGCTGAACCACCTCATTATGACGCCACAGCTACGGTTATTATTTGTTTCATGTAAAAATGAAGCTCAACACCTATAAATACACTAACTGCAGAGTGCAGATACATCATCAATACGTCATTAACGCACAATGCATTAAAAAACCTGCGGAGCTAAAACACGCATTCCACCGCACACTCAAGAGCACGGGCCATTCAGATATGATTCACATCAGAGGGAACAATATGAAATAGACACATGAACACAGTAACGCTACGATCACTCCCTCCAGGAAATACACGAAACTGTAGTTCCTCTTAGTGACGGATTTATTCGTCTGTCAACACTGAGAGGAAAATGAGTCCACTTGAAAACACATGAATCTTCAAAGATGATCACTTTAACACTTTAACTCATACTTAACTTAAACACTTTGCGCTGAGTATATAGACTTCTGCTGCTTCACGTGTCTTCTTGTTGCTGTGCACCGACTAAATGTGTCCCCAGAGCAACATAGGACGTAACAATAGTTCCCATCACATATAAAACCAAAGAAAAATCCATCTTCATAAAAACAAGTTGTACAAATAATAATATATAAACAAGCATATTAAAGCTACTGCAGACGTAAAAACAAACACATTTAACTTAACAGAGCTGCTGTTCACTATTTAAAGACAAAGTCCATCCTCCTTTCTTTGTTAATAAAGAGTTTAATCTCACGGTTGTTCAGTACATCCGTGTGTTTTAGTTCCAGTAAGAAGTCCTTCTGGATTCATGGACGCCAGTGAAGACAGTCGAGCCTCCCCAGTTGTATTTCTTGAATACGTTTTAATGTGTTTGAGGCTGAAAATGTCCGCTCGACAGAGGCAGCAGATATTGGGATTGTCACCGCCCAACATGTCACGCTAGCCCACTGACCAATCACGTACTTGTAGGCCAGCTAGCAGGCTCTGACACGTCAAAGAATACGCCCAACATGTCAAACTAAAGATCTGATTGGTTGAACACTATGACAATCAACAATATCGTCCCCATTCACTTACACTGCAAAGGGATTCACTTGTGAGTCTGCAGGCCTCTGCCTCTGTTCTTACCTAGAGACACAGAGGTGAGATCTGATTGGATAAAAGCTCTACTTAAAACAAGCTGCACTGGAAGCAGAGCAACTGAGGAAGACAGTAGCTGTGCAATGAGAACATAAGATAATGGGAAAAATAATTTTATAAATTATAATACATGTAGATTATTTAAGAACAAATATTAAATTATAAAATAGATATAACTTTGTGACCCTGTTTATGCCAGCAGAGAAGGCCTTGCAGGCCCTGACGGCCCACCACTGGTGTATATAACATAAAATGAATGAATGACTCAATAAAGAATTAGACGGCTCATTGTGTAGAAGACAACGACCGTATTAAGTTACACCAGCGTAGTATTCAGATCCTTAAGTAAAAGCAGTAATACCATAATGTACATGAAAAATTCCATATACCTGAAGTTTTAAAAGTATTCACTATGCAACTTTAAGATACCTGTCAGTGATGTATACCTATACATTTAAATATCATATCATCACAGATGCATTTCTGTGTAAGCAGCATTTTCGTCGCACTGCAGCTGGACTTTTTTTACACAAATACAAACAGAAAACAGAAAACAGAGCCGTGACCAAGACACATATTGACCAGAACGTCTTACTCTCTGTAATAGAGACGCTGTTCTAAATGACCTCAGACCTAGTTTGGCATTTCTGTACTAACATATACAACATATATGTTATATCTGCAATGAGCTAATATAGGTCGATGTACTGGACTGGCTCATTTTTCAGCCTAGCGCTACATCTGACGGATGTCAAAACCCCCGCATTGTTTTTCTGTAATCTCATACATTCAAGGATTCAAAGATACATTGTTGTCCTTATGCATCATAGTGATGGACTACAACATGCAGTTATAGCTCAACACAAGAAAAACATGAGAAACAAAACTACATCAGGAGTACAATCCTGAAGATCTTGATTTGCATCATAAGGAATGTAAACAACAGCAACAAAACAATTCTCCGGGCAGATAAGATGGATACAAATATTCAACATGAGGAAAACATCCATCAACTTTGACTGTGTTTGAGCACCAACATCATCGTCAACACAGCCCACCTCCTCTCATCCCATTGGAGTCCTCTTCTCCTGAGGTCTGCTCGTCATCTGCAGACTCCTCCAGCACATTAACCCACGATGACATCAACCGTGGATGTTCCAAGAGAGCTGGATATGGCCAACAGGAAGATCTACAGACAGGATGAGCCGTGGACCAGCAGTGGACCAGGAATCTTCTTCATCTTGGCCCTGATGCCGGATCAGCTATGAGTGGACGCTGCTGGACTCTTTCCACTGCAGAATTATAGTTGTGCAGGAATGAGCTCTGACTATCGGTCTCCTCCTCAGAGTTCTCTTCCTCTTCTCAATGCTGGTGAAGCTCCTTAAACTCCTCTGGGTGTTGAGTCTGGACCTTGATATGTTCTTGTGTTCGGTCACAGTTTCCTTTTGTGAAGATGAAAGAGATTCAGTCCTTTGCAGCATCATCAGTGGGTGTGAACCTGTGATCTGTGTTTTTCTGAATCTTGACAGACAACACACACCAGCTGCTGGTGGTTCACACACAAGAGATTGAGTTTCTCTGATCTCTCTTCAGGAAAAAGGTTCTTTAACTCCAAGTGAGAAGGCCGATCACTCCTCGAAGATCTTCTCTTACAAACCAGATGCTGGTGGATGTCTGTCTCAGCCCACCAGCTGTGCAGTGAGGTTTAACAGAAGCTGTGGCTGTGTGATCTCTGAAGAGGTCAAGGCCGACCGGACACGAGAGCTCCCTCTCAAGGAAACAAGATGCCATGATTAGTGATGAAAATGATTTGACCCCCTCCTCCTCCAGAGTCACTTTCACTTTGAGATTTTTCTGAAACTCTGAGTCAGTGTTCAGCACTGAGCTGGCAGCGTTCCAGCATATTCAGACATGCCTCCTGTAACTGTCCTTTCTTAGTGGGAGTTGTGTTCTTTTCGTCTTTCTCACGGGGAGTGTGTCTGTCCCGTCAGAGAGACTGGAGAACAAACTGTGTTTCCTGGTTTTTCTGAATGCATTCCCGGTGTCCAGTAGAGATGCTATTCTGTGGCTGTGTTCTATCCACATTTCATTCATCTGGCTTTCTAGCCTATAGGGACAGAAAGACAGCAACTGTCCTCAGCTCTACACCCTGTCCCACATTCAGCTTAATGACAGGAGGACAGGATGTCTGCTGAGAGACTGGATGCTTTTATTTCTAATAACAAACCAAATTAAAAGTGCAAGCAGCATTGATCGGGCCCTCGCAGCTTTGTACTGTGACCACCAGACACTGCGTGCACGAGCTAGACGGTGTCCCAAGCACCTTGTTTTTGAGCAGAAACGAGAATAATAATAATAATAATAATAATAATAAACATTCGAAGAACAATAGGTCCATTGCTCTGACTACGCCGGTGCTCGGGCCCTCATTTATCTGTAATCTTACACAGTTTGTGTTTCACTGGGTTCTGCAGCTACTGATACAACTCCAGCTAAAGTATCACAACATTACAATCATCCCGGGTTCACTGTGTCCTCGGGCTCTACGGCAGACAGCAACAGCTCACATGACAGACATTGTTTTACTGCTTCATTTGTCATTGAACATAAGAAATCCAACTAGTGTGAAACAACTCGATGCTCCGGGTCGCCAGCTGCCTGTGTGTGTTTACACTGTACAGAAAACCTTCCCCACCCAGCCAACGACCCATTTAGGACCTCGTCCCAAAACCCCCCACTGCACCCATGATACTGCAGAGCTAGTCAGAACTGTGGAAAGAGCACGCACACACACACACACACACACACACACACACTAGAGGAGCTTTTAAAGGTATGTACATTTGAAAGACAAATGGTGAACTTTGAGAGCAAAATGAAGAGGCTAGATTCATGAACAACTTTGTTCTCTTGTGAACAAATGTGTACTCTAGAACAGAGATCACTTTAGTTTAATCTGAATTAGGCGATACAATGCTGGATTATGATTGGATACAGGTCCATAGACGACATAAGCTTAGACACTGTCATCAACGTTCTGTGACAGTGATGCCTCTCATTGTCCCTCCTATTCCAGCTCCAGTGAAGCCTAACCATACCAACGTATTTCCACTGCCCGTACCCTAAAACTACTTCCTATTCTATTTCTATTAGATCTGTCACTAGCAGGTGACAGCTGTCGCTCAAGGTGACAGATCCACAGAGTTTCAAGCAGCAGCTCTGATCAACACAGGAATGTGGCCTTCTTCTCTCCAACTCCACACCCAGTGTACTTATAGTTACACCAGGACTGTGTAAGACAACTAATACTTTTGCTGATTCATCACTATTTTTCTGTTGAATGATCCAATACTGATACTAACAAATCCTAAGATCCATTTTTACGTTGGTTTTTATATCTTTTAGCAATGTTATATTCAAAAGAGAAGAACATATTCCTTAGAGCACTGCACACACACCAGGAGAACCTCACTTCTTGAGCTCCATTAGGTTTCACACAGTGAGTCACAATCAGCTGTGGTGCAGTGAGTTGTGTTTTCTTGTGGGCGGGACTCAACAAGGCTATGTTCATGTTACTCTAACTGTTTATTTTGTGGTGTTCCCAAAGCACTGAGCAGCTGGGAAGCTAAGCCAACACACACACACACACACACACACACACACACACACACACACACACACCTGTGTGTGTTAGCAGAGTGTTCTCCTCCTCTTTCATCTCCACATGCTTCAGGCTACATGAGAATCCACCAGCCAGGCCCTGTTTGTTGACCGTCTCACTGCAGAGGTCTACGGTCAGCTGCATGGCAGTCGCCCAGCCAGGGTGTAGTTATGACCTCTCATTATGTCTCTTCTGCTCCAATCTGCTATATGATGCTAACAGAAGGATACATTCACATCCAAGATGCATCAAAGAGAAAGAACTTCAGTTTATGCATTTAGTTTTCCGTTCTTCCGTCTGACATACGCTATGCGTATGCGTATGCGTATGCATATGGTAACTTATGGTAACTTTGGGAGCACCACTAGAGTTGAAAACAAACTTCTGAGTTTGCAGCAGAGTGGATAAGATGCTAAGATGTTAGACAGACATTTTTCTGGTGAGATCAGATGATGGGAATGAATTACAATATACTCTGTTTGATTAGGTTCAGTGTTCCAGATGTTTTTAAGGTTGTTCCTCCAGCTTATTCTGGACGTGCAGTTGTGAACTTTTGTTTTTCTTCCCTCGCTGACACGTGTGTGTGAGGCCGTGACTTTAGTGTCTGTGCTGCGGTGTGTCGACGTTAAACAAAATGTGACCGGCAGAATGGGAAATATGAGAATGATCAGACGGTCGACGGTCATGACCGATCAGCTGAAAACCGGTCGGTCAGCCGGTCGACCGGAGCACCTCTAGGATCTACCGGTCAGCACTGGAAAGTTTAAATTCATACTGGAGGGCAAATTCATACCAGCAACGTTCCGCCCCTAGTTCAACCCAAGTGTTTATCAAGAACCAGTAGTCAGATGTACAGTTTGACAGCCCTAACAAGTCCTTCTAAAAAGGACTTCCCACATAGTAATGTCACCACGCAGAAACCCTCACATCACGGAGAACCTTTTTAGAAGGGTTTGGAAAAATAGCGTTTCGACACCAAAACACAAGTGCTTCGTCCAAAATTTGAATGCTTGGATTTGAAAACACAAGGAACATCAATCAAAAAGAATGGCCCCGCCCTTATGGTGAAAATAAAGGTTGTGTCTAGAACGTAACACACAAACTAAAGTCTCGCTAAAGTGTTATGTTTGGGTTAGGTCGTCTCTTCTGTCAGCAGGTTCTTATCAGATGTTCTGGTGTGGAACACAAAGCAGAACCTAGGAGCTGTTTTTACGAGCTACACATTATGGGAAGCTTCAGCTTACATGTCATGAAGGTCATGAAGGTCCTGTAGCGGAACAGGACGAATATAAATCAACATCTAAAGAGTTCTATCTTCAGGGCAGATTTAGAGAAACATGGTCAGGGTTAGAACTTCAGAGCTTTATGGAGCTAAATAATGTCACTCTGCTTTTAAAGTAAGCAAAGACACAAACATTTAGTAGTTAGTGTTCAAGTAAAGACCAGTGCCATTGTTTTTACAGTGAGTTCAGCCTCCAGCACAGACTTATGGACTGACATACCAGCCAACAACAAGATATGAAGTTACAGGTTCCCTAGAGGAATAAAATCCCTCTTTGAGCTCTGCTGTCTTGCCATCATTCATGTTTGCAGTGAAAAGCTTGTCAGCTGCGTCTATGGCTGCCTGTGGTTACTGAATGTGTGTCTATGTGGTCGTCCTTTCTCCCAGTGCATCTCACCCTCACTAACCTCCGTCAGCTGTGCCCACAGTCGTCTGCATCCACGCTACTAATCATTGGTTCCTAACGAGACCCCACATAGTCTGAGGATGTCAATCGTCAAGAAAAGTCAGAAGTCAAAATGGATCTGTGTTATGGATCAGTGAGTACACACACACACACACACACACACACACACACACACACACACACACA
>NW_022280079.1:493268-561479 GCF_004355925.1 Anarrhichthys ocellatus | reverse complement strand
GCTGCGCCGGTCAGGATATGAAAACACTGATCACCCAAATTAGCCCCCACCCTTGCAGTTCCTTGACCGCAGAGCTCGCTGCTAGAGGCAGGAAACGCTGACTACCCATATATGGTGAGCCCCCACCTTTTCTGCTCTCATACTCAGCAGAGTACTTCCGCGGCCACGGGTTAGAAGCAAGCGCCTCCTACTTCCGCTTTCAGCGGAGGACAGGATATAAGCAGTGACATTTTGCTTTGTCTTCGGTTCAACTTTTGCTCTCTTGCATAAGCTTTGGACTCCACACTGCAATAGGGTTCCTATAGGGTTCCTATTGCAGTGTGTTTCACCCCTCTATACACTTCTCTGAAGGTTTACCTTTGGTAGGAAGTATCTTAATTTCAACATAATACTGTGAAGGTATCCTTTGCTATTCTAAAACGATTCTCGAGAGGTATTTTGCCTTTGGTAGGAGTCTAAACTATCCATTTATTTCACACAACAGTGTATCGCCGCCATTGTAACGCCGATTGTAACGCCGATTGCAATGGGATTTCTTGAATGTGTATTAATCTCTGATTTCACACAAAACGATTCTCTAGAGGGTTACCTCCAGTAGGAGTCTATGTGTCTGTTTACACACAAAACGATTCTCTAGAGGATTACCATCGGCAGGAGTCTATGTGTACTAATCTATATTAATCTCTTTTTTCACACAAAACGATTCTCTAGAGGTTTAGCTCTGGTAGGAGTCTAAACTATCCACTTACTTTCACAAAACGATTCTCTAGAGGTTTACCTCCGGTAGGAGTCTAAACTATCCATTTATTTCACACAACATTGTATCGCCGGTTTCGCCGATTGTAATGTGATTTATTAATCTTTGTATCATAACCTGTATCTTACTTTCATAAAATAAAACCAACAACCTCTGTAATACGAGGTTGGAAATCCAAATAAGAGGGGAGTCCTGTTTTAAAAGTACTTTTAAGTGCTTGGTCCACAGCATAACAAGGCGCAGAACGCTCCAGGTGGCCCTACTCACTGACGTCCCTGCAGAGAGTGACTCGGAGACTTCAGACTAAAAGACATAACAAGTAAGTGATCATAACCAGGTTGCTATTTGTGTATGGTAGATCCACCGGTCTTGTATACAATAACTATGGTAACGAGATAGACCCCATTAAATGATTCGGCATATCTTATCCCATAGTGAAAGGACTTCATAAAGCTTAACCTGTCATCCCACTGCTTCACATAACGTAGCACATAACGGAGATACATAGGATTCTAACGCGGGTTATTCAGGGTTACGTTTTATGCAGAAATCTATCTGTCGTAAAGTAATCTTGAAGCTGGAGCTTCCCCAGGCAGTATAGAATGTAAGTAAAAAATGTACTTTGAAACACTAGACTGTACGACCACTAAGCCGACCCAGGGAGCTAGTGGCTGGTAAAACAGCATAGACAGGTCGCATCCCGCTACACAATCACCCTCTCAGCAGAGCGAATGATGCACTGCAGCCTGCCCTTGTCCTTGGCTGTGGCTGCAGCGTACCAGACGGTGATGGAGGAGCAGAGGATGGACTCAATGATGGCTGTGTAGAAGTGCACCATCATTGTCTTTGGCAGGTTGAATTTCTTCAGCTGCCTCAAGAAGTACATCCTCTGCTGGGCCTTCTTGGTGATGGAGCTGATGTTAAGCTCCCACTTGAGGTCCTGGGATATGATGGAGCCCAGGAAGCAGAAGGACTCCACAGCGTCAACGGGGGAGTCACACAGGGTGATAGGGGAAGTCACACAGGGTGATGGGGGCAGGTGGGGCTACGTTCTTGCGGAAATCCACAACCATCTCCACTGTCTTTAGAGCGTTGAGCTCCAAGTTGTTCAGACCGCACCAGTTCACCAGATGGTCAGTCTCCCACCTGAAGGCGGACTCATCTCCACCAGAGATGAGTCCAATGAGGGTGATGTCATCCGCAAACTTCAGGAGCTTGACGGACTGGTGACTGGAGGTGCAGCTGTTGGTGTACAGGGAGAAGAGCAGAGGGGAAAGAACGCAGCCTTGAGGGGAACCGGTGCTGATGGTCTGAGAGGCTGAGACGTGTTTTCCCAGCTTGACGTGCTGCTTCCTGTCAGACAGGAAGTCTGTGATCCACTTGCAGGTGGAGTTGGGCACCTGCAGCTGGGAGAGCTTGCTATGCAGCAGAGACGGTATGATGGTGTTGAAAGCAGAGCTGAAGTCCACAAACAGGATCCTGGCGTAAGTTCCTGGGGAGTCCAGATGCTGGAGGATGAAGTGAAGGGCCATGTTGACTGCGTCATCTACAGACCTGTTGGCTCTGTAAGCGAACTGCAGGGGGTCCAGGAGTGGGTCAGTGAGGGTTTTTAGATGGGACAGGACAAGGCGTTCAAAAGACTTCATGACTACAGAGGTCAGGGCGACGGACCTGTAGTCATTGAGTCCTGTGATCCTTGGTTTTGTGGGGAGAGGAATAATGGTGGAGGCCTTGAAGCAGGCTGGTACGTGGCATGTCTCCAGGGAGGTGTTGAAGATGTCTGTAAACACCAGAGACAGCTGATCAGCACAATGCTTCAGGGTGGAGGGGGAGACAGAGTCCGGCCATTCATGCATACATGTCTTACACCACTGACTCCTTCCATATCTGTCTTATGTTTTACTATTAATTAAATTAATTACTTTGGCTTTTGAAACTTCTGTGGAGTCCCTCTTGTCAGAAGCCAAAACCAAGTCTGTAACAAATGATAGATGCACGTTTAGCTTCCATACATATCTTCAGTAACCCTTTATTCTTTTAGGGGAAAGGTAAGGGAATGTTATTCATACAATCATCTGTCCTTAACACTCTGGTTGAGACTTTATATGTAATGTCTACAGTTGTGTTATTTAGGTGTTGTTCCACCTTGTCAGTGGAACTCTACTGGAGGGACGAAGAGCATTCTCCCAAAATATATTCTCTTCTTCAAATTACAACTTCATTCCACAAAATGTCTTTATTTCAGATTTACAGACTCAATAAACTCCTCCACTGTTATACAGTCTAACAAAAGAACACCACGTTCATAAATAGAAGATATTTTATCTTTCATAATTGAACTAATCTAGTGTGAAATCCTACATAGAATTCACATTATACAAACATGGGATACATAGAACCAGATGAATGCATGTATTACCCAAATAACCCATCTGACAAGTCCGATCACGTTTGGCTCAGCACTCACTCACAATATTGTTGGTTCAGGGTCCATTAGCAGCTGTCCATATATTATAAATCTCTTCATTATCATATCCCCTTTGCTTTGCTTTAACAAGTGCTTTCTCATCTTACTATCAATAGCAAATAATAATAATTTTATTGTTTGGGACAAATACTAACTTACAGAAACAACCATCACTACGATCATACACACAATCTCTCATACCAGGCTTTTCCCTGTTGCCTTGTCTCATGCTTTTGTTCTGTCTTTCTTACTGTTTTTTTAATATGATATATTTCTTTTTTCTGCTCACCAATACAGTGAGCACAAACAACCCACACAGATATAACATGCTGTCATCTATTCTGGGCTGCAAGGAGACGTCTTCACAAAAGCACGTGAATCTAGGAACAAAGTGCAAAAGAGCAAAAGCCTTCTGACACTAGTTTGTCACTCAACTGAGAAACACAGTGAATGAACAGAACAATATCAATTCTACATCTTCGTTATGATTGGGTCATTCGTGTTTTCTTTAAATTCAATTCAAACTAATTTTGGACTTGATTTGTTTCAAAAAGGGAGAGCCGTACTATGCAGACACCCAATATCATCAGAACAGAACTCACTCTACTTTCAGTATGTGAGGGCTCGGATATACAGACAGCAGATACACACACAGCTCTGTCCATCGAGCTGTCCAGCTCTAAATGGGCTACCAGTGAAATACAGAATGGATTTTAAATGGATATGTTTTTAAGGCCTAAAATGGATTGGCTTCACAATACATTGCTGACCTGCTAAGTTCATATACTGCACCCAGGTCCTCCTCACAACAACCCCTCTCAGTCTCTCACACCCCTCCCACATTGGGTCTTGTTCCCTGATTGACTATTTTAAACCAAATATGAAGACCCATCTTTTGTCACTTGCTGTTAGTTCAGTCTAAGGAGGCCCCATGGCCTTTGTCTAGTCTCCTCTTAACTTGTTTCTAACATCCTCTTACTAGTTTGTGATATGCATTTGGTGTTTCATTTCTACTTTTCTTTTACTGTTTTTTTGCTATTGAATTGTGTATTATTTACTTTTCTGCACCTCTTTTGTCTTTAATTGTAAATACCTGCTACTGTCTTCCTCAGTTGCTCTGCTTCCAGTGCAGCTTGTTTTAAGTAGAGCTTTTATCCAATCAGATTTCACCTCTGTGTCTCTAGGTAAGAACAGAGACAGAGGCCTGCAGACTCACAAGTGAATCCCTTTGCAGTGTAAGTGAATGGGGACGATATTGTTGATTGTCATAGTGTTCAACGAATCAGATCTTTAGTTTGACATGTTGGGCGTATTCTTTGACGTGCCGGTGGTACCCAGGTAGCCTCCTAAGTACGTCAGCATTAACGTGCGCTGTGATTGGTCAGTGGGCCAGCGTGACTTTTGTCAAACAGAAAGCTAGCTAGCAGATCTTAGTGTTTAGTAAGAGTTCAGGTTGAAACATATGTAAGAGAAGTTATGACAGTTTTAGCGTTTTGCTTGCTGTAGATTCTTTTTTTTTTACCTAGCTTTGTTTTTTAACACTCAATGGCTGAAGGAGGAGAAATGGATTTGGGAGTTACTGACTTTGTTAACATAGAAAGGAGGATGGACTTTGTCTTTAAGTGAAGGCAGCTTTGGTAAGTGAAGTGCTTTTGTTTTTACATCTGCAGTAGCGTTACTACTGTGTTCATTTGTCTATCGTGTCGTTTTTTATGAATAATATGAATGGCTCGTGCTCAGGCTTTGCCTTGTGTGTTCTTTGTGTGTTTTTCTGTAGCTCCTCACTCTACCTGTCAGCCACTCCCTCAGCACCAGTCTAACTCAGCCCCTCCCTCAGCACCAGTCCAACTCCCTTCACCTGTCCCTGATCACTAATCAAGCACTCCCTCATCAGCACAACTCTCCTTACCTGTTCTAGCCACTATTTAAACCCCTGTCTCTCAGGCACTCACTGCCAGGTCATTGTTTGTGTTCATGTCTACCCGCCCGTTTTTGCTCGTCCTGTTCCCGGTTTCCCCATCTGCCTGCCCTGCCTCGTTTCCCGCTGGATTTTCCCCCTCGTCTCTTGTCTTGTGCTTGGACTCCCTGTTGTGTGGTAAATATTCCTTTTTGTGTTGAATAAAACGCCTGCTTCACGCTACTCTGCCTGGTCTGCGTTTGAGTCCTCCATCATGCCCCGTGACAGAATGACCTGGTCCAGAATGGACTCAGCAGACCACGGTTTGGAGTGCCGTCTCCCCGAGTGGTACGAACAGTTCATGGGAACCCGCCTGGCCTTTGGAGGGCCTCAGAGTGTCCAGAAGTGTTCCCCTGTTCCCTTCCCCGCTGGGCCGCAGCTAACTCCAGCTTCCCGTGTCCTGTCGGCGGTCCGACCGACTCCAGCTTCCCGTGTCCTGTCGGCGGTCCGACCGACTCCAGCTCCCCGTGTCCTGTCGGCGGTCCGGCCGACTCCAGCTCCCCGTGTCCTGTCGCCGGTCCGGCCGACTCCAGCTCCCCGTGTCCTGTCGGCGGTCCGGCCGACTCCAGCTCCCCGTGTCCTGTCGGCGGTCCGGCCGACTCCAGCCGCCGCCTCAGAGCCGTAGCTATCCCCGGACCCGGCCGCTGCCGCCTCAAGGCAGCAGCTATCCCCGGACCCGGCCGCCGCATGCATTGTCCGTTAATGACGAAGCATCCCGTCATCGCGGGGTTAGGGTCGGACATTTGATTCTCTGTTTGGGCTTTTGTTTTCTTTAACAAAGCAAGAATGGTGGTCTGGAGAATTTGGGATTGTGTGGTGATTGCTTTCGCCCTGTTTGAATCAGTAGGGAACAGCTAAACACTGCGGGGAGAGTTTGTAGATTGTGTGCTGCTGTTGTTTCCCCGCTAAGCTAGTTTAGCTTAGCCTCCCTGTACACACGTGCGCAGCCTCAGCTGTTTTTTGTTATTGTTCCGGGTTCAGAGGTCACAGCCTGTTGTCTCCTACGTGAGCGCAGTCCACCAAAAACATATTTCCCACAATTTAAGCTTCTGCATTTTCCAAATGCACTAGTATTATTCAAACGTATTTTTCTGTTCGTAAGCCTCGTACCGAACGGTTTAATACGAATACATGTATTGTTACGCCCCTAATAACCTGTAGCTGTGGCATCATGAGGTTATTAGGAGGTGGCTCAACTGTAGTAGGACAGCACTGAAGGCCCAGGTATAAAATGCACGGCCCACCACTGAGTGAGCCTTTGTGATCAAAATCACCTGCTCCTGTTCAAACATGTCACCGAGTTTAACTGTATTATTAGAAGCATCCATGGTTCTGCACCACATTTATTCAGGTCCTTCATTTGATTTCTCACTGCTCTGTATAGTCATGTACTGACGTGTCTCTTTAAAAGGGATCACGGTATTATGCTCTTAATGAAGAAAATGTAGCACAGTTCTTCTTAAATTCAACAGTATTCATACTTAGCATATCTTCAGTCAGAGCTGACTAATTACAAAAAACCCTTCTCAGCAGCCAATCAGCAAAATCCTTCAAAAGTACCGCCGGTTTAATCCTCAGACCCCACTTTTCTGCAGCAAAGCTCTAATGGGAGCTCATGACAGTGCTAATGTTCAGTAATGAAATATGGATCAGTCGCATGGGAGGTCACACCATGCTCAGCTGGCTGGAAATCCCCCCGCCACCCAAACGCACCCCCCCCCTATCTTCCTAATGATGCTTAACAAAGCACACACATGTTGAGTCATGAATAGCTCACACACACACACCCACAGGTCAAATGGCCTCCCACTCAAAGTCCTACCAAACAATGTAAATGTTACACATGTTAGTCAGGATCTGCTATTATTCTCCTTTACTGTTAGTCAAGTCTCCATCCAAATTGAGTGCAAATGTAAACACATTTCTGGTGTACTGGCAATAGAAAATGTTCCTTAATATTAAATCCCATCCATGACTGTTACATAAATGTTAGAAGTTGGGCACATAGAGATAAACAGTTATTTCTCCAGTCAGGAATCACTAAACCACAGCAGAAGAAGAGAACTCAACTCGATGAGGTCATTAAAAGAGCTCCAGTTGATTTGGTCAATTTCCTGGTTACAAACTACATTTTAGTAAAAGTGAATGCTACCCTGTTAATAACTTGGCGCTTCAAATTCAGGATAACGTATTACCGTTCTAAATGTCGAGAAATGGCTTTAAATACTTGGGCATTAACAGCACAAGAGACATGCAGAACTTTTACCAAGAAAACCTTTCTTCTCTACTTGAGAAAGTCAAATTCGATCTGAAGAAATGGAAAACAATTCACTTATCCTTGGCAGGAAAAGTGAATTGCATCAAGATGAATGTGCTCCCCAAATTCCTTTACTGTTTCAATGCCTTCCACTCTACCTTCCTAAATCTTTTTTTAAATGTATTGACAAAGCTTTCATTTAATTTATATGGAATGGTAAGAAGCCTAGGATATGTATAGAACTTCTAGAGGCCTAAATGACTAAGAGGCCGCCACTTCCTTAAGTGCCATGACCCTAACTTTCCAAACATCTCTTCAGTGTCAGACTTAGATGATATGCTAGAATTGAATTCTAGCATATTCTAAGAATTCCCATTCGACTCAAAAAGGCTCATTTCAAGAATACATGACTGTATAGCCTTTCTATAAAACGTAACCCTGGCGAAGATAAGGGCGGACTGGGAAGGTGAGCTCGGGGGTGACATAGAAGAAGACATGTGGAACGGTGCTTTACAAAGAGTGAATGACACTGACAAAACTCAGCATAATACAATTCAAAGTTCTGCATCGAGCTCATTTCTCAAAAGCAAGATTAGTTCAAATGTACCCTAATTCAGATGCTAGTTGTAACAGATGTCGTAACACCCTGTCAACTTAACTCACATGTTTTGGTCATGCCCTGCTCTGGCATCTTACTGGTCCGTGATCTTTAAAACACTCTCTGAGGCTCTGAACAGACATAAAAACATCATGGGGTTTACGACACTTCTTGCTCGTAGAAGAATACTGTTGCATTGGAAATCAACAAATCCACCTAAGGACTAAACTATGTGGTTTAGTGACCTGATGCAATTCATACAATTAGAGAAAATAAAATACTCACTTAGGGGGTCAAGGAACAAATTCTTCTCCACCTGGGTCCCGGTTCTGACATACTTAGGGAAACTCAAAACTATGCCTGATACCCCCGAGCAGTACTTCTTGGTCTCTAGACCCTAAATCATGAGGCGCACAATAGACATAACTGATTTTTTTTTGTTTTTCTTTATTCATTTCTAAATTTTACTCTCTGTTAGACAAGTAATAATTTGGACACTCTGGTTTCTTCCTACAGGCCAATCCTGTTGTCATTTGATTTGTGGGCATATTGTGCTTGTATGATGTGATGATTGTATATTTACTTTGTAGAGTGATGCAGGCGTGTCTACATACAGATGTACGGTGTATGTGTGTGTTTATCTATAATGTCGTCTGCCACGGCGAAATGAGGTGACCTTTTTACTTATCTACTTATCTGCTTCTAGGTGGGCGTGGGGGGGGGGGGCAGGTTTGTTTGTTTGTATATGTTGACAAAAAGCTGAAAGACAATGGATGTATTAGTCAAAGTACATGTTTACTGTTTTCTGTGTCTGCCAATATTTCCAAAAAAAAAAAAGAGCTCCAGTCAAAGCTCAAACAATGGAAACCCATGTGGGGAACATGATGGAAATATGACCTGTTTGTTTCATGTATTAATGTGAGGAAGGTCACAGTCTCAACATCACTCCACACAGATTCATGTTTTAGTCGCTTCAGTGGGAGCTTGACTGACATGCTTCATGTACATCATGATTTAATTACTAAGTACGTTTTTATTGATACATCCACTTTCCAACCTCAGCCCCTTTGACATATTTCAACTTCTATTCCAAAGACTTTCCACTCAAAAAGTAAAAACTGTAAAAAGTTACATTTCACGATAAGGTACCCAGTTACTTATTAATCCAAATGATCACACCCTTTTTTTGTTTCCATGCTCTACCTGCTACATTCAGTAACAAATGAATGATACAATAAAACAGGACTGTAGTTCAACACTCTCCCCAACAAAGTTCACTCAAAGAATGATAGTACACTACGACTTTGAATATTGTAGTCCCTACGGGTCCATCCAGGTATCATTCTGGTTTATGATGGTAATAACTCTATTTGAGCTTTTGCTTTGAAAAGCTGTCCAGGAAGAAATGATACACTGTATTAATATGACCATTAAATAGCCTTATAAATCAAAAAGTCTGTATTAAATAATTTAACAGTCTGTGTTTTTATGCAAGTAAGAGTGTCACGTGGGTGTGTGTGTGTGTGTGTGTGTGTGCGTGTGTGTGTGTGTGTGCCCCCCAGGAGCCCTGCATAAAGCCATCTAATTACTAAGCCCCTGTGTTAAATGCAGGTTCTTAGCTGATTAGAGAGCATGTCAGTGCAGACGGGCTTGATAGACCCTCATTCAGGCTGTGGAGGTCAAAGAGGGACAAACGGCATTAGTGTTTAATGCATTGACTGGGCTCACAGCTATTAACCACAGCTTGGTCAGAGCCTGGAGAGCCACTGATGGCGAAAAGTGAACTACACTGATGTAGTATTGTAATAACAATAACTTTGGTCAGTATGCATCTCTCAGCAGCTGAGATGCTCTGGAGGTGAGGGGTTGATCGAAGCACCATACTGACTGCTTTGAATGTTTACAACCTTCACTTACAAATCTTGCAGACTAATGTGTTACTGCCGAACATTTCAAGCATACCAGATTTTTAGACTTATTGACTTCCTTCTAGATAGTGGTTTTCAGTTCATTTAAACTATGTAAAAAAACTTCAATCTGCAGTAATCAATCATTTGTTACTAACATTGAGCTCTTTATGCACATTAGACCTTATTTAATTAACAGTAGAACTACAGAACTAATGTGTGCTGTCCACACATTCACAACAGACCATGTTTTCTTTAACTGTCAGTGTCTTTACGTTTTGGCCCCTTCCCCACTTCCTACTACGTCCTACCCCCATAGTTCTGGTGCCCTTAATCGGATCACATCCATCTTGGATAACAACACATACATGAAAATAAAAGGATGAACACAACTCATAGCTTTTAAATTAAGCACAAAGAGCACACACAAATATGTAAAACATATACTAACTGTACGGAACAAGTGATGTCTGTCTGATATTTAGTTGCAGCTTCATTCCAAATCTCCATGAGGTGGACAGGCCAAAGATATGCGGGTTAATTAGTGACTGTGCCTGTAAGTGTGAATGTGAGCAAATTATTAGTATTTTGTTAGAGACAGGGTTGATTTTATAGAGCCTGTCAGCCTCTTGCCCAATGCATTCTGGGAGGGGATGGAGCCCTAAGACCTGAACAAGATAAGCAGTTTAGAGGAATTGGAGGGACACTCTTCACACAGTTAATGTTTTTCAAAGAGAGAGTTCCTGGAAATGTATTCAGAAGTTTTTCCCTCAAGCTGGCAGTCAATTCATTAGAAAACGTGTCACAGATTTCAAATAACGGATATCTGGCTTCACAGTGAAACTCCTCATATAAATCATTTCCCTGGTGATTTCCTCATCCTCATTTCCTTTCCTCAACAACCATCTCAGCAACTTTCTGTCTTCAAAGACAGCAGCTTGGTAAATAACATTACACAGTACGCTGAAAGCCTCTTAAAATTAAATTCAATTCAATTTATCTAAAGCCCCAAATCACATATTTGCCTCAGAGGGCTTTACAATCTGTACACATCCTCTGACATTTGACCCTCACATCAGAACAGGAAGAACTCCCCAAAAACCCTTTAACGGAGAGAAAAGAGGGAGAGACCTTAGAGAGAACAGAGGATCCTCTCCCAGGATGGACAGAAGTGTGATAGATGTCATGTGAACAGAATGAACAACATAACAGAGTTACAACACATTCAATGCATATGATATAAATGATTCATATAATGAGTAGTAAACAGAATAATGATGGAAAAAGTATGACTACTAGTAATAATAACAGCAGTAGTGGATATAGTAGAATAATAATGATAATACAAGCATTAATGGTATTGGTAATATTAACAGTAATGTGACTACTACTAATAATAATAATAGCAGTGGGTCAGGCAGGACCACGGCAGAAGGAAGGACCAGGGTCCAGATATAACCATGATCCATGGAACCTGAGGAAAGAAAGCCCAAAGAAGCAAAGTTAGTAATGAGCATTAATGGGACATGAATTCATACAGAAAGAGAAGAGTGGGTGTCAGCAGGGTCATGGCAGGAGGCAGGAACACGGTCCAGAAACCCACTGGGTGCTAATTATTCCAGTTAGGTGCATATTTTGGGGCCGCTGGTAAGAGGCTACTTTATGAGGGGTAACCCTGCAGTGCAACTTTATGACCCATTTCATAAGCTAAAGTGTGCACACAGAGATGCATAACACAAACATGAAAAGCATGAACACATCTCATAGCTTTTAAATTAGGCGTAAAGAGCACACACAAATACGTATAACATGTACTAACTGTAAACAAGTGATGTCTGACTGATATTTAGCTGCTTCTTCAATCCAAATCTGATAATAGTGATACTAATAATAGTAATAATCATCATAAACAATAAGCTTTAGACAGTGTTAAAAACAAAGGGGTTCAGGGGCATAATGTAGAGGTGTAAAGAGTGGGGCCAAGGGTCCCTTCAGAAGACAAGAAAAGTAAACAACATTTTGTGGGTGAACAAGATGAAGTTATTGACATGACATTTCATTTATATTTGAAGAGAGGATTTTTGTATTGTTTTTTGACTGATTGGTCCAGCTTTGGGTACTCTTATCAGAGGGGTCTGGCGGAAAATTTTCTAGGTAGGGCTGTGCCACATCCAATCAATTTCAGATTTAATGCAAAAACAATGAAGGTATCAAAAATGCATTACTACTTTGCAGTTAAATATTTAACATTTATTCCAACACAAAAAAAAGCAGTAAATAACACTTTATAATATAAAACACACATACAATATGTGTTAAATATTTAACTGCAAAGTAGTTAAATATTAAGGCGATCCTGTGTCATGGTGTTTCTCAGGAAGGTCTTGATCCTCTTCAAAGTAAAGAAACACCTCTCGGATTCAGCTGTGGTGTGAGGATCTTGAGAAGACTGACAGTCTCTTCGAAGGTGCTCTGAAGGTTGTTCTCCATGAAAAACCGGTAGATGGGCACTGCACCACTGCAAGCCTTGAACTCTGTTCTCATAGATGAGGAACAGTTCTGTTTTGAGCTTGGCCTTGTTCAACATGGGGTAAGCCTCCACTGTTGTTTCAAGCGCTGTATCAGGGAACTTCACACTGTGTTGTGGGAACAACTCTCCATGCAACAGTGTTGCACTGATGAGGTGCTGGGTGAAGGAGAACCGCTCCTTGGCATGCATCAGGATGGGATCACATACCTGTAAAAGATACATCATCAGCTTAAATTTGCAATAAAGCTATTTTGATGAAAGTGATTCTGATTGAACACATGCCTATGTCCAAGTCAAGTATATGACTACTAAGGTTTTAACACCATTATTCCTAATTGCACATTACAGTAAGTTTACTTCTCCTGCTCTTTAACTCCTTATTGGTTTCCCCAACAAAACAAGTGTCACAGGAGTTCAGGACCAGGACCCAACGTTAAACATAGGAGACAGAATCCGGTACAACAGATTTTATTTTTACCGGACAAAGGACACCTGTGTCGAGCCCATGGTCCGACACAGGAGGCAGGCCGGATTGACGGTGTGGTACCCGTGGTCCGACACCGGGGGGCAGGTAGATTGACGGTGTGATTCCCGTGAATGGACACCGGAGGGCTGGCAGATCGACGGTCTGATGTCCCGTGGATCGACACCGGAGGCAGGCGCTCTACAGCTGTGGCAGAGAGGAGAGAGATTAGTACAGGACTCGTCAACGGGAACTTATGGCCGGTGGTAACAGAACACCGAGGCAGAAGACGGTACGGACTGACAACCCAAGACTGCAAGACCAGGGTTGATATAGTGCCAGGGGAATGATTAGTGTGATCAGAATCTGGTGTGTGAGCGTGCAGCAGGTAATCGGCTGGAGTGTCCGCAGCTGTGCACTAATCAGGGGTGTGGCCATGTGAGGTGTCTGGAGGCAGAGGAAAAACACAGAGCACATGGCACACAATAACAAACAGGGGAATGACAGAACACATGAGGAGAGGAGATCAGGGGAAACAGAGGTAACACACAACGGGTCAGACAGGGATCCTCACAGTACCCTGTCAGTAGCCGGACGGCCGGACTGCCGAACTTCCTCCGGACACGGGTGGTCTGGCGGACGGCCAAATTTGTTTTTGACATGGGTGCTCCGGTGGACGGCCAGACTTGCTCCGGACACGGGTGCTCCGGCGGACGGCCGGACTCGGACTCTCAGAGTTGGGGAACAGGATGCTGGCCCAGCGGTGGCAGGGACTAGAGGTCGCTGAGACTCGAAGGCGGCAGCGGCAGGAACTGGAGGTCGCTGAGACTCGAAGGCGGCAGCGGCAGGAACTGGAGGTCGATGCAGCTCTGAGACGGCAACTGGAGGTCGATGCTGCTCGGAGGCGGCAACGGCAGGAACTGGAGGTCGATATATATGTCAGAGAGGGAATGGAAAGGGCAAAGAGAACAATACGTCTCAGTCTGATGTTCACAAACAGGCAAGTAAACTGAAACTAACTCCAACTAATAGATGTCGATCTCTGGATCCTTGGACATCTAATTATTTTAAAACTGTGTACAATGTCTTAAATGTGTACTTATTGCACGTCCATAAGATTGGAACATTTAGGAGGCAGATAAAAAAGGAACTGAACAATCAAAGCAGCAGAGGCCAAGATATCCTAACTCATTATTTTATCAAATTGTTCCGCAGCCAGAGAAGACATTATACTTTTACTTTTACATTAAACTGTTACTGTCTGTGACTCAGTGATTGACCTTGATCTGTAAAATTGGTGTAGTTCCCCTTTAAAACCCAGACATAAATGTTTCTGCAATGTGTTGTGAGAAGACAGAAACACCATGTCTTTCCAAATTTAAAGCCAATATGTGTACATAACTTAAAACCTCCCAACTTTGCCATTCCTTGATGGTCTTATCAAAAATGAACTGTCAGGGACAGCAACATACTATTTGACTTCTCTTCATAGTTCTACACATGCTGGTGAGAATGCAAGCAGGAATGTGCAAAATGGCCCTTTTATTTACCAATTGACTCGCTGAGTTTTGTTCTTTGGCTTCTTACAAAAGATGTGTTTGACAAATCAGGGAAGTGGAGGAAGCCAAACACCAATCTTGCCCTATTGGGTCATCGGTAAATACAGCCCTCAAGCTCTTTGGGGATCAAGAACTATGGCAAAGAAACTGTCAAGTTATGTTGTTAACATGTGCATTTTCCCCACTTGAGAAGGATCGATGAGTCTACTGGAAGGATTTTAACTGGAATTCACTCAATGACCAGACAACTTTTCTTTTTCCTCCTTTTATTTTGGTAGGTTCAGTATAGTAGTTTGTTCAATCACTAAGCCACTTAGCGTAGTGTGGTGTAGGTAAAAAACCTTTAAAAAGAAAAAACATAGATCACAGAACCCATATTCAATATACACATTATTGTAAACAGGCAAAGCATTCATGATGGTTTGAGTAATAAAGCACCAGTGCTACATTCTAAAATCTAAACATGTTCTGATATATATAAAAGCACATACAGCTAATTCTCACTGCTGCATAGCTTAACACCAGGTAATATATTATACTTCATTTCAGCACAATTAGTGATCAAAAGTAAACCAGGATGTACTTATTATACCATCAGCAAACAATTAAAACTCTTAAACTATCACCATTTACCGTGCTTCCACCATCGTATGATTTACAACCAGATGGAAAACATTACGGACAATCGATCATATACAAAGCACGATATCGTACACCAAAGGGTTAAATTATCGCCATATGTATGCTACAGATCCCTGTGGCATAATGCTAATGCTAACGCTAATTAACTGGTGACGCAGTGATCTTCACTCAGCTCCAAAGTCCCTTAGTTGTTCGCAAAGTTCAGCTCTCTTACCGGCTGCTTCTCCGGACTTTTAGACTCGTCAGTCGTGCACAGTCATATCGCAGATCTCCACACCATGCGATCTCTGTCGGTGCGGTGTTTGTCCGATTCCAGACCGTAATTACTGCGACACGGTGCGTCACTGCGTGTCTGCTTATCTAGATAGATAGATAGATAGATAGATACTTTATTCATCCCCAGGCGGAAATTTGTATGTTACAGCAAAAATACATAAAAAGTAAGCCAAGTAACAGAGTAACCAAAAATATTAAGTATTAAAAAATGCACAATATATACAATAAAATAACAGAGTAGGACATGTTAAATATCAGAATATAGAATATGGAAGATAAAATAATAAAAATGCACAGTATATACAATGAAATAGAATAGTGTTAAATTAACTAACTAGGTAACAAACAGTAGTGCAAAAATCAACCCCAGCAAACAACAGTGTAGCAGTGTGTAATTATGTGGAGGATGATCTGGCCAGAGGTGATCTGTTGTAAAGTGTTATTGCAGAGGGCAGGAATGTTCTCCTGTATCTTTCCTTGTGACAGCGGGGCTGGATCAGTCTGTTGGAGAAAGTGCTCCGCTGTCCCTGCAGGAGGTGGTGGAGAGGGTGGTTCGGGTTATCCAATATGGATAATAGTTTCTTCAGTGTCCTTCTCTCCACCACCTGTTCCGGATGGTCTTGTTTGCAGCCAATGATGGAGCCGGCCTTCTTAACTAGTTTGTTAAGTCTGTTGGTGTCTCCGGCTCCAATGCTGCTCCCCCAGCAGACTACAGAAGTACAGTGCACTGACCACAACAGACTGGTAGAACATCTCCAACATCTTGCTGCACACGTTGAAGGATCGAAGTTTCCTCAAGAAAAAGAGTCGACTCATCCCCTTCTTGTACACAGCGTTGATGTTGGTCTTCCAGTTCAGTCTGTTGTCAATGAAGACACCCAAGAACTTGTACTCCTCCACCATGTCCACATCCTCTCCCAGAACTCTCAACGGTTGTGGAGCCGTTCTCCTCCTGAAGTCGACCACCATCTCTCTGATCTTGGCCACATTCAGACGCAGGTGATTTCTACCGGCCCACTCCACAAAGTCATCCACCACTGCCCTGTACTCCTCCCGTCCATCCCTTATACACCCGACCACTGCAGAGTCATCAGAGAACTTCTGCAGATGGCATGACCCCGAGTTGTACTGGAAGTCAGTGGTGTACAAGGTGAACAGGAAGGGAGACTGAACAGTTCCCTGTGGGGCTCCAGTACCACTGACCACCCCATCAGACAGCACATGGCCCAGTCGGACAAACTGTGGTCTGCCTGTGAGGTAGTCAGTGATCCAGGAGACGGTGGACGCATTAACCCCCACCACCCGCAGCTTCTCACTCAGCAGCACTGGTTGGATGGTGTTGAATGCACTGGAGAAATCAAAGAAAGTGATTCTCACAGAGCCACCGGATCCATCCAGGTGTGACTGAGCTCGTTGCAGCAGGTAGATGACGGCGTCGTCCACCCCCATATGAGGCTGGTATGCAAATTGCAGAGGGTCCAGTGAGGATTTCACCTGCGGTCGGAGGTGGGCCAAGACCAGCCTCTCCAGCACCTTCATCACATGTGATGTGAGGGCAACTGGTCGGTAATCATTGAGGCCAGATGGTGTCGTCTTCTTAGGTACAGGAACCAGGCACGACGTCTTCCACAGCACCGGACTTCCTCCTGCTTCAGGCTCAGGTTGTAGAGATGTTGCAGGACATCAGACAGCTGGATGGCGCAGGTCTTCAGGACCCTGGGGCTGATGCCATCAGGTCCTGCAGCCCTGCCTTGGTGGAGTCTCTCCAGCTATCTTCTCACCTGGCCAGTCGTCACAGAGAGGGGGTGGGGGGGGGGGGGGGGGGGATAGTGTGGGTGGTGGCAGAGCCCTTTGAAGTGGAGGGCTCTGAGTCCATGCAGCTGACCAGGGGGGACAGAGGGGGAGGTGTTTGGGAGGTGTGGTGTGTGGAGGAGACAGATGAGGGCTCTGAGCTAAACCTATTGAAGAAAGAGTTTAGCTCATTGGCCCTCTCCAGGGAGCCCCCTGGTTGTCTACCTCCAACCTTGAAGCCAGTAATCTGCTTCATCCCCGTCCATCTAGACTTCTAGCCAGATTGCTTCCACCCTGTTTCTTTTCCGAATAGTCAGATTGTCAGTATTAATTACTTTACAAACTGCTTTACTTATTACTTTATTTACATTTAGCTTAAATCTTTTTCAGTTCTTTATAATTCTTCTATTTACATAAAAGAAAAACCTGTTTGACTCCACAGAAACTTTAGACCCAGCTTCCTTTGTCAGAAATACAGGCAATTTTCCTGAGTTTCTAGAAAAGAGTATGTGATGATAAGTCACTTTAAAAATGTCACGTGACTTCAAAAAAGGCTGCTGGGTTCACAAAAAGTTTGTTCTGAAAGAACGGACCGGGTTCCCAGAAAAATGATTGCAGTGAAAACAAAGGAAATGTTCCTGGGTTCAAATAGAAGTTCCTGCAGTGGAAATGCAGATAAGGTTACTAAAAATGTTCCTGCCTGTGCTGAAAGGGAAACAAAAACCAGGATTGTTTATTATCTTACTAAAAATTCTACCTTACTATAAGTTACTTTCATTTTGTGTTGAATTTTGGAGGTCCTGTGGACAAATGCGATCAGACAGTCTGCCCCTCACTGTCTTGGTTCTCCCTTCCCTCCAGTGGGCCCAGCTATCCGGCCTGGGCCTCCAGCAGCGTGGTGTCGGTGTTGGCTCCCAGCTGAGCAGCGAGGTGAAGCTCTGCTCCTGGCCTAAGGAGGAGCCGCTGTTGCTGGGTGCAGAGCTCTCAGCTCCTGCGGAGCTCCAACTGCATGTTGAAGGATGCAGTGAAGCCTGATCTGGGTCTGTTGACAGTGGACCGGTCTCTGCTGGAGGCCCCAATGGAGTCTGAGCTGAAGGAGCTTCTGGTGAACCTGCATGATTTCATCTGGTTGTTACAGACTCTGACTCGGTGGCACAGATGACAAGCATTAAGAATAACTGTATAGAAATAACCAATGTTCTCACTCATGGCCTTGTTCACTTATCTAGGTCACGAGGAGGCATCAGTATTACATTGAGACTGTTTCATAACCTCTTTAAATTTCCTCACAGTAACTTTATAGGATGCTATAATCATATACAATTCTTCACATCGTGACTTTAAGATAGAGAGGAGCAGAATAGTTGTTCTCTTCTGGTGTGATCATCGTAGCCAGCTATATGAGGTCACTGAGGTGCCAACCTCGGTATTAATCTCCTAAACAGCTGACTGTCTGCATCTGAATGACATGAAACCACTTGAAACTGACAGCTATCAACAAGACAGCGTTATGTGGTGGTGAGGTGACTGACACGGCGTCTCCAATGCACTCTGTGTGCCTGACAGCACATTTGCGTTCACTGCAGCAATTTAACACAAAAACTAATTATGTAATATATGAAAACTAAAATCCTACTTGGTGATATATGCACATTATTTGAAGATATTATTGAAAACTATTGACACTCTGTTGAGCCATTCTTTAATGCTATTTGAGTTTTTTGGGGATTTCTACAACCGATGATGATGATTTCATCAGCTGCTTCACAGCTGACTCAGCTCAGTATCAGTGGCAGACAGAGCTTTCTTCTCCTCTGTGCTCTGTGAGGAATGTGATGGTGAGACAGCAATGATGAAATACTGAGCTGAAATTCTAGCTTCTAGAGGTTGCTTCTCCAAACAAAAGACACAAAAGAGGAGAGATGAGAAAACCATGCCTACGTGTTACATAAGAAAAGTTGATCTATAGGAGAATACATATGTGAAACCAATACAGAATACCCGAGAGCCGTACTGCATTATATTTATATACTTTGAATTGTCGCCTGACGCCTGAATTTGATGTTTTCCATAAATGAAGACATTTCCACCATAGGTTCAGGTGGAGGTGAACTGAGAAGTGTTGCACACCTGATCGATTTTCCCAGAGAGACGAAACTGAAGTTGACTATCATGTTAAGCTGTGTGTACGTGTACGTAATTGGCATAAGTGGTTATTGAATGTAAATGAGTCACAGCCGTACGCCCTGACTGGGTGGGATTGATTTCGCTGGAGGTTGTCGGGTGATGTCATCTTCAAAAGGTAATTCAGTTGACTGCAGCACGTTATCTGTGATAAATAAAGGGCTTGTTTGCTCTCGGCTGTAGTAGTTTCAGGAATAATAACCTCAGCTTTTTGAACGACCTGTAACTCACTTCTTTCATTTTTTCCATAACTACATATAGTTTTATGAGTAACAATAACTTTTCTAACCTCCTTGGCTTCATGTGTCCTTAGCGATCAGGCTGTAACAGAACCGCACAGAACGATAAAATGCAGTTGTAAATGCACCCACGTGCTGAAGATTCTGACATCCAATTGACCTTCAGAGAAGGACACAAGGACCTATTTGGCTGCTCTGACAACAATGAATTTCAAGTTCACATATCAACTAAATAATAAGCTTTCCAGGACACTTCTGAACATCCAGGAGACAGTAGGAGGCTGACATCATAACTGACACGTCAAAATGGATAGGTGCCTTTTTTGAAGTGGAGTATCGTGGCTTTGTGTGTGTTTGGTGAAGAGCAATCCATATGTGTGATTAACGCTGTGGCTCTGTGGGAAGCGATAACTGCTACCAGCCGATCACCCAGAGACACCAGCTTGTGTGCTGAACTTTTTGTGTGTATTGTTCTCCCTGCAATTGTGCACTGCTGTTTGTGTCTGTGTCCGTGTCCGTGTAATGATCAATATGACCCTCAGTGGGACATCCTGGTATCCATCTCAACAGTAAATGTGATCCTGAGCAAGCTCAGATTCATCTTCAAATTACTGAAGAACTTTATTCATTTAAAGAGCAAAGACAAAAAGGTTTCTTCTTCCTATTAATATGTTCAGCAAATATATTCTTTCATTCCCAAATCAACTGGAATTTTAGGCTGCAAACTTCAGTCTGTGAAATATTTCTTTATTAAGGTAAACCTTCTCATGCATTAACAGAAAACAATCCTTTGTCTGTTGAGCAATGATTTTATGAGACATTTTTAAATAAAGGTGTGCTTCCTTCAATCAGCTATAATAATATTTTTATATGAACAATGCATCAAATTACCAACTGATAAAGCTGAGATATCTTTTCAGGAGTTGGTAGAGACCAAAAACAAATAGCAGCTGTTTGCTAATAAGTTCATCATATATGTTTTGTTCATAACCTGTTTCTGCTTCCCCCAGGTGGCCCAAAATATCAGCTATTGCAAGTTTAAAGCCAAACTTCTGTTACTGAGTGCACATTGTCAATCAGTACATTAGATATAGCAGAGTGACAAAAAACATCTCATCACAAGATCCAACAACCAACAACCAACAACCCCAGACACATAATATTCTGTGTAGATTCACGCCTTCAAATGAATAAGTACATACATTCTTTTCCCTGCGGAAGCATAGGTCTGTTTTTCACAGTTAGCCATAAACGACCCTTAATCACCATTTGCATATCAATACTTGTGCCTGCTCGACTAGACTTTAGACCTGTCAATGAGAAGAAATCGCAAGAAGGAGCAACATTTCAATCAGGAGAGACTTCTTTAAAATTTAACAATCATTTATTACTGATGTTATACATCAGATTAAACAACAGAGCCTGGGCTACAAGAACATGTAAGCCGCTTTAACATGCTCCAAACACAACTCAAACACCCAACCAAAAGAATGACCAAAATATCATATTCATATTTCGCCAGGAGTGAGCACACCCAGCACATGTTAGGAGCTACCGATCCAAGCTAAGTGTTAGCAAAGAAACTGAGACGACAGAAAGCAAGCCGATTCTACACAGATTCCACACATATCCTCAATATCTCCATCAAACCATCATCGAGATATGAGCCAACGAACACCAGCAACACAAACCACTTTATCGCTTTATGATCAGCAAACGCGACTCACCTTTGTCGTTTTTATGAAGACAAAGCATAATTCCCGTTTTTTTCACACAGATATCTGTTCAACGGATATCCTGTGTGTCACTGAACTCCTTCCGTGGCTTCAGGGGGTATAATCTGAGCAGGAGGGAGTAGGGGGGAGGATTTGACTTTCACCGTATCAGATTTTACGCTTCACGATAGACGACGCCTTGTTGATTCTGCTAACAGTGCTGTCAATCTTTTCCACGTGGGTATAGCTCAATTCTATTGGCTCTAACGCATCGAAAGAGGGGTCATTCACTGAAATCGACCAATGGGATGTACAAGTGAAATATATAGTTATATAGTATAGAAAATTAAAATGGAACAGCTGGTTCCAAAATTACCATTTTGGTGACCTCGACTGACCTCTCTGTACTAAAACCTCTCTAATTTTGTTCTGCTTCACTTTATCAAAATCAGACTTTGCAGAGAGACTGTTCACATATTGTGCTATGATTTGGGAGAGGTTTAGACCTGCAGCTGCATCATTCAAAAGAGATAATCATCCTGTAAGGGCTTTTTTTTTTAGACGAACCTGAAAATGTTTAATTTGTGCTGTGTGCCATCTTCATTTACTCTTAACCAGTAACATATATACTGATATTTACACACCTACAAATCTCACAAGTGTTCCCTTTATTATAACACCAACATTGTTAAACTAGACCTTGTGGTTGCAGTGATATACTTTTTAGTATGGCTATGCAATTTTCGAGGAGAGGCCTAAACATTTTTAATGTTCAGTCCTACCACGGCACTTTGAATCTAGTGTCTCATATGTCCAGAGACCGTAGCAATTCTTCAAAGCAGCGAGGTGAAGCGCCACTATGAGACAAAGCACAAATCTTTTAAGCAAACGCACCCACCCACATCCAAAATGAAAATATACATGAGAGCCCAATATGATCAGAATCCTAATAAATGAATTGACTGCCCAACAATGATGTTAACAGAAACAGAATAGAGCTGAAACAAGTGTTTTTAATAACCACAGATAAAGTCGTTGCAAACTATTTTCTGTTTTTAAAAGATAAGAAATATAATATATATATATATATATATATTGTTTTTATTGACATCACTTCACCCTGAATTAATTTAATTTAAAGCTCAGTTCACTAGCAGGACCACACCATCAACGGAATGCATTAAGCAATTTATTTGTGAGACATGAATGATAGCGAGGATTGTATGTGACTTCCGTCTAGTCGGTTGGATGAGTTGTGGGAGCTTCGTCGAAGGATCCGCCGTGGCGCCCGGGCACGACGAACCCCCAAAACCCCAATTACTTGAGATGGGATTGAGCGGATCGAAGATCTTTGAGATCTGAGCAGATGTAGTGATGGTATGCTTGCGAGTACCAGCCGTCACCTCATCCATGATTTGGATGAGGTGTTCTGGGACGCCATTACGGGAGGCTTAGGTAGCGGATCCGATTCTAAAGGAGTGTCCGGAGTACTGAGTGGGAGAAATGCCAGACAAGGAGAGAATGTGGCGGAAGTGCTGGTGGAACCAGAATCTGGTAGCTACTTCGCCGGATTCTGAGATGAAGAGTGGATCCGTTGGCAATAGGCTCTGGGATTTTCGGAACTGCAAGTAGGTGAAAAGGGTCTTGAATGGACTCAGTGGTGACTGTATTTTGAAGTAAAATACGGGCGTAGGTCGGCCTGATTGGTTAGTTTTAGTTTGCTTTAAGTAGAATGTCACAGCGTCTTCTGAAAAATAAGATAAGTCATGAGGGTCGAACTATTAAACTCGGAGCATCTGAGGAAACCAAAGAAGGCCAGGGAGAACATGGCTTCCAAGGTTAAGGAAACGTGAGGATTGCTGTATCTGGAACGGATAGTGATGGTGCATGCGGACAGCAGGTCAAAAGTGTTGGGGAGGTGACGAGGATTTTCTGTGGGCTCTTTTTTTGAAAGACCTTTGAGGAGCAAGGCTAATTAGGGATGATTTGAGGCCGAGCATGGGTTTCCGGTTAAGAGTTTGGAGAAGTTTATGCCGCTAAGGTAAACTTTGATAGTAGGCATTTTGATGGCCATCGTGGAATGAGCAAAGGTGAAGAAACATGTCATGGAGACCAGATCGAACGATGGGAAAGGTTATGTTGTATTGGTTGTGGAATTTGTGGAAGCTCTTCCAAGCTGTCCAGTAAGACGAGAGGGTGGATGGTGATAGGCTATCGAGTATGGAGTTTCACGAGCCGGTGATCAGCGGCAGAAGGGCAGGATTTACAAGTTGAACGTCAATGCCGAATATGGAGGAACCGGCGTTGGATGGGTGTCTGGATGAGGGGCCAAGCTTCTGAACCTCTGAAATGCAAAACAAGAAAGGGAGTCAGCGATGGTATTGGAATGCCCAGGAATATGAGCAGCACGGAGAAGATAATGGTGTGTGAATGAATGCCAGGTTAGACGGCGAATGAACAGAATGATGGACGGCGCGTTGGAGTGTCCTTTGTTGATTATATCAACTACTGGGTGGTTGTCAGAGTGAATGAGGATGGACTTGCGAGAACACTCATGGCCCACAGAATGACTGCGGCTATGATGGGGTAAATCTCAAAGAGTGTGGAAGAAGTTGCTAGGCAATCTCTTACGAGCTCCAGGGGCCATTTTGCTGCGAACAATCTTCCATTGTAGAAACCCCCAAAACCGACAGAAGGAGCAGTGTCTGTGTACAGATGTAATTTGTGTGGGTGTGTTAGTTTATCGTTGTAGAAAAAAGTAATCCCGTTCCAATTGTAGAGAAGGTTCAGCTGGAGACGGAGTTTGGAGCGGCTTGAACTGTCCAGTGAGATGAAGTCCAAGAGAGAATGGAAGGATGCAGCTATTGCTAGTAGGTGAAAGATGAATGCTCTCTTTTGAGGTATGATGCGTAGGGCGAAGTTAAGGTGGCCCAAGAGGGAGAGAAGTTGGCGTTAGAAGGCTGATGCGGTTGAGTTTTTCTGTTGGTAGTGAAGCCTCAAACGACTTGGTGTTGAGAGTGAATCCGAGAAATTCAAGGGATGTGGATGGTCCCATGGTTTTTTCTGCGGAAAGAGGAACTTCGGAAAATACTGACCGGATGCGGGTGGCAATGAAGTGGGGGAGGTGATTAGCTGTTGCTAGGGTAAAGATGTTGGTTGCCCGCTGGGCTGGGGGAAGTTGGATGGGGATGAGTGGGGGGGCAGCCTGCTGCTGTAAGTACTGTGGATGATAGCTGTGAGCTGGCATCCCGGTGACGGTAGCTCCAGCTAGCATGGGTGGCAATAACTGGTGAGACTGGGAGACGTGAAAGTCTGGCATTCCGGTGACAGGGGTTACGTCAAGCTGTTGGGGTGGCTGGGAGAGGGTGGCGCGGGGTGCTGGCATCCCATAAGCCCCGGTTAGTGCTAGCTGCTGCGGTAGTTGTGAATTGGCAGTGAGGGGCCCTAGCATCCCAGTGCAAGGTGCTCCTGCTAAGGCTAGCTGGAGAGGTAGCTGGTTCTGGGCGGCAAGTTGGGCTGATGTCCCGGTTTTGAATTCCCTGGATCAATCAATCAAAAGACGTAAACACAGCAAAAAATGTAATTTAGATTAATTACTTTGAAGTCATAATTTTGTTTATAAATGGTCCTTGAATGGGCCTTACAGAATGCGTTGCACACTGCAAAAAATCAAAAGAAACTGATTAACAATCCAAGCAATTCATTACATAACATTCTATCTCCTCCTCATCTTTCATCTCCACATTATCGAAGCATGTGCATGTCTGGTTTGATGTATGTGTGAGGTGAGCACATTTTCACCACACATTCTGTTTTTATACATACAAGTTTGCTGTGTAAAATAGGGTATGCAGATTTGTATGCATGTATGTTTATACATCTGGTCCCTCGTGGTTCCTAAGCTTTCAGCCACATCTCATGGCCTTTCTCAGCGAATTAAGTTGCTCAGTTGCCATGGAGATGGCTTCTCCAAGTACTCAAAAGTAAACCTCACACGTTTGTCCATGCCATCTAAAGCCACATATATAAGCATTTGATCTGAAGCTCCTATCGGCAGGTCTACATCTACTGTATGCGACAAAACTGTTACAAAACCCACTTAGTTACATCCGAAAAAAGGTCTTGGTTTGGGTTCAAATGTCTGCTTTGTAATAATAAACATGTGGTTAAGCTGTGGGAATGATCGGGGTCATGCTTTCATGACTCATGGAAACAAACAGCAGTCTCCTGTGTTAGTTTGTTGCTTTGTTTACCCATCAATCCACCTCGACCTCCTCCATTGGTTGGACTGTCGCTCTTTAATACCATCACCTGACTTCCTCCTTTGCTTTTGTCATAACCACTAGAGCCACTAGAGGGCTCTGTCACTTAAATCTAGTAGTAGTTGTAATAGGAAGAGAGAAAACCTTTCCTGTAGAGAAGCATGCTGCTTTAATGGGTTTACAGTGGCTCCTTCAATTTCAAATCTGGAGTCATAAATAATGGGGAGCATGTCAGTACCTGCTGTATCACAAACAGTACAAGTGAAGGTTCTGTTATCTACATCTTTTGGTCCAGAGGCAGACAGAGTGCAGGCCGTAACAGGTGCCGAGGGACGGGTGGAAATTGTGTCAGCCAGAGCACAAGCAGGGAAGGCATCACCATGGGGCCTTCAATGGAAATTAATGAGAAAAATGCCAATTGCACTAAATGTGTGTGTGTTTGACAGAGGTGTGCAGTAGTCAGACGAGTGCAAGTCAGGTGTGAGGTTGTTGTCGAGGACACACATGATGAGCATACCCCTCTCTTTGTTACTGGCCTCTAATAATAACTCAAGGTCAAGTTAGCTTAATATGTGTTATTTCACTGTGCCACAGAGCTCCATTGTTATCCCCAAAAGTTTGATAGAAACTACAATGATCAACTGCTTTAGGAAATGACTGAGCCTTTTGTAATTATTTACATCTTCAGTATGAACCAAAGGGCTTGGAGCTGAGAGCACAGACAGAAACAGAGAAGGAAAGTCATACAGTACTGAGAGACAACTTGTTGCTTCTGATCTTTTTTACTCACTTACTGAGGCTTGTAGCATTTCAGGCTGGTCTCATTCAGTATTTGTAGTCATACCTAAGGAAAATAATGCCCTGTGTGTCATAGACATCACTAAAAATGATTTTGTACGTTATCCATGTAATCATGGACAAGAAAGTATAAAGACCGCAAAAGCACAAACAGGTGGATGGGTCCCACAAACAGCAATCTCTCAGCCAGGAGACAGCTGTTCGTTCCCCACAAAACAGGAAGTCAACGTTGATTTATTCATCACGTAACTTGCATTCTTCAGTAACGGTACTTCTGTAGTTATTTTAACCGAATCATCTTTAACTCAACCTAAACAAGTATTTCCTGATCTTTTCTTAAACCTACCAGAGCTGTTTCCTTTGAATGATACACTCCATCTAACTCTCACTCACCAACAAAACCCACACGACAACAACAAAAACAATGTATTTTATTATTATTATTATCATTATATTATTATCATTATTAAAAGGCTTGGTCACACCAGCATTAAAAACCGAAACATTTAGTGACGAATTCAATTAATTCCAATGGAATCTCCACAATAAGGAGATTTGCTTGCGAATACGAAGTAAATCCGCACAAATGTAGCTGTGGTTCACCTTTGACATGCAGATCAGTGCAGCGGACCAAAAGCAAGCTGTGCTGACAGAGTCAACCTTTGAGGGGATGTAGAGACTACAGCTGTTCAGTGAATGTGTCAGATACATCGAATCAACAGTTCCTACATTGTGCTGCTCATCTCATTTTGAGGTTGTAGCTTCATTGTGAAGATGTCGCTGTAGTGCATCATGTAGTCTTTCTGCCTTCTCAGCCATCAAAAGATGATCAGAAATCTAGAAGTTGAAGGTATTTTAGCCTTACAGCACCATATGTATACATCAGTTTCAACAAGAGCAACATTGCGAGCGCAACTACACAAGACTAAAGCTGCATGAACATGATGCATGAATACAGCCCACTCCCTGGTCTTAGAGCAGCATCTGTAACAATAATGTACATGCAGGGTGCACAATTTCTGTATAAAAGCACTGCCCTCTACAACAAGCTGACACAGAATAACCACTGCATCAAGTGCAATCTTCCTGCCCTACGAGCAGTAATACAGAACATGCAGTCGCCTGGTATAATATTTGGAGGACATCATAAATGAAGTTCTAGCTAAGTTCAGTCAGGAAGACTCTACTCTTGCATGCCTGAGCCCGTAGTTTATTTCTCATACATCTTTCAATCACTCCTCTCACATGCTCACTCATTATTTCCTTGCTGTCATTGTTTGGGGCTGTCAATCATGATATCAGCTGTTTAGATCAGCTCCTCTATCCAACAGCACAATGAAACTATTACATGGTTAGCCTATCGTCTTGCTGCTGCCTCATTTTAAATATGATCGTCTCTCTACCTTCAGTAAGTTCAGGTTGCTGTTACACGCACACTCAATCAGCCCGGTGTCTGTGTGTCATCGTTACGAACCGACGCGATTGGAAAATGTCCACATTACCTTTTTCTAGTCTCGTTTGCAGTAGCACCCTGACATCCAGTTTCTCAGCAGTGGGGAAAGCATCTTCATCCACTCATTTCCCTGCCTGGGAATCTCACCGGTTACTCCGGGTCACTGTGCAGGTAACAACCTGATCAGCACCGTGCAGTCTCCGGCTAAATCTAGCAAACTATCCATGCATGCCTCAGGGCCGAACATCCTTAAACTTCTGTCTCACCGGCGTTCCTTTGCACTGGCTCCCCCTGGCAGCGGCCTCTTATGCTCACATTCATTCCACTTCCAACCGCTCAACAATCAAGGTAACGACAATCAGTGTGTCGCACCCGGACTGTCTTCTCATTCTGATAAATATGGTCAGGCTGCTTCGTCAGTAGTTTTAGGTGCTGTAACGTTGTTTCATTCTCTTGGTGTTCCCCTGTTCTACGGGAGAACTATTGCTGTAAATTCCGTAATAGTGGCGGGCCTCAAGTAAGCCCCTCTACTACAAGGGTATCTATAAGACTTGTTTTAAGCAGGGATATTAGAGACACACGCAGTCAGGATGTATTTAATCCATATGGTTCCTAAGGGTATTAGAATATCCAGCGTTTGCAGTATTACAGGCTCAGAAATTGTCATGGTAAAAAATGATCAACTTGCAAGATTCTCATCCCTACCTTAATGTAGCCGTCTCAAGGGCACTTATGCTACGTTACTACAAGTACAGTTGTGTGGGACTTTTAACTTGAGTACACCGTGAAGTTGTATTATGTTTTATGGTTTAATTTTCAATCTAGCAAAGGAGATACTTAATAGCAAAAGGCACGGCCATTCATGATATGCTCAGATGTTTTCCATTGCTGCGCAGATCATAAAGTCCATAAGAAAGATGGCGCCACTCTCTTACATTGTGTTTTGGTGTATTTTTGCGACTCGTGTCCATCCGTGAGGATATCAGGTTCAGTGGTTCTCAGACTCTGGCCTCCCTCTACTCCAGATTTATAATCTGCATCATGTGAGATGCCTCACGGGAAGCTTTGATGTCTGGGGCAAGCAATGGAAACACAAACGTCACACTCGTGACTTCGTCAGTATTTCTCACTGTGAACATTCCTCTTCACGATAGCATCACGTAGTTAGCTGCCACTCAAGTCATCATCACAACCTTTCACATGGTAGGGAAAGTGCTCGCTCCTCGCTCCTAGCTTTCTCAGATTCAGAATGTGGCGAGAGGAAGATGGGATGTCATTCAAAGTTACGTGGACATTAGCCAATAGTTAAAGCACAACGCCACCTTAGGAATTTCACCTAAAGATTAAGTTTTTCCCACACAGTATGAGGATTCATAGGACACTTAGGTTCATTATACAGATTAGCATGAGACGTGGTTCCAATACAAAAATTATCTTTATTATTTTACAGTATTAGTTCCCCATTACGGTTTAAACACAAAATACTAAAAGAGCCGTATACATTTATTTAAAAGAGGAGTAGGACTGCGGCTTACCAGTGGCGAGGTGGACCAGTGCAGGTGAGGATCCCAAAAGAGAAGGCACCCCGAACACACGTGTACACAACACTCACACACACAACCACACGTGAGGGTTCCTAACCAGGGGCACACCAAACTACACAGCACACGAAGGGAGACACCAACACCCGGAGGCACCAACCCCACCACCTTGGCTTAGCAGCTCCTACAGGGACAAAGGACACAATAACAAAAAGGCTCTGGTTCTCAGGAAAGAAAATCAAACAAAAGGAAAAAAATAAGAAAAGACAAAACAACAAAAATAGCTCGGGTTAACTGATCAGCCAGGGGGGGGGGGGGTGATCAGTAACCTAATTTATATAAAATTATATAAAGCATTTCTTTTTTAATATTACACTCTATTATATCTTGACTAAGTACTCAGTCCAGTCACCTTAATGTGTGGCTGGTATTGTTTTCACCTTGTGTGAAATCATGGAAAGAATGTTGGCGAGTCTTTAGTGCTTTGCCAGGTGCTTCTCTGTCTGGATGTCTGTGGTCAGATTTTTCACAGAAATAGTGTCACAATAGATTCAGTCACAAATCTTTTCAGGTGTATAGTAGGATCACAAAACAAATATTCTGAATGTCATCCCCTCTTTCTCTCCTCTTCCCTTCCTCAAAGATGTGTGCAGTCCAAGCACAGCCGTTAGGAGGAGGTGGGTAAGAAGTGGAGAATGGGTCATTAGCTCCGCCTACTTTACACCCCGGCCTGATTTAGCATCGTAGTGGTGTGATTCTATCGCAAGATGGTCTCCTGTTGATGTATTCTATTTATTCATTCATTTCTTATTTATTGCGTTTTTCTAGATAACTACTATTTATAGCTTTCTGCCAATTCCTCCTGTCTGTTGTACTCTGGTAAGTGGGTCACTGTCAATGTATCATGGTCTAACGCGACCTCATACACTGCATCATGCTTTAATATGTCCTCATACTGTTGTCCTGTCATGTGTTGAATGCTGCTATTTGACCCTGTCTTGGCTAGGTCTAACCGTTTAATCCGTTTGTCTTCCTAGTTAAATAAAGGTTATTTACATAAATTGCATTCTGACCTATCATAACCCCAGTCATTGCATCATTGTCCACGTGACCTCGCATGCTGGTAACTTTATTCTGTCATGTGTATCGCATTCAATGCAGCAGCACCATCTGTTAGTGGAATCACATACTTTGCAACAGCAGCATTGAGTGATCTGTTAAGTGGAATTGCATTTATTGCAGCAGCAGCAGCATTGTGGGGGAATCTCATGTCAGGTCCATATAGAGTTCCGTCTTGACCTGCTCTGTACAATAAGTATAGTAGTGCTGGGCAACAATTACAATTTTTAATCGCGATTAATCACATGATTTTTCTGCGATTAATCTCATTGTTATGCGCAAAGTTGAATAATGAATTAAAAAGTAGTGTATTGTGCACTTTTATTTTAAAGTGCTGCTATATGAACAAAAGGGCAATAACATTTGGTTTAAACACTTTAAACACATCAGGTTCTTGTTAACAGCAGTATTCCCTTTACACAGCAGCAGTTATAACACAGTTATAATGATTCTGATCATAGATAATCAGCCGGTGTTCACAACTTTATCTTCATGTGTGTAAGAGATGATATTTAAATATAAACCTTGAAAACTGCAAACCTATCTACGTCACGTTTTTATGTTTGTTAAATTCTCAGTAGTGATACTAAATGATGCTTATTATACATATTACAAACAAAACACTTTAAGAACTCTAAAAAAATAATTTAAATGAATCATTTCTTTTTTGCTTTTTTTGGTAGTTTGGTCAGACACATATGCAACGCTGATTACCATAATATGTGTGGTATTTGTTATAAATGTACATTGGTACATAGAGGGTGATAAGAAGCTGTACCTGGAGGGACTTAGGACCCAGGGGAATGTAGGTGAAGCATGGAACCTGTAGTCTGTAACGTGCATGAGGAAGGTATGCTAATAAAGAGTTGCAGTTAAGAGCAGTTTGTTCTCTCGTGCTTATATGTTCATTTAAAAACACGACAATATGTATTTTGATATTGTCACGATCCTGTAACGAGACGATCGCGTGTGTGTGTGTCTGTGTGAGACAGGAGGGACCGACGGTGACGTAGCGGGGGGGGCAACAGCAGCAGCAGGAAGTGACGCCACACAAACAGCTGTTCACCGCTCGCTGCCCGGTTCTTGTGTTAAAAATGTCCGCTTAATAATAATTTTAAAAAAACTGCGTTAACGCGCGATAAAAACGCGTTAACTTGCCCAGCAGTAACGTATGGATCAATTGATTGTTCAGGTTCTGCCCATACTGTGCTTTAAATCCTTCGTAAGTCATGTTTTAACTGGTGTTTTTGCTACTGCTACTACTTTCATTTTGTTGCCTGCTATCATAATCTACTTTTATTGCATCGCTAACATCTAAATTCTTCCGTAATCAGGCCGGCCCACATTCTCGATGCATATAACTGGTGGTGGCGCGTTGGCTCAATGGCTATTTTACTGCTTACTGTTTTCGCTTATCTGTTATTCCCATTCAAAGTTAACTCATCAGATCTGATTAATATATAACTCAGCTAATATTCATGTTTTCAGCTAATTCTTCACATTCAGGTATTCTATTTCTACATATTCATCTATTTTGCTATTTACTTAAAACCACTGTACTTTGCTAATAACTACTTATGTATATTGTGCAATTGTTCCATTTTCACCATATTCTACTAATTGCCCATATTAATTATCTTCTGATATGTGCTGCGATATGAATCATATCGGGTAAGTGGTGTTACATAATATATATTAAATACCAAAGATGCACAAAGGTGCATGAAGTGGAGGACTCTGGGTCCAAAGAACAACAGAGTGAAATGCAACCGAGCCACTTGAAACAAACTCTTTGTTTCTTTCTAAAGTTATTTCAATGTTCTTTTAGTGTTCAGCTTTAGTTTATTTCCCCTCTTTAATTCACAGGTGTCTGTCATGTATCCCCTCACCGTTTTCTCCTCTCAAAGCTTTAAGGGGCTACTTGCGCCTTTTCCTTCATTTTGTCTCCTTCTTGCTACAAACTTACTGATGATGTTATTCATTCAGATATTTGCTACAAGCCCTTTAGACAACCCACGGACAACTGGTGTCATTACAAATACATGCAAGAGAGTGAATCGTACACTTAACTCTATAAACAATGTTATTTGTTGAAAATTTTCTGCTTGTTAGATCACAAACATGTGTTTTCTTAGCACAGTGCTGCAGACTGCCCGTCCCAACGTCCTGCAATATGGTCTCAAGAAAGAGCCAGTCTTCAAATAAGAACCCTGGGGTAAGCACGCATGATCACAACAACAAATGATGTCTAAGTAAAGCTCGTAGGAATGTGGAAGGATAATTATCTGTAAAATAATTCACATGGTAAACTCAGGATAATGTCAATTTCCACAATTGTAAACCCATCAGTACAGCAACAGTCATAGCACTCACATTTCTGTTGCTTTGAGTTTCTCTTTTTAACTGAAATTATGTTTTAATTCTATTCTTTTTTTCAACCACTTCCCCCATTTTTTTAAATTGCTGTTGAATGAAGATACAAACCCATGTTTTTTTTTGCTTGACACTGAAATGAATGAATTTGTATTTGTAATTAAAGATTTATTACCGTCAAAATTGATGGTTTGACAACTCAAATCATCACAGCTGCATTGTCCCTGTTGTCACTTCCGTTTTAGCAGACTGCATGTACCCTCTTTTGCATTCTGCACAAGGTCAGTCACGAATGTATATATCCTTCTCACTGAATGCGTCTCTGCCTAAACGTCATCTCTTCAGAATGCACAACAGGTTAGTACACCTCTGTAGCTCTCATTAATATCAGCTAAGATAGGAGACATTTCCTAAATGAAGACAGTTGATTTAAAACTCCACTCTGACAAACATACTATGACACTTAATAACCTTTAAAAAAACATGTTGGACAAAGCACTTGGAAGTTGAGGGTCATGTGGAGGAAATGCAAATCTGGTTCATTCCAGTTGGATGGAAGCACATCAATGTTCAGACAAGCTGAAACCCCCCACTGAGAAGTCACTTCGCACTTAAAGCCTAATAATCATTGTGCTTCTTTGAATACATCTTGTTGTTGCATGATTAAATACAACCCATGACACACACACACACACACACACACACACACACACACACACAGGAAGGGAAATTATGCCAGGGCTAATTTCACTGTCAAGAAAACGAATAGTACAAACTAGTATGGAGCGGTAATGGAGGAGGGATGAGGGACACACACTTACCATTTTTTGCATCAAAAGGGTGAGACCACACGGTGAGAACAGCAGCTTTCCCTGCTGTGCTTGCAGAACACAGGGCGACAAAGACGAAGAAAGAGAAAGTTGGGCTGAAGAAGTAGTGACGGCCGGTAAGGGCAACACTGATTTAATTTGTTTAGAATAGACAAGCTGCCTCCAACTCAATGCTATTCATAAGCAAAGGGCAAGAGATGAGATACACTCATAGAACTGTCACCCTGTCCCTGTTAGAACAAACACATTGTCCTGTCATCTCGGGTGGGTCACAGCCCTGTTTTAGCTCTCACTTTGCTGAAATCTAAAATAAAAACCCCAACAGTAGCAGGAGTCTGACCTCCGAGGACCTATCAGGTGGTTTCTGCATGCTCACAGAATAATCACATACACAACTAGTGACGGGGTTTCATTTTTTTAAGCAAGACATTTAGCATTTGGAAAAAATATATAAATATTCTTTTCTTTCCTTCAAATTATTTTTGGGACATGGCAAAAAAGCCTGGAGCCATGTAGACCAGCTGCTATAATAAAACAACTAAGGGATCCTATCTGCCAATATGGATCATCAATGATCTGCAATTAGTATCAGCGGCAAAATAAACATGATCAGGGATTTCTAAAAGTTCGATTTGCTTCCTTTTTTCTTTTGTGCTGATCCGATTTTTGATCCGATCCGTGACACGATCCCGACCGTGAGTTTTATGATCCGTTGCACCACTAAGCATGACCCCGGCTGGCAACGTACTGTCATCAAGCAAGGTTCTGCGATGGTAGTAAGTAGATCACTTATACTCTTACTCTACTTGGTAAGTGTTGCTTTGGAGTATTAACTGATAGTCACTGTGAAAACGTTCAGTGTAGTAAAATGAACTACTGTCCTATTGTTAAACCTCCATTAACTGATTAACACTGTCAACACAACACATTGCTTCTGAAGTTCACATGGTGATCATGTTTGTTAGTAGTAGCAGCAAGTAGTTACAATCAAGAACTTAATCTTAAGCACTGCATTTCATCTTTCTACCACCCCATTGCATTGTGAGTAGTAAACTCTACTATACAGGTGACGTATTCTCTCTCTGTAAGGAAATCAGTAAAAACAGTAAAGAGGAACTGTCTGTCACTATATGACAAGGATTCCCTTCCCTGCTGAAGACGGACTTTACGTCCACACGGCTATGCTTTGCCTTTCAAAACAAAAACAATCACGATCTCCATCCAGATAAACATTTTAGCACCGTGTTAGAAATAATCTCCGTCAACACTAACTCGCCTGAAAATGCATATCACCTCACCATTCACGTACACTGGGCATGAAGCAGATTTGAA
Organism: Anarrhichthys ocellatus; assembly: GCF_004355925.1. NCBI lineage: Eukaryota > Metazoa > Chordata > Actinopteri > Perciformes > Anarhichadidae > Anarrhichthys > Anarrhichthys ocellatus. The sequence continues at coordinate 526,429 of NW_022280079.1, read as the reverse complement.
CCATTACTGCAGTTGAGATAAGATAAAATAAGATATACTTTATTGTCCCGCAGGGAAATTTATCTTGTGCTCCAAGCCGCTGCATCACACAATACACTTGCCAGCATCACAATCCACATGCATGCACAGAACATCATCCATAAACATGCATAAGTACATGTTTTCAATAGGTATGAATAATAAAATAATAAAAACAGGTGTGATCAACCGAGATGATAAATATTCAAGTCACAATATATTATTCCCCAATAAAATCCTATCATGTAATACTAATTTTTGCTATTTAATAATTTGATGGAGGATGGAATGAATTGTTTTTGTCACGCCCGAGGGGCAGATCAGAGACTCAAGCGCAGACACAGACACTGGAGATGAGGTGAAGTTTAAACTTAGGAATCTTTACTGGTCAAAAAGGTCATAAACAAAAACTGTAAGTGACTCCAACGGAGCGGGCAAAAAGATCCAAAATCACAAAAAAAAAGGCAAAGGTACAAACCAGGAGCAAACGCTGGAGCACCGAGCAAACGTGAGGGAGACACAAAACTGGAACCGACAGGGGAACGAACAAGGACGATCTGACAACCAGAGCGGGGAAAGCAGGGGAGTATATATATCTGAGTGGGGTAATGAGGGGATAGGAGGCAGCTGGGTGGACCGGGCAGGTGAGGAGGATGAATGTAATCAGGGGAACACACACACAGACACAGAGACAGAGACACAGGAACACGGGGCAAAGCCTAAGCCGTGACAGTTTTTTGTACCGCCCTGTGCTGCTGGAAACGTGTCACTGCTGCACACTGGTGACTTCAGCAGGAGAAAGGTGGAAACAAAATCATCTGATTGACATGAATCCTAAACACAATAAGTGTACAGAAATGTGTATTTGTAAGGATGGTGTGAAGACATCTCACAGAAATACATGAAATGACCACAACCTCTTAAAAGCACAGACACAATGGATATTTTGAATCGAAGCTTTATTTACCCTCTGGACACACACCAGGGCCCCATTCCTCGTACGTGGTTCAACTAAGTCGATCAAATGTCCTATTAGCAGCTTAAATTAACCCGATGATTGAAATCAGGCTATCTCGGTGTCTCAAAGGCTAATCCTCTCAAACTGTCTCGTTAATTCGAACCAGACGATCAGGATCAGGATAATTGTGCGTGCCCGTCCTACTTCAAAAGGGGGAAGCGTCGATCACCGAAACCATGACTTTCTAACAGTACAATGTTAAATAAAGTCAAAGAAAGAGCCTCTTTTTACTCCGCTGACGAGCAGGAGATGATCATGAACGCATATGAGGAATTCAAGACCATAATCACGGCAAAATATAACACCGCCACCGCTGCGAGGGCTAGACAAGAAGCATGCAAAATATCACAGACAAGTTAAATGCGTAAGTGTTGGGAAATGTATTGGCTAATTTTAATGCCTCATCACCCCAATCAATCAGATTATATGTCTTTAAATGTGCCTGCTGGCAGTAGGCTTAATGAATGCATCATCCAATGAGATCTATAGTGACAATAATGATCTCAACTCTTTCAGAATAAGTAATAAAAACAAGCCCAAAGAGTATCTAATTGATACTTATGAGGATATATGTACTGTATGCACGTATGTATCATGTAGCCTACTATATATGTGTATATACATGTATGTGTAGATTACCATATAGAACTAGGAGTTTGAATATGTGTGTGAATCTGTGTGTGGGCGGATCAGTGTGTATGTGTGTATTATTCATAATCAGAAATTCAATCAACTGAAGCAGTGAAGATAAATAGTGTGTGATTCTCTCTATTCTTATCATGAGTCCACCTTAATCATGTTCTACAATAATGGTATGCTGGTGTACTAATAACACTGTCATATCATTATGAGTGCTTTAACCCCCATGTATGCAACGCAGCCATCAAGAGGACATGGGAGCAAGTAAACACTAACACACACACATTACTCAGAATGGTGAGTCAGTACAATATGTGCCATGGTGATGCATTGAACAGCTTGTCAGTGTCACATCCTTCATATTTTAGCAAACAAAAAGAGGGCTGATATGGTCAAGACGGGGGGAGGACCTAAGACTGCAGATTTTACTCCTGCTGAGGAGCTGGCACTCCAGCACAATAGGGGTAGGCCCATAATGGAGGGCATAGCTGGGGGCAGCTCCTCTGGAGAGGTGGGCAGTACTGAGAGGAGGCCTTATCTCAAAGGTGCACTTCATTCTGTGAGTTTCCTTCATAATTAGTCATTTGGTTAACCATCGTCACATTTTGCAGTGGCTGGACCTTCGGTCACATTGCTGCAGCCACCACTCATAGTGTTGGTCGGAGGAGAGGAGCCCACTGATGTAAGTTGATATTGCTGCATCATTGTGTAATGATTCTATACATGTTCATTGTGTGTGTCTTTTAAAACCAAAGACAATTTTCCAAAGTTCCTAATAATTCCTAATTCACTAACAGGAGGCCAGTCCAGATGATGAGGAGAATTTGTCGGCGTTCTCCAATGATGTGGTAAAAGCAAGTTGTGGAAACTAATACTCCTATCCAACTCACTCCTTGTGAGTGGTATTTGGACTACATCAATGCATTCCTTTAGGCAAATCCTGCTGGACCATGGCCTGATCCGCAGGAGCCTGACCCCTCTCACTCTGCTGGAACTGGGGATGAGGAGGTGAGTTCTCATTTAATACCCTCACCATGTGAGGGGAGGTCTGAGTTTAGTTGGCATCTGACCACCACACTGAACAAAGTTATGAATGGTTTTCTTGTCTTTTGTTCAGGTTGACTATGAAGATGTGCGGACGCTGTACAAGCGGTACTTGCTTAAAGAGATTGCTTACCGCCAGCTGAAAATGAGGAAGATCCACAAGGAGATTGCATTGCTTGATCGGCAGCTGGATGTAAGTGTAACTATGTAAAAGCTTTGCCTAAAGTATTTGTGAGCTTTGGCATGAATTGTAACTGAACTGAAATTCTTATTTCTTGTGCACCTTCATTTACAGGCTGACCAATAGAGCAAATAAAAGCATTCTTCTACAACATGGATCTCTTAAATTGTTCTTGAACATGTTCCTCTATTCAGAATCTGAATTATTTTTATTGCCAAGTATACTCTCATATACAGGACATTGACTTGGCGATTTCGGAGCATGGGACATAGACAACAATATATATGTAAGGGGTAAATAGAATAAAAATAAGGGTAATAGTAAAAATACAAATAATCAAAACAAGTATTACAGTATTAGCATATTGTGCAAGAGCAAGTGTTAACAAAATAGCAATAAATTATGTCCACTTGCTATGATGTGTTGAATGAATAAGGATGCAAACTAAAGTGCAAACTGCAGTGCATTGTGTGCGGGGGACCCAGAGTCAGTGTGGTGCAGGGGGCTTGTTTGTGAGCCCCACTGCCGTGGGGAAGAAACTGTTCAGGTGGTGCGAGGTTTTGGTTTTTAATGGACCGGAACCTTTTGTCGGCAAACCAGACGGTGATTGATGAGGTGGGGATGGACTCGATGATGGCTGAGGATGGACTATTAATGGGTAACTTAAAAGCAAAAAGGGTGGCAAACCATATACCCATTAACCATATAAATGAAACATGCAAACATAAAGAGAAAAACATGAAATGAGTCCAACATTACCCAAAGTCATCTGAACACCTAACTAAAATGATTGTAGCCACATTGTGGAGCACTGCACAGTGATGTCACATGCCCTGTCTGGTGCCACCCGCAGCCCCCGCAGACATGTGAATCTGGCCTTCAGTTGGCCGAAGGTCATTTCAATCCGGGCTCTCGTTCGAGCAAGAGCCCCGTTGAAATGGGCTTGAGGGCCTGGTGCTGGCTCTGCATAGGGGGTCATGAGGTAGGGCTTGCAGGCATAACCCCTGTCTCCAATTAGGAGTCCATTGTAGTGACCTAGTATATGATATGTACAATGTTGGATCACCTCTACATAAAATAAGCAATTTCTGAATGACATGAGATTTGCTATACCTTGCTCGAAGCTGTGGCACAGTGTAGACTCTCGAATATTCTGGAGTCATGGACGGAGCCCGCCACTTGGCCTCAACATTTGTTATGAGGCAGGTGGAGTCACAGATCATCTAAGATGAATTGCGGTCAAGTCATGGGTATTGTACAGTACATGGGTAGCTTACAGCAGGCAATTGCAAGGTCCATGACCCCTATTGTCAAAGACATATGATTGTTTTTATAGCACTGTAATTTGAGGAAAATGATGTCATAAGTACCTGCACATTAATGCTGTGAAAGCCTTTTCGATTGACAAAATCTGCCTCGTTTGGGCCAGAGGGCGATTTGATGGGGATCTGCGTGCAGTCCACTGCGCCAATGACATTGGGAAACTCTGCATAATGATAAGCTCCGTAATGAATAGTGATAGGAATGCATTTTCATTAAATGGTGAAATATTGAATAACTCAATTACCTGCAATTCCATAAAAGCCCTCTTTCATTGCATTTACTCAGACATGGCCAGGGAATGTAATGAACACATTCGTAAGTTTCTTAAGCGGCAAATAAACTTCATGAACAGCACGTCATGCAGCGGCTTTCCCGATGTTCTCCGCATCGCCGACACTACAGAAATGTACCCCTCGCAAAAAAGCGCAAGGCTATGCATCCAGTCTGTGAGACAGTCAATGCTCGGCTGCGGCGTGTGGTGTTCGCAATGTATGACTCCAGAAGGTCTTGTAAATAAATGATTCCTTGTCGGCAGAATCGATAGTGCTCGTATAGGAAGTCATCATGATGTGATAACGGATCTTGGCGATGTGGAAGAACTCTCCCTATAAAATGCTAATCTAACTAATATCGCTCCTTCATCAATGGGATCTCTGAGGAAGGGAGCTGCCATTTATTTCCGGGGGAGTGGCAAGCTTACCCAGCTAACTTAAGTTAGCCTGCGCTGGAGCAGGTTCAAGCTTATGGATGTGTTGCTATGGTGATTTTGCCAAACTTGCTTCGTGGAACCGAAAAGCCTGACTTATGTAATCTTATCCTGAAAATTATCCGGCTAACTCAGTTAGCCAGGTACGAGGAACGGGGCCCAGGTTACAGTCTTTGGTAAGCAAAGGTGGAATAATCCCGGGGAAACAGCGGCAGGATCTCGTGGTCGGGGACAGAAGGCTGGGTGAATTACCGAGGCAGTCCAAAACAGGCAGGGTCGGTAACGGGGAATCAGTCCAAGGGTATACGCTGGAAAGTCTTGCATGGAAGCGGAGAACGATCTGGCAGTGAGTGTGTGTGAGACTGGGGTTTAAATAGTGGATGCAGTGAGAGTGATGAGCTGATGAGGAAGTGACAGAAGTCCCGGCAGAGGCCCTGGGGCCGTCACAGCATTAAAACCATGTCAAGAACTCAACAACATTTTGAGACACAAACGAAATTAAATTGGCTCAGGTTTATAGTTAGGGCTGGCTCAGGTTTATAGTCAGGGCTGGCTCAGGTTTACCTTGGACCAGCTCCTAGATAAGCTGCTATAGGCCTAGAGTGCCAGGGGACTTCCTAGGATACACTGAGCTACTCTCTCCTCTTCTTCATCTCTTTCTGTATGAATTCATGTCCCATTAATGTTCATTACTAACTTTGCTTCTTCCCCGGAGTCTTTGTGCTTTCTCTCCTCACATGTTCCATGGATCGTAGCTGTATCTGTGACAGCTCTGTCACTTCTATCCACCTTTCACTCACCTAATTAGTTCATTCAGTGCACCTGCCAGTCACACTCACCTCATCAGCTCATCACTCTCACCTGCTCACTCTGCCTCTTCACTATGTAAACCCCTGCCTCAGACACACTCACTGCCAGATCGTTCTTTGCTTTCATGCTCAACTTTCCCGCACTCACCCATGGACTGATTCCATGTTGCCGACCCTGCCTGTCCCGGACTACCTCGCCTTGCCTCTGCCCTGGTAACTTACTCAGGCCTTCTGTCCTCGACCCCGAGAAACCGGTCGTTGATTCTTCCAGAGAATATTCTGCCTGTCGTGCGTTGCAAATAACGAACCCAAATCATACCAGTCCTGGTCTTGTCGTACTGCTCCTGGGTCCTAACTACACCCGTAAAAGTACGATCTGGCCACATCATGGATCCAGCAGACGGCACCACGGCATGGACCCGGCTCGAGGCGATCGAGGAGACGATGCAGCGAACCGAGACCACGGTGGTCACCAACACCGCCGAGGTTCACCACACCCTGGAGAATCAGAACCAGATTCTCATCACGTTGATTGACCAGGTACGACAACTCATGTCAGTCGCAGCTCCGACCAACGCGATGGCGTCGCCGCCACTTGCTCCGGTTCACTCGGGAATGGATCCAGCAGTTTCTACGGCGGTGTCAGAGCCCCGGGTGGGGGAGCCCGAACGTTATGCTGGGGATCCTGAGGGTTGCAACGCATTCCTGACGAACTGTTCCATCCTGTTTGCATTGCAGCCCCGCACCTTCGCGTCAGAGGACGCCAGGGTGGCGTTTACCATCAACCACCTGACCGGGAGAGCTCTTCTGTGGGGAACAGCGGAATGGGATCGTCGGACTCCTGCCTGTGCTTCCTTCCAGTCCTTATCCGCCGAACTACGCAAGGTTTTCGGACTGGTGTTCAGAGGACCGTACGTCACCGGAGGGCTAATGGGGCTCCAGCAGGGCCACCGATCTGTCACGGACTACGCCATTGATTTCCGGACTCAGGCACGATTAAGCTCTTGGAACATGGATGCCCAGTGTGACGCGTATCTACTCGGGTTAGCGGATTATGTCAAAGATGAACTCATCGCGTTCGAGCTACCCACATCCCTGGACGGACTTATCGAGGCAACCTCCAGAGTGGATCGCCGCATCCAGGTCAGGTGGCTGACAAGGCGCCGGGAACAGTCAAGCCAGGCGGGTCATGTTTGCTCACAATTGCCTGTTAAAAGCCCGGGCTCGCCAGTGAGGAGGGAAGTACTGGTGAGCCGAGCAGTTTCCCAATCCTCCGCCTGTCAACGACCACTTTTCCATGCCCAACTACTGTTAAACGGGGGCTCCCATACTATTTCCACCTTCCTGGATTCTGGAGCAGACGCATCTATTATGGACGAGGACCTCTGTACACAGTTGGGGATCGACCGGATACCTCTTCTCCAGGCTGTTCCAGCCAGCGCCCTGGACGGTCATCTTCTGGGCACAGCGACACATCAAACCGTTCCGGTACACATGCTGCTGTCCGGCAACCATCACGAGACCATCAGCTTCCACAAACCCTTTCCTTGCAAACCCCTCGCATCCCCCTCATTCTGGGATACCCCTGGCTGCATCGACATAATCTGCATGTCGACTGGACTACGGGAGCTTTTCGGGGTTGGAGCCAGGCCTGTCACCTAGTCTGCCTGAAGCAAGCCGCCATTCCACAAAGTGCTGTGCTCTCCAGGTCCACGTCTGAACTTTCGGGGGTTCCTGCGGAATACTTGGACTTTAGGGAAGTATTCAACAAGTCCAAGGCCCTGTCTCTGCCTCCTCACCGTCCGTATGATTGTGCCATCGACCTCCATCCTGGTACATTCCCACCTAAGGGGCCCCTGTATTCCCTGTCAGCTCCTGAAAGGGAAGCAATGGACAAGTATATTAATGACTCCCTGGCTTCCGGTATCATACGCCCCTCGTCCTCTCCCACAGGGGCTGTGTGTTGTGGAGAAGGACAAGACTCTCAGACCATGCATCGACTACCGGGGCTTAAATGAAATCACGGTTAAGAACCGCTACCCCTTGCCACTAATCGCAACGGCCTTCGAGCTACTTCAAGGGGCCACCATCTTCTCCAAGCTTGACCTCCGCAATGCCCATCACCTGGTCCGGATCAGAGAAGGGGATGAGTGGAAAATGGCATTCAATACACCTCAAGGACATTACGAGTACCTTGTGATGCCCTTCGGCTTAACCAATGCCCCCGCCATCTTCCAGGCCCTGGTTAACGACGTCCTCCGAGACATGTTTGACCAGCACGTATTCGTCTACCTCGACAACATCCTGATCTTCTCCAAGAACCAAGAGGAACATGTGCACCACGTCCAGTCCGTGCTTCAACGCCTACTGGAGAACTCCCTGTTTGTGAAGGCGGAGAAGTGCGAGTTTCATGTTCCCACGGTTTCATTCCTGGGATATATTGTCTCCCAGGGCAGCATCCAGATGGACCCCGCTAAGGTTGCCACGGTCACTACCTGGCCTGTCCCAAGCTCCCGCAAGCAACTTCAAAGTTTCCTGGGGTTCGCCAATTTCTATCGGAGGTTCATCAGGAATTACAGCACGGTCGCTTCCCCACTCACCGCCCTCACCTCCTCCAAGACCCCTTTCCGTTAGACTTCTGCAGCTGAAGAGACCTTCCAGAACCTGAAGTCCAGGTTCACTTCTGCACCCGTCCTCCGAGTCCCGGATCCTGACATACAATTTGTGGTGGAGGTGGATGCCTCCGACATAGGAGTTGGGGGTGTCCTGTCCCAGCGCTCGGCCACTGATCAAAAGCTCCATCCCTGTGCCTTTTTCTCGCGACGGCTTTCCCCCACCGAGAGAAACTATGACATTGGTAACCGAGAACTACTAGCAGTGAAGCTGGCCCTGGAGGAGTGGCGGCATTGGTTGGAGGGGACCAAGCTCCCATTCCTTGTTTGGACCGACCATAAGAACCTGGAGTACATCCGCACAGCCAAGAGACTCAATTCTCGACAGGCCAGGTGGTCGTTATTCTTCACCCGGTTCCACTTCACGCTCTCCTATCGCCCCGGTTCCCGCAATGTCAAGCCTGATGCCCTTTCCCGTCAGTTCCAGGGGGAGGAGGAATCCACCTCTGGCTCCTCATCCATCCTCTCTTTCTCCTGTCAAGTAGGCGTTCTCACCTGGGAGATTGAGAAATCGGTGAGGGCCGCGACTAGGGGTCAAGCCGGTCCCAGTGCGTGCCCTCGTAACCGCTTGTTTGTCCCTCAGGCCCTTCGGTCCGACGTCCTCCAGTGGGCACACTCCTCTCCACTTACCTGCCACCCGGGCATCCAGAGGATCCAGGACGTCCTGCGGCAGTGCTTCTGGTGGGTCTCGCTCAACGAGGACACCAGGGAATTCGTCAACGCCTGCCCTCTGTGCAACCAACATAAACCTTCCCATCAGGCTCCGGCCGGCCTCCTGCGGCCTCTCCCAGTGCCTCATTGTCCGTGGTCTCACATCTCCCTGGACTTCGTCACCGGACTACCGTTATCTGATGGCCACACCGTCATTCTGACAGTGGTCGACAGATTCAGCAAGCTGGCCCATTTTATTCCTCTCCCCAAACTCCCATCTGCTAAAGAGACGGCTGAACTCATCTGTCTGCATATCTTCCGCCTGCATGGAATTCCAGTCGACATTGTCTCCGACCGAGGTCCTCAGTTCACCTCCATCTTTTGGAGGGAATTCTGCACTCTGCTGGGGGCCACTGTCAGTCTGTCTTCGGGGTTTCACCCTCAGTCCAACGGTCAGACGGAGAGGAAGAATCAGGAGATGGAAAAAGCCCTTCGCTGCATGGTCTCCTGGAATCCTGCCTCCTGTGGGTAGAGTACGCCCATAACACCCTGACCAGCTCCGCCACAGGCTTGTCACCCTTTCAGTGTGCTTATGGGTTCCAGCCACCCCTGTTCCCGGCATTGGAAAGGGAAGTTTCCTGCCCATCTGTCCAGACATTCATCCGCCGCTGCCGCCGGACCTGGGCTAGGGCCCGAGCAACCCTGCTCCAGTCTGCGGACCGCGCTGCTACAGCGGCGACTCTCCACTGCACTCCAGCCCCCAGCTACCAGGTGGGTCAGAGGGTGTGGTTGTCAACCAGGGACCTACCTTTGCGGGTGGAGTCTAAGAAGCTGGGCCCACGGTTCATCGGGCCGTTCGAGATTGTGAGGATCATCAACCCGGCGGCAGTAAGGCTCAAGCTCCCCAGATCCATGCGCATTCACCCTACGTTCCATGTATCAACGGTCAAACCGGTCCGGGAGAGCCCTTTGGTGCCGGCTGCTCTGTCTCCTCGCCTTATCGGAGGAGGTCCGGTTTACTCTGTTCATCGCCTGCTGCGCTCCCGCCGCAGGGGGCGAGGGCTTCAATACCTGGTCGACTGGGAGGGCTACGGTCCGGAGGAGAGGCAATGGGTTCCGGCTCGGAACATCTGCGACCCTCGACTCACCGCCAGCACCCAGAACAACCGTCTAGGACCCGGACGACTGCCAGGAACCCCCAGCAGGTCTCCGGTGCAGATGAGGGACCTTCCTCCGGGCCCAAGAAACCCTACCACCTGAACCCCTCCACCCACTTGGATGGGGATTCTGACTCTGCGGCCTCGGAGGAGTTTTCTCTGTCCTTGACCCCGAGAAACTGGTCGTTGATTCTTCCAGAGAATATTCTGCCTGTCGTGCGTTACAAATAAAGAACTCAAATCATACCAGTCCTGGTCTTGTCGTACTGCTCCTGGGTCCCAACTACACCCGTAACAGTATCTGGACAGTGGTCCTTCCACCCGCCATGGCCGTGCTGACACCTACTACCATTTTTATTATTAACATTATTAACCCTATTACCGATACCATTAATGCACATTACTGACTTTGCTTCTTCACCAGAGTCTCTGTGCTTTCTCGCCTCACAGGTTCCCATGGATCCTGGTTATACCTGGACCTGGTCTTGCCTCCTGCCGTGGTTCTGTCATATACAATGAATGTATAATGGTGTTCATTCTGTACACATGACATCTATTGCACTTCTGTCCATCATGGGAGAGGGATCCCTCCTCTGGTGCTCTCCCACAGGTCTCTCCCTCTTTTCTCTCCGTTAAAGGGTTTTGGGGGAGTTCTTCCTGTTCTGATGTGAGGGTTCCGGGACAGAGGATGTCACATGTGTACAGATTGTAAATCCCTCTGATGCAAATTTTTAATTTCTGATTTTAGGCTATACAGAAATAAATTGAATATATGTGGGTTTAAAACATTTAGATATATTTTAACAAATAGATATAATCGATGGTGCTATTATGACAAATCAAACTCCAACATTCCCCTCTAAGAGAGGGTCAGTTGAAATAAACATTCCACTCCATGATGGTGGAGGGGGAACGAGTTCCGGTTCATCGAGGGTAGAGGAGTGAGCGTATTCATGGTGGTGTTGTGGGTCCTTTAGCCCCTCCCACAGTCTTGAAGAAAAACATGCTCTTTTAGACCGGGAGCCAGGTCCAGACCTCAGGATGTTTATGCTACTTTGTTTTTACTAATCTGTCCTGTTTGCCTTGGGCCATCTTAAGTTTATAATGAGCATCCCCAAAGATGTAATACATGTAAAACACGGTCAATGGTGATAAGTGGAAACTTTAATCTTGAAGTTTCAGACCTGCTTGTAGCAGAACCCTACGGCATCACCATAACAGGCATAATTATTGCTGTCTGCTTCCTTTTTGGCCTTAGCATACAACTTCCATAGTGTACGTTACTGTTGCTTCAGACTTTGTTTGCCGTTCAAGAAAGTAGCATCAATCTCCTGCTGAATTACTTGAAGTGTTCAGAAGGAAGCTCAGACGGTTAAGAATAGTACTTAGAAGAAACTACAGGTGGTTCCAGACCATGCTGGAAAAAAGAGTTTCTTGAGGAACTTGATGAACTACCCCAACTTCTTCAGAGAACTGATGTTCCTGGAGGCTCCTGGAAGGGTCCCACCAGAGTGGCAAACCGAGGAACCCGAAAAGGAGTCTTATACCCTTAATTTGTCTTTCTGCATTCACCTCTCAAAGTCAGTGCCAGCTTATTTTCCAGCTTTTTTCCCTCAAATGCACAGAAAAGAAGATTATTATTAAAGGCTAAAGAATGGGGAATTAACTTCCTGAATTGAGGTTTAGTAAACTAGATGCAGCCTATGTTCACATTGCATAGCAATTCCAGCACTCTGGCTGAGGTTCCATTTTATGATGGTGATGGTTTCTCATGCAGAGGAAGTTATAATTGCACTTCACTTATTGCTCTAAGGGGAGGAACATTTGTTGTCATTTCTAGAGTAAGTGTGTTTTACACATCACCAAGTGACAGTCAGGCATTTAGTGCACCAGATGAAGTTGTCCCTACGATCAAGCAGAGTATTGGTCCACCCTCCTCTGCTGCACACTTCAACCTGCGTAATCTTGGGGTAATATTTGACCAGTCCATGTCGTTTGACCCCCATGTTAAGCAGCTGTCTAGATCTTGATTTTTCCACCTAAGAAATATTATTAAACTGATATTGTCACGAATTCCCCTTCATATTAGTTTGTTTTCATCCGGTCTGCTTGTTTTATTAACTCTCCTGTCATTTCAGATCCTACCATTCACACCGGATCATCTCTCATTCCCCTCACCTGGTCCTCCACACCCATCTCACCTGCAGCCCATTCCCTCATTAGCCCTCACTATTTAGGTCCCCTCGCTTGCACTCGTTCCCTGCCAGATTGTCTTGTGTGTTTTTGCCAAGTTCTCCAGCGTACCTTTATACTGTTCATGATCTGCCTGTTCCGACCCTGTCTGCCTGTTTTCGACCCTGGATTTTTGCCTTCCCCTTATTGGATTTGTTCGCCTGTTTTGACTGACCTCCCGGTTTTGAACCTGCCTGAACTCTAGTAAAAGAACTGAACTTATATCTTGTCTCCGAGTTGTGCTTTTGGGTTCTAGTATCTGTAATCCTTACAGTACAATCTGGCTAACATGAACCCAGCCAACTCTGCACATCTCGAGACGGAACCTCTGACTCAGAACAACATATGGCTAAGCGACGAGCAGCAGCTTACCTTCTTAGCAGAAGCAATACAGGCTATGAGTGTCCATCACGAGCGCAGCATGGAGGCTCTCCGTGAGCATCTAATGAGTTTCTCCGCCGCAGCGCGGGGTCCAGATGTCGCCAGTGCTTCCAGCCCTCTTCGCACTTCTCCCGTGTCGGATGCACGCTTGCCTCCTCCAGAGCATTATTCTGGTGCTCCTAGTTCCTGCCGACCATTCCTGATTCAGTGCTCCCTCGCCTTTGAGCTTCAGCCTTCCGCCTTCCCCTCCGAGAGGTCCCGAGTAGCATACATCGTATCTCTCCTCACGAGCAGAGCCAAGGACTAGGGAACCGCAGAGTGGGAGCGACAGTCGTCGATCTGCGCTTCAGTCCAGATGTTTTCCGAGGAACTGCTGAAAGTCTTCAATCATGCCATCCTCAAGAGAGGTCGCTCGAGGTTTGTTTGACCTGAAGCAGGGAGGGAGATCCGTAGCTGACTACTCCAAGTTCCGCACCATAGCAGCCGAGAGCAACTGGAACGCCCCCTCGCTCCTCGATGCCTTCTACCACGGTCTCTCGGACTGCCTCAAGGACGAGTTGGCGCCTCGAGATCTTCCTGCTGGCTTGGACGAGTTGGTCACTCTATCCATCCGTATCGACAGTCATCTGCGGGAACGGAGAAGAGAGAGGGGCTTTTTGGCTGCTCCACAAAGGCCAATTCGCCGGTCAGACAATACTCGGGGGTTTCCGTCGGAACGGGTCTCTGACGGTCCGGCCGACTCTCCTGAGCCTATGCAGCTGGGGTGGACCCGGCTCTCCGCAGCAGAACGACAGCGCCACCTGCAGGATGATCGATGCTTTTACTGTGGCCAGAGCGGCCATTTTGCAACCTCTTGTCCAGTAAAAGAGATGGCTCACCAGTCATCCGGAGGGCGCTGGTGAGTCGAAATGTGAACTTAAAAATGCCCTCTCGCCCTTTGATTCATGCTCAACTGTTTTGTTCAGGGAACAATCACACTGTCTCAGTCCTCATTGACTCTAGTGCAGATGCTAACCTTATGGACAGAACGCTGGCCTCCCAGCTGGGGATTGGGCAGGTGGCCCTGGAAAAACCCATCCACACCACAGCTTTAGATGGTCGTCTCCTCTGCAGGGTTACCCATCAATCCACTCCCCTGCCAATGACAATGTCAGGTAATCACAATGAAATGCTCACTTTCCATCTCATCCATGCACCACAGCAACCAGTCATTTTGGGCTATCCGTGGCTTAGCAGACAAAATCCACACATTGACTGGGCATCAGGAACTGTATTACAGTGGAGTGTTCATTGTCATGCTGTCTGTCTAAAATCTGCCTCATCGTCTGCCCCTAGTCTGCCCGTCTCTTCTGAGTTCCCAGATCTCTCCGGGGTTCCAAAGGAGTATCTTGACCTTAAGGAGGTTTTTAACAAAGCCCGGGCCGCCTCATCGCCCGTATGACTGTGCCATTAACCTCCTCCCGGGTACATCTCCTCCCAGAGGTAGACTTTTTTCCCTATCTGTTCCTGAGACGAAGACTATGGAGAGATATATTAATGACTCATTGGCTACAGGAATCATTCGACCATCTTCATCTCCAGCGGGAGCAGGGTTTTTCTTTGTCGGAAAGAAGGGCAAATCCCTGCGCCCTTGCATTGACTAGAGGACTCAATAACATTACTGTAAAAAATAGGTACCCTCTTCCACTTATTGCCTCTGCTTTTGAGCTGCTACAAGGTGCTACCATTCTTTCCAAACTTGATCTACACAATGCTTACCATTTGGTGAGAATCCGAGAGGGGGACGAGTGGAAGACTGCCTTTAATACTCCTAGTGGACATTATGAGTATTTAGTTATGCCATTTGGTCTCACCAATGCCCCTGCAGTCTTTCAGGGGTTGGTTAATGATGTTCTCCGGGATATGCTCAATGTTTCTGTTTTTGTGTATTTGGATGACATTCTTATCTTCTCGAAGTCTCAACAGGAACATGTGGTCCATGTACGCCAAGTCCTCCAAAGGCTTTTGGAGAATCAGCTCTTCGTAAAGGTGGAAATGTGCGAGTTCCACACCACAGAGGTATCGTTCCTGGGTTTTGTCCTCAATGCTGGTAATATCCAGATGGACTCTGCCAAGACCAAAGCAGTTTGCTGACTGGCCCTCCCCGTCCACACGCAAGGAACTTCAACGCTTTTTGGGCTGTGCAAACTTCTATCGCCGGTTCATCCGTAACTACAGTTCCGTGGCTGCTCCCCTCACCGCTCTCACCTCCCCGCATGTGCCCTTCCGGTGGTCCTCTGCAGCAGCAGGGGTCTTTGGTGAGTTAAAATCACGTTTTACCTCTGCTCCCATCCTCATATTCCCAGATCCTGCCCGGCAGTTTATTGTGGAAGTGGACGCCTCGGACACTGGTGTAGGAGTGGTCCTCTCTCAGCGGTCGGCTGAGGACCAAAAGGTTCACCCATGTGCCTTCTTCTCCCGGAAGCTGTCCCCCGCGGAGAGGAATTATGACATTGGGAACCGGGAGCTGTTGGCGGTCAAACTGGCATTGTGGAGACACTGGTTAGAGGGGGCGGAGCAGCCGTTTGTGGTCTCGACAGACCACAAAAATCTAGAATACATCCGTTCGGCCAAGCGACTGAACTCTCGTCAAGCTAGGTGGGCTCTTTTTTTTTTAACCGTTTTGAGTTTTCACTCTCATACAGACCAGGTTCAAAGAATGTCAAGCCCGACGCCTTGTCTCGTCAGTTCCAGCGAGAGAGCTCTCCTTCCCATCCTGAAAGTATCCTCCACCCTGAGTGCGTTATTGGTGTGGTAACCTGGGAGGTAGAGGACAAGGTAAAGCGCTCCCATGCCGAACACCCTGCCCCCAGTGCTTGTCCTGATAACCGGTTGTTTGTTCCTGTCAATCTCCATCCTCAGGTCCTCCAGTGGGGCCACTCTTCCCGCCTTGCTTGCCATCCTGGGATCAGACGCACACTAGCACTGCTTAGACAGCGTTTCTGGTGGTCTTCCATGGAGGAAGACACCAAGGGGTTCATTGGTGCTTGCCAGGTTTGTTCTCAGCATAAGAGCACTCGCCAACCTCCCTCTGGACTTCTTCATCCTCTGCCAGTTCCTAGTCGTCCCTGGTCTCAAATCGCTTTGGACTTTGTAACCGGCCTACCCCCTTCTGACGGTAACAGTTATTCTCATGGTCATTGATCGATTTTCCAAGTCTGCTCTGCTCATTCCACTACCCAAGTTGCCTACTGCCAAAGAGACTGCTAAAATATTACTGCAAAATGTTTTCCGGCTGCATGGTCTGCCCATTGATGTGGTCTCCGACCGGGGACCACAATTCACCTCTCGCTTCTGGTCAGAGTTTTGCAGGCTGCTGGGAGCCATGGTCAGTCTGTCGTCAGGGTTCCATCCACAGTCTAATGGGCAGACTGAGCGGATGAATCAAGAGATGGAGACAGCCTTACGCTATCTCTCCTCCCGCAACCCCTCCTCTTGGTCTGAGCAGCTCTTGTGGGTCGAGTATGCCCACAACACCATTCCCAGTTCAGCCACCGGCTTCTCACCACTCCAGTGTGCCCGTGGATATCAGCCACCACTCTTCCCGGAGCAGGAACAAGAGGCCAGTGTCCCCTCAGTCCAGGCATTGATCCAGCGGTGCCGACGCACTTGGAGGCAGGCCCGCTCCACACTCTTGCGCTCGTCCGACCGCTACCAGAGGTCTGCCAACAGACGCCATGTTCCTGCACCCCGTTATGCCCCGGGACAACGTGTCTGGCTGTCTACGCGGGACCTTCCCTTCAGAGTGGAATCCAAGAAATTGGCTCCTCGCTTCGTGGGCCCTTTCCCTGTTTCTCGAATCATCAATCCTGCTGCTGTCCGTCTTCGTCTGCCATCGTCCATGAGAATTCATCCCACCTTTCATGTCTCCAGGATTAAACCCGTCAAGGAGAGCCCCCCCAAGACCCCCTCCGCCCCCCCCAGCTCATTGGTTGGGCACCTGTCTACATGGTCCGTTGCCTTCTCAAGTCTCGGCGATGGGGTAGAGGCTTGCAATACCTAGTGGACTGGGAGGGTTATGGTCCTAAAGAGCGTGAATGGGTTCCCGCTTGCAGAATATTTGATCCCTCCCTGATCACGGACTTCCACCAGGCCCATCCGGACCAACCCAGTGGGACGTCAAGATCCGTCCCTAGAGGGGGAGGTTCTGTCACGAATTCCCCTTCATATTAGTTTGTTTTCATCCGGTCTGCTTGTTTTACTAACTCCTGTCATTTCAGATCCTACCATTCACACCCGATCATCTCTCATTCCCCTCACCTGGTCCTCTACACCCATCTCACCTGCAGCCCATTCCCTCATTAGCCCTCACTATTTAGTTCCCCTCACTTGCACTCGTTCCCTGCCAGATTGTCTTGTGTGTTTTTGCCAAGTTCTCCAGCGTACCTTTATACTGTTCATGGTCCGCCTGTTCCGACCCTGTCTGCCTGTTTTCGACCTTGGATTTTTGCCTTCCCCTTATTGGATTTGTTCGCCTGTTTTGACTGACCTCCTCGTTTTGACCCTGCCTGAACTCTAGTAAAAGAACTGAACTTATATCTTGTCTCCGAGTTGTGCTTTTGGGTTCTAGTATCTGTAATCCTTACAGATATCTGTAGTATCAACAGCTGACTTAGAGATGATCATATACGCCTTTATCTCTTCTCGCATTGATTATTGCAATGCACTTTTCTCCTCACTCAGTGTATCTGCTCTCAACCGTTTGCAGGTAATCCAGAACGCTGCCCCCAGATTACTCACTAGGACAAATAGACGGTCTCACATCACCCCCATACGCTGATCTCTTCAATGGCTCCCTGTAGCATTTAGGATCCACTTTAAGATTCTCACTGTCACTTACAGAGCACTACACAGACTTCTACATATGTGGCTGAGCTACTTTCACCCTTATTCACCCACCCGCGCTCTCAGGTCAAACATGTTCAATATCTGTCTGTCCTACGCATTCGCCTTAAGACCCGTGGTGATCGAGCTTTTGAGGCAGTAGCACCAAGGCTGTGGAATGCTCTGCCTGCACCTCAACGGTTTGCTGATTCTGTGAATTTGTTTAAAAATCAGCTTAAGCCATACGTGTTTAGACAGGCGTTTGGGTAAAATTCGTGCTCCAGGTCTGCTTTTAATCTAGGTTTCTATTGTGTATTTTACAGTCTATTGTGCCTTTTCTTAATATGTTTAAAAATATTTTAAATGAATGGCCCTTATATGATCACCTTGTGTTAATTGTTTTCTTCTTGTCTGAAATACCGCTCCTGTTCAGCACAAAAAGTGTGATGTGAATACATTTTACTTACTTATGCTGGTACACACAACTGTGTTCATTCACATGATCTGAACAATTGTTCTCCACTTATCTTAACTTCTTGCATCTTGGTTATAATTCAAAACTTTTGTGCTTCCTCAGTAGTTGTCAATCATCATCCTCTGAAGAATTTGTCTATATAAATACATAGTTGAGGTAGAGGTGAGGTATTGAGAGTGTATGTGTGTCAACCTAAATGGAGACTGACAGCGTGAAAAAAACCTAGACACATATTGCGACCCGCCATCTTTTCACCGTCCCATCCAACAGCACTAATCCCTTTATGGCTGCAAATCCTTGATTTTCACTGCCCTGCTAATATCTCCCAAAGTGCTAGACAGTTTGAAATCAAGAGTTCAAGCAGAATGGCCTATGCTCATCAACACCTCTCTTTCAGTCCAGTCAGATTTGTCTGTGTATTGTCTGTCGACAGCACTGAGATTATTAGGATGCCTGCAATCTCTAAATCATTGACCGTCAAGCCACTGGGGCCAAGGGGCTGTATTTCTGGGGTTCCGTTGTAGCCAGCACTTATCAAGACCAAGACTTCCTTTTCCTTGTTGTTTACAGTCAGATTAGTAACTTGAGATGTGAGACTGGAGTTGGTGTTGAGACGACGATAATGACTGGAGTATACAAGCTAATTTAAAACCAATACAAATAGAAATCTTTGTCAGACGATAGCAACAATTGTATTTCGATCGCTTCTTTTGCTCTCCAGACTGCATTCAACTAAAGCCTGCTTGAACGTGATTGGTCAATACTATACTACTAGAACGCTTCCGATGCTAAAATCTTGTCCCATTTATAGAGATTAGGATGCCTGTGACCAGAGTGCCTGAGACAAAAATGCATGATAAATACATTTCAGCGTTGGTTGTGCAAAACACACTCAAAGATGATTAGGCCTGGTAGGTGGGTGCAGGATTTGATTTGAGAGGGAAATTAGCTGCCTGACAAGCAGATTGAAAAAGATAACTACTGGCAAACACACAAAAAGCACACAGGCGTAGCTTGGAAGTCAGGGCTGTAATTCTTTCATTCGATTGCAGGTCATAATAGCAGCACAACTCCATTAATCTTCTGACCAATTTAATTAGACTCTGTGATGACAAGAGGGTTCCTGGAGGATGCCACATTATTGCTGAGTGTAATGATGATTTGGGCTTGTGCAGACATGTTTAATAAGCCCACTGTAGCTTTGAACTTGCATAATTATTTTCAGGTTATACAGTAGACCTGCAATGAAGCCTTACAGAATTCTCAAAATGAATTCTTAAAAGGGAAAATGCCAAGACATTTAATGTTCAGTATTTAGAAAACACCAAAAATTGTAGATATTTCATTTACTTTTCAACCAGCCACTAACCCAAAAAGCACATACTCGAAAGCCCCACTTCATACCAAGTATAGTCTAAGAGCCATTTACGTTGATTTGTACATATGCTTATTCCAGATATCTCAATCACTGCCCACATGTCCATTTGTTCAGTGATTCAAATAGGTCTGGTGTTGTGCTCAGTGTCAGCTGATTGGAGGTACAATCAACCAATTAGACCCCATGTCAAGGGAGTTCTGGACAGGACCCAATAGCACGACCATGAGACAGAAATTGAGGAAAAGAAAATACTTTATTTTAGAAGGTAGAGCATACAGGATCGATGGTCGACAGTGTGATGTCCCGTGGATCGAAACCGGAGGCAGGCAGATTAACAGGCACGAGTCAGACGACGGTAGCGGGTTGAAGCTGGTTTGAGAATGAAGCCTGTATGCCGACTGTTCTGGTATGAAGAGTGTACGGACTGACAACACAGGTCTGGAGGACCAGGGTTCAAATACTGCCCAGATCTCATTAGTAGGATCAGGGTCTGGTGTGTCAGCCCGCAGGAGGTAATCAGCTGAAGTGTCTCTAGCTGTGTACCAATCAGGGGTGTGGCCATGGGAGGTGTCTGGTCTGACAGGGATCCAGGGATGGTCAGAAGTAGACCATTTGGATCCTGAAACATTGTCAATCTTAACCTTTCTGTTAAGTCTAGAATGATACCATGCTGAGGGCTTCAATGTTTAGTAAGGGGAAATTCACAAGATTGCTAGCTGTTGACTTTGGCTTTTTATTGATATATTGATTAAGGTCTCCATTCAGGATACTATCTTGTGATACCAAGTGACATCAGGTCTGACAATTCCTCTAGAAATACTGGTTAATATCTTTGTGGCTGATACAATATAATGATGAGCACTGATAATTCTACTTTTAGCTGAAGATATTTAAATTATGTGAATTCACCCAGGTCAATGTCACTACACACAACTGTAGAAAAATAGCTGACTGATACAGATGGTAGTTTGGAGGACAAGCCCATATCAGTGCTGTTACAGTAGTAGTGCAGTTTTTTACTATTCAAATACATATTTCGAATTTCGAATATTTGTTGACAGCCTTACTCATCGGATGGTTTTGCGAGATGATTTGATTGCAATAAAGGGATTAAAAGGAGTCAGGTCAGGTTTGTCTGCAAGACTACATGCAAGGAAATACTGGTTTTGTGAGTGGAATTTGGATTACACTGTGCTAAGCTAAGCTAACATTGTAGCTGCTCCACCAACACTCAAAATGTCATCCAGGCATAAATACGGCAGCAAACTTATTGTTAATTCCATGGCCACAGACTTTTTCTGATTCAACACCATCAGGACATCAAGTAAAGCCAGGAGGAGAATCTCAACCCTGGGAGGATTTTGCAACACAGCACCAAGTAAATTCCAAGTATGGGCATCATTTGTGAAGCCCGGCATGAATTTGTGTCATTGAATTTGGTCTACACACACCATTAGACGTTAATACTTATTACCATAGCACCTGAAAATGTGTGGACAAAAAGTCCCGTTGTCCCCCTTTTCTATTGTCAGTGTCGCTTGGCACTGGTTTGGGCAAAAAAAAACTGCTGTGTCAAACTGAATGAAGGAAGTGATACAAAATGAAAAATCTGTTTGATTATCAGGCGAACTTATCTGAAAAAATATCTCAAATTTATTGTATGTTTGATTGTAATGCTGCTGTATTCCTGATTCCTAGAACTGTGTTTATTTCAGGGGGCTCCTTTCACTGTCTATTATTGTGACCATAATAGCTGTACATGTCATTCCAAAACCATTCCTCTGCTGCTATAACAGCCTCTACTCTTCTAGTTTCCACCAGATGTTGAAACTGGATTTGCTCTCATCCAGTCACAAGAGTTTTACCGAGGTTGAACACTGATGTTGGGTGATCCGGTCTAGCTCACAGTTGGCGTTCAAGTTCATCCAAAAGATGTTGGATGGGGTTGAGGTCAGGGCTTTGTGCAGTTCTTTGTACTTTCGATCTTGTGCTGCTAACACTAACATCCCATTCTCTCCACTCTTGATTTTTACCAGGACCACTAACAGTTACACAGCTTTTATTGAGACTCAATTAAGACTTTTAAGGGGGGAACAATTTTTAAAAAATGACATTTTATTTTTAGATAAATTCAGGTACATCAAAATTAAACAGTTGAATGAAAATGATTGATATATCTATAATATACCATATTGGTAAAGGGACTGTACTTGTATAGCGCTTTTCTAGTCTTCCGACCACTCAAACTCAGTGGCGGGCCGTGCATTTTGTACCTGGGCCTTCACTGCTTTCCTGCAGCTGAATAATCTCATTATGAAGCCACAGCTACGGTTATTATTTGTTTCGTGTAAAAATGAAGCTCAACACTAACTGCAGAGTGCAGATACATAAATACGCCGAGAGTGCGTCTCGTCTCTGCTCTGAATGCAGCTGGGACTGCTGCGCACTACTGTGAGAGTAGCCACCTGTGAGTGCTTTGGGGCGGCTCACGGCAGCACCGCTGCTCTTTCACGAGAGTGCAGAACGGTACGTGCTTTAACGTCAGAGTCTAAACACCAGAAAAGTCTCCAACAACACCAGAACAAGTCGCTAGATTTGTCGCTAGTAGCTTTTGACAAAAAAAGTCACCAAGAGGGTTTTGGAAAGTAAATGTGTCCCCAGAGCAACATTGGACGTAACAATAGTTCCTACCACATATAAAACCAAACAAAAATCCATCTTCATAAAAACAATTGTACAAATAATAATATATAAACAAGCATATTAAAGCTACTGCAGATGTAAAAACAAACACATTTAACTTACCAGAGCTGCTGTTCACTATTTAATCCTCCTTTCTTTGTTAACAAAGAGTTTAATCCCACGGTTGTTCAGTACATCCGTGTGTTTTAGTTTCAGTAAGAAGTCCTTCTCAATTCATGGACGCCAGTGAAGACAGTCGAGCCTCCCCAGTTGTATTTCTTGAATACGTTTTAATGTGTTTGAGGCTGAAAATGTCCGCTCGACAGAGGCAGCAGATATTGGGATTGTCACCACCCAACATGTTACGCTAGCCCACTGACCAATCACGTACTTGTAGGCCAGCTAGCAGGCTCTGACATGTCAAAGAATACGCCCAACATGTCAAACTAAAGATCTGATTGGTTGAACACTATGACAATCAACAACATCGTCCCCATTCACTTAAACTGCACATGGATGCACTTGTGAGTCTGCAGGCCTCTGCCTCTGTTCTTACCTAGAGACACAGAGGTGAAATCTGATTGGATAAAAGCTCTACTTAAAACAAGTTGCACTGGAAGCAGAGCAACTGAGGAAGACAGTAGCTGTGGAATGAGAAGATAAGATAATGGGAAAATATTTTTATAAATTATGATACATGTAGTGTATTTAAGAACAAATATTAAATTATAAAATAGATATAACTTTGTGATTCTGTTTAGGCCAGCAGAGAAGGCTTTGCAGGCCCTGACGGCCCACCACTGCTCAAAGTGCTTTAACACTACATGTCATCATTCACACATTCACCCCCATTCATACACTGATAACAGGGGCTACCATGCAAGGGTCTAATTAACATTCATACAACATTCATACACCGTAGGCACAGCTACGGGAGCAAAAAATTTCAAGTGTATATAACACATTAGGTGTCTGGAATAGTGTTTTTATCTCTGTCAAAATAGTTATTATTGAATAATATATCAGCTGATTCCAAACTTTTCTTGGCTGTACATGAGTGTAAACGGAAGTAGAAAACACTTAAATGCAGAAAATTAAGCATATTAAGTAACTACTACCAACTTCTGGTGACGTGGCTCATTCAGATACAAATACAGATCTTTTTGTCAAACAAACACATACAGATAGTAGCTTTGCGTTACAACCGCACTACCCAGATAATCGTATCATACATTTGGTTGTTCAGTTCCCATAGTTTGGAGAAATTAGGGAATAAAAACAGATTTTATTCTTTTGCCTTGGAATCAGGTAATTGTGGGCTACACCTTTTTTAGCACATTGTTTGTTTACATTTATGCAAATTGTCTCCATTAAAAGTGACTCAGCAGAGACTCGGGCGCAGACTCAGACGCAGGACACAAGGTGAGGTGTGATGCAAGGCTCTTTACTGGGCACTTAAGCAGTCAAAAACAGAAACCAAAAACAACTCCAACCGGGAGCGTGAAAAATCCAAACTGAAAATAAAAAGCAAAGTCAAAAAAGGGGCTTGGACACAAAAGGCAAAGACACAATCCGTGGGAGTCAGAGAGTCAACACGGGGAGGGGGGTAACCACTGGAGATGAGACAAGTCCACGGGGAGGAAAAAAGAACAAATGATAATCCGGCACTGGAACAGGGCAAGCAGGGGAGTATAAGTATGTGAGGGGTGATGAGCAGATTGCCGGCAGGTGAGTAGAGATGAGTGGGGTTGGCAGAGGGAAAAGCCAGGGGCAGGTGATTCGGCACAGGTGGAGAGAATGAGCATGATCAGGAGACACACACACACCCGGCAAAGCCCAACCGTGACATAAACACCACTATGCCTGGATAACTTTCTCAAGAAAAAAAAGAGTCATATTTTGTGTATGCTTTCTAAACAGATTTATGGACATTGATGGCCATTGGAGTAAATTATATCCTCATAAAGTGTAAACTGACTCTAAAAATATGTAAATAAATGTAAACAAAACATGATCAGTTGTAATTTGTGCAGCTGTACATAGAAAAAGGTCTTCAAGGGTAAACCTAACACAAACGGGGAGAGAAAGAGGGAGACAATTGAATGCTGAGATGTTCGGTGATTGGTTATTCTGTAGCAGCTGCTCAGTCTGTTCTCTGATCTGTCATGGCTCCACAAGCTGTTGCTCTAACCTCTAATCAATTAGAAACTCTTGAAGCTGCTGTGTCCATACAGCTGCATCTGGGTTTCCTTCATGCAGTTTTTTTTAGTATTTTCTTACTTTGCTTACCCTTGAGACAGAGTATTATCACAGGGTTCTGTGATACGTGCTGTACGCCGCAGACTATATAAAGGGATTAGCAAGGCACGTTTAAATGGTGAATGGTAAATGTACTGTACTTGTATAGTGCTTTTCTACATTACATTAGTCATTTAGCAGATGCTTTTATCCAAAGCGACTTACAATAAGTGTATTCAACATCGCTATTCAAGAGAACTACTAGTCACCAGAAGTCATCAGTGCATCTCCTTTTTTAAACAAGCATCTAAGAGCATAAACCAGAGCCAACGTACAGTGCAGAAACAAACGAATGCAATAAGTGCAACAAACTAATACGAATACAATAAGTGCTAAGTGGAAGGCTCAGGTAATACTGATGAAAGATGGGCAGCGACTCTGCTGTCCTGACGTCAGTGGGGAGTTCATTCCACCACTGTGGGGCCAGGACAGAAAACAGCTGTGACCGGGTCGATCTGCCGTAGGGACCTCTGAGCGACAGGGCAACCGATCGCCCCGAGGCAGCAGAGCGAAGTGGTCGGGCGGGGGTGTAGGGCTTGACCATGGCCTGGCGATAGGAAGGAGCTGTTCCTTTCACTGCCCTGTAGGCTAGCACCAGAGTCTTAAACTGGATGCAAGCTCTTACAGGGAGCCAGTGTAGAGAACGGAGAAGGCAAGTTGTGTGGGAGAACTTGGGGCGATTGAACACCAGACGAGCTGCAGCTTTCTGGACAAGCTCCAGAGGTCTGATGGCCGATGCCGGGGCTCCGGCAAGTAGTGAGTTGCAGTAGTCCAGGCGGGAGATGACAAGAGCCTGGATGAGCACCTGCGCCGTCTCATCAGTGAGGAAGGGGCGAATCCTCCTGATGTTGTAGAGAAGGAATCTGCAGGAGCGTGTAACTGATGCAATGTTTGCTGAGAATGACAGTTGGTCATCCAGGGTCACACCCAGATTCCTCACAGTCTGAGTTGGCGTCACCACGGCATCATCAATGGTGATGGACAGGTCTCGGTGCAGGAAGAACAGTAGCTCAGTTTTGTCCTGGTTGAGCTTCAGGTGGTGTGTCGCTATCCACTTTGTTTGTTATGTCTGTAGATTCGTCCATTTGTAATGCAAAATGACCACTTGCCTAAATTCGAGCTGTGGTCTGTTGTTTGATGTCATCCGACATGTCTTCAATTCGTCTACTTAAAGTATCATTTGAAAGAGGTATAGTTTTCAGTTCATCCCCTGCTGATTGAGCCAATACCTCTCTCACCATGTCCATGGCTGCAGGTAAGTAAGGCCATGTCCACATTACTCCGTTTTTGTTTGGAAACACATATGTTTTGCTACGTTTACACTGAGCGGCCACACTACGCCGGAGTTTTGGAGCACCCTAAACGGAGGAGTTTGAAAACACCCCCGAAGTTGGAGGTGTTTGAAAACTCCGGGGTTGCGTTTGAGTGTGGACGGTCGGAAACGGATGTGTTTCGAAAAAATGATGCCCACACCCGTGTTCGCTACTGGATTGGTTCTTAGCAGCCTTGACGTCTCCTTCCCTGATTCGTCACACTCACTATCACGTGACCCGTACCCGGAAGAAAACAAACTGGTCTACCAGTAATTAATTTCAACATGGATAACGAATTTCAAGCGTTGCTTGCTTTGTTGTCAGTACTAGCAGCTGTTGTGCAGTAAAAGTCTGCATTTCTGTGGAGGAAGCAGCTGTTATTGGAGCGATTAGCGAGCGGCGTGACCAGCGGCGTTATTAGCCCTATCGAGTGGCCGTCTGAAGCCACAGTTAGCAGTAAATGGTAAGTGCCTCGTTGTTTTTAGATTCTAATGAGAAGACACGCTGCACTAACGTTTTACTTCTTCTGTTTGGTAGCCTTGAGAGACCTTAGTCTGTAAGTATTTATTTGTGAAGCATGAAAAGATGTACGAAGATGCATTCTATTCGCTCTTTTAGTATAGCATTTATGTTGTATTAAATGCAAATCGTGGTTAGCATTTCTCCATTGGCGGTAATGTTAAAATTAGCTTAGAAGCTAGCTAGTCTGACATGTTACACGATGGCTATATCTGTTGTTTTGTATTCATGTACAGGTGCTGGTCATATAATTAGAATATCATCAAAAAGTTGATTTATTTAACTAATTCCATTCAAAAAGTGAAACTTGTCTATTATATTCATTCATTACACACAGACTGATATATTTCAAATGTTTATTTCTTTTAATTTTGATGATTATAACTGACAACTAAGGAAAATCCCAAATTCAGTATCTCAGAAAATTAGAATATTACTTAAGACCAATACAAAGAAAGGATTTTTAGAAATCTTGGCCAACTGAAAAGTATGAACATGAAAAGTATGAGCATGTACAGCACTCAATACTTAGTTGGGGCTCCTTTTGCCTGAATTACTGCAGCAATGCGGCGTGGCATGGAGTCGATCAGTCTGTGGCACTGCTCAGGTGTTATGAGAGCCCAGGTTGCTCTGATAGTGGCCTTCAGCTCTTCTGCATTGTTGGGTCTGGCATTTCGCATCATCCTCTTCACAATACCCCATAGATTTTCTATGGGGTTAAGGTCAGGCGAGTTTGCTGGCCAATTAAGAACAGGGATACCATGGTCCTTAAACCAGGTACTGGTTGCTTTGGCACTGTGTGCAGGTGCCAAGTCCTGTTGGAAAATGAAATCTGCATCTCCATAAAGTTGGTCAGCAGCAGGAAGCATGAAGTGCTCTAAAACTTCCTGGTATACGGCTGCGTTGACCTTGGACCTCAGAAAACACAGTGGACCAACACCAGCAGATGACATGGCACCCCAAACCATCACTGACTGTGGAAACTTTACACTGGACCTCAAGCAACGTGGATTGTGTGTCTCTCCTCTCTTCCTCCAGACTCTGGGACCCTGATTTCCAAAGGAAATGCAAAATTTACTTTCATCAGAGAACATAACTTTGGACCACTCAGCGGCAGTCCAGTCCGAGACGCTTCTGACGCTGTCTGTTGTTCAAGAGTGGCTTGACACAAGGAATGTGACAGCTGAAACCCATGTCTTGCATACATCTGTGCGTAGTGGTTCTTGAAGCACTGACTCCAGCTGCAGTCCACTCTTTCTGAATCTCCCCCACATTTTTTAATCGGTTTTGTTTCACAATCCTCTCCAGGGTGCGGTTATCCCTATTGCTTGTACACTTTTTTCTACCACATCTTTTCCTTCCCTTCGCCTCTCTATTAATGTGCTTGGACACAGAGCTCTGTGAACAGCCAGCCTCTTTTGCAATGACCTTTTGTGTCTTGCCCTCCTTGTGCAAGGTGTCAATGGTCGTCTTTTGGACAACTGTCAAGTCAGCAGTCTTCCCCATGATTGTGTAGCCTACAGAACTAGACTGAGAGACCATTTAAAGGCCTTTGCAGGTGTTTGGAGTTCATTAGCTGATTAGAGTGTGGCACCAGGTCTCTTCAATATTGAACCTTTTCACAATATTCTAATTTTCTAAGATACTGAATTTGGGATTTTCCTTAGTTGTCAGTTATAATCATCAAAATTAAAAGAAATAAACATTTGAAATATATCAGTCTGTGTGTAATGAATGAATATAATAGACAAGTTTCACTTTTTGAATGGAATTAGTGAAATAAATCAACTTTTTGATGATATTCTAATTATATGACCAGCACCTGTATGTGTATATGGACAGTTTGTAAAGCCATATTTCATATTGTGTTTCCACAGTTTTACAAATAAGAAAGATCCACACTAAAGTCCTGAAACTCTTCTACAGATTCCATGGTGATTCCTTTCCTTTACGAAGCAGGAGCAGAATAGAGTGAGAAACGAGTGTTGACCACATTTATGGACCCATAATCTAGTAAACGTTAACGTGTAAGTGTTGATTTTAAAGTAAATTTGATGTGAGAGAGAGAAAGACCCGCAGCGCTGTAACTAAGTCTGAAAATAAAACTTCTAAAACTTTCCACGAACTGTCTGTTTGAGTTTATAGAGGAATATTTTAGAGGAAGATCTTAAGTATCAAATACAACCTTTCATTATTAAAGACTACTTTATTACTCTGTCGTATTTTTTTAAACTAAGCAACCAATCCACTTCCTGTTTACACCGTCACGCGCATGCCCAGTGTACGTTAATGGTCACGTGCTGCCCATCTTCGAAGGTGGCCGTGTGGATGCAGATCAATTCGAAAATGATGCTGAAACGCCCGTGTAGACGGAGATCGTTTCTATTTGACAAATCTGCTTCCAAATATAAACGGAGTAGTATGGATGTAGCATAAGACACTTTTGTGATGTCCTCAGGTCTTGAAGTCATCTTCGAAAGTACTCAACAGGTTTATCTTTGAGAGAAGGTGTTTTGTTTCCAAATGCCGCTTCAGTTTTGACGGCTTCATGCTTTCTTGTGCCAGAACCTCGCTGCACAAAACACACTGAGGTTTTTGCCCTCTTTTGTCCTCAATGTAAGAAAATTCATATCTCATGTAGTCGGTGTCTACTTGCGTTTCGCCATGCTCAATTAGCATGAAAACAAACTTTGCGTTGTTTTTCTATGCTGTGAAAAGGTAGGTGTCTATTAGCATTACAAGGCATTAACGCCAAATACTGTCAAGGAGTGTGAATAGAGGGCACTCTGCTGCATAAAAAGTCCCCTTCAAAATAAAAGCACAGGATTTTTTTTTTCAGGCAAAGGCCTGCGACCCACTGAAAACGGGTCCGCGACCCACTTTTGGGTCGCGACCCACCAGTTGACAATCACTGCTCTAGCGCACCTTGTGACTGTGGGTGGTATGGACTGGAGACAACATGCTCAATACCCAAGGACTGTAAGATGTGCTTAAATACTTTGGACTGAAAATTGGTGCCGTGATCAGTTTGAACCACTCTGGGGAGACCAAAGGTTGTGAAGAATTTCAGCAAGGCTTTGGTTATCACCAGAGCAGTGATCTTTTTTTGGAATATTTTATTTTTAAAATATTTTAACAATGCAAGAGAACATGCAGAGCATACAGAACACAGCACATTAAACATTACAAAACATTACATCGCAAGTTAAGAAAAAAAATACACAAATAAATAAAGTAAATAAATAATTCCCCCCCACCCAAAGAAAACAAAACAAAAAATGTCAGTGCATAGAGTGACACAGCACAAAGAGATACTGCAATGACACAGTGTATATTGTAACTCAGAGCTCCAAATAGTTACAGTCCCATGGTACTGTTAGTGTCGTACCCATGTACTCCAAATAAGGCTGCCAGATTTTCAAAAATAAATTACATATTTTTCTGAGACTATAGGTAATCTTTTCAAGAGGAATATAACTGTTCATTTCCACAGACCATTTGTCGATGAGAGTAGGAGAATCAAATTTCCACGTCATTGTGATACTTTTCCTGGCCACACATGAAGCAATTTCTGCAAGTTTAATTTGGAGCTTTGCTCAAAACCTTTTGAGAGGTGTGACGTTTCCCAGTAAACAGCTCAGGAACTAATGGGAAGGTAGCCCCTGTGATCTTAGTTAAGGTATTTTGTCAAGATTATGTTGGTCTTTACAAAAGTCATACCAAAAGGATCAGGGTCGTTTCCCTCGCAGATTTCCTTCAGGTTAACGACACATATATTTTTGTGTCGGCTGTAGTTTTCCAGCTGGTCAACTTTCAATAAAAAGTAATTTTCTTTACTTAGTTTTTGGACGCGAGAGTCTAGGCTGGTTCTCTGCTGTGCTAATGCAGTCTTCCGCTTCGGTTACGCGGGTGCTCAGTGTGTCCAGCATCATTTTCAGTCAAGAGATATATTGGTTAATTTCTGCGGTTTTAGAGTCGAGTTTACTGGAGAGAGCTTGATTACCGTTTCATATCTCTTGATCCCTCCTCCGCGAATCGCCACCTTAACGTGGTGGAGGAGTTTGAGTGGCTCAGTGATCCTGGGAGCTATGTTGTCCGGGGCATTAGCCGGCCTTAGGGCCGCCGGGGACACTTGGAGCAAAGTTGCATTGGAGCTAAGGATAAAACCCGGACTTTTTGTCCCTTTCCTACGGGATGGAAGGAACGCCGCTAAAAATTGGGAGGGGGCAAGGCCCTATATAGTATTTGCTCTAGTCTAAGGCAGGCGAGCGGCATTCCCTTGGGACCTCCGGTCGCCGAGTTACGATTTTCCAAAGTTAGGGAACAGTTTGCCCGTACGGCCCTTTATCTTTTTGTCCACTGGAGGGCGCCACTCACAAGATGCTCGGGAACAAAACTGCCATTCGGGTCTGGCCATTAGGCCCAACAAGGGCCATTCAACCGTTCGATATCCAGCCCTGAAACATAGATATCTTGGACCAGCGCTCAATTGTACGGAAACAATGTTTTGGGACAAATGTTGCCATTTGGTCAGTATGGTGTTGGGCCACATGAAATGCCATGATAATGTAGGCGGAATGTCACTTTTACAGTTCAACTCACATTTGACCTGGAAGGTCTCCACAACCCTTTGGGCTAGGAAGCTGCAATTTGGAATGTACTATAATCTCAACGTACAGATCCACTGGTATGAAAATGAAAATGATTGGACCACCGACTCCAATTCTAATGAATCTCGGGCAAAGCGAGGCAATGGCATGGATCTTACCCAATGGTCAAACTTGTCCAATTTGATTGAAACTTTGCACACTTGGTGGGCTGTTCCCAGGTATGCCCCCTCATAAGTTTCAGCCTCCTAGCACAAAGCAATTGGAGATATTGTTTGGGAGAGATGGGTATCTTTTATGTCATATTGGTTGGGATTATTGGCCTACATGGTCAGCCCATCACCTGTAGTTGAAATGGCCCTTTTTCAGTTAGAAGGGCTATAAGTTCCCTTACAATTGAAAAAGGGCCATTTCGAGGCGCTTTTTGTCTTGGAAATGGCAGTTCCCTTATAACTAAAAGGGCCATTACCACTACATTTGATTGGCATTTCATTTTGTCGAAAAATCCCGACCCAAATGGCAGTAATTGTCCGGGATTCCCCAATGCCTTTCGGGTTACTATATGCCATTTCGGTTGGGATTTTTGGACAAAACGAGATCCCAATCAAATGTAGACAAAATGGCCCTTTTTGAGTCATAAGGATAAGTTCCCTTCTAACCCAAAAAGTGTCATGTTGACTACATTTGATGGGGCTGTCGTGTCAGCCAAACATCCCAACCTAATTGGCACTAATTGTCCGGGGTTTGCCATTTTAGCATCTTCACCACATATGATGCAATTTGATCTAAGTGAGCTACAGCCACCAAACTTGATACACAGGGTCTGTGGCTTCATAGGAACACACACAGCAAGTTTTGTGGGGCTAGCACCTCAAATTGTGACGTTTTGGCATCTCAGGCAAAGTAAGGCAATGGCATGGATTTTGCCCAAAAGTCAAACTCGTCCAATTTGATTGAAACTTTGCACACTTGGTGGGCTGCTCCCAGGTATGCCCCCTCATAAGTTTCAGCCTCCTAGCACAAAGCAATTGGAGATATTGTTTGGGAGAGATGGGTAGCTTTTGTGTCATATTGGTTATGGCCCTTTTCCAGTTGAGGAAAGTTCCCTAATTACTGAAAACGGCCATTTGGTGGACAAAAAGGTCCGCGAAATGGCCCAGGCCAGTTGGGGGACAAAAAAGGTCCCCCAAATGGCCCTTTTTGAGTCATAACCTCTTTAGCCCGAGCGACACC
This sequence comes from Anarrhichthys ocellatus, assembly GCF_004355925.1. Lineage (NCBI taxonomy): Eukaryota > Metazoa > Chordata > Actinopteri > Perciformes > Anarhichadidae > Anarrhichthys > Anarrhichthys ocellatus. The sequence continues at coordinate 494,230 of NW_022280079.1, read as the reverse complement.
AATTTGGGCTTCGAGCGAGACCGTTTAGAGTGGTACTGTGGTTCCGAATGGACTTTTTATTAAGAAATATCAAAAATGCTCCAGACATATTAAATATCGAATTAACGTAAAAAGTCCGAGCAACATCATCATACCAGCCATTGTAAACACTGAAAACACAATTATACATGAACTAATATCATATCTGGAAGATGTCTAGAAGATTTGCCACAATTTTGGCCAAAAATCGACGAACTGTGCTCTCTGTATGATCTCTCATCACGAAGCAAGGATCGCACATGGCGGATGAGCACATGTAGCAGGCTGGTGATTCGACCCGGAAACGAACAGCGGCTTCCAAATTACTCTCTTTCAAACCGTTCAAAAGTTATTGTTATATCTGCCAACATCAGCCACATGTCACGAGAAAATTAATTGGGTAAAAAAACTTACGTTTTGATGGTTTCGGTGATGAAAAACAGATATATTCCAGCGTATTTTGGCGCAGCTGCTCGCTGTAGATCCTGCTGCATGTCTGTGAGTGAGATCAGTCCGCTTGGAGAATGAATGGCAAAATGGCACCCGATTCTGTGAGGTGGACCAATCCATGTAGAGAGGGGGGTTTGCCCGGCATTTTGCGATTTTTAGTCAGTAATCAGACACAGAGATTCTCAAACACCCCCGCATGGCTCCCGTTGGACTATTACGCATCTAAAAAGCTCTCACATGAGTAAATCGGCTAATCACAGGCCTTACCAGGGTCACATAGACACACATTATGAGCCATTTATTGTTATGAATGACAGATATGACACATCATAACTGCTCAAAATTATTCAAAATGATGTCAAACTGCTTTATTGGGATTATTGAACACTCTTAGTGATAAGAAAAGTGAATATATAGTTAATATTTAGTTATATAGTATATAAAATGAGTGTTAGATCCGGGGGGTTCTCTGGCCCGATACGGGGCTACCTACT
>NW_022280079.1:465068-478268 GCF_004355925.1 Anarrhichthys ocellatus | reverse complement strand
CTTCATTTAAGGCAGCTTTCCTGGGATCTCAATCCTCTTTTTTGACAACAGCAATGCAATAGCTGGTTCCGAAAATTTAAATTTTGATTTTTATGACCATTTTTGCTGGCCTGCTTCACTCAATCGAAGTAAAATATATTGTGGGGACATGTAAAACGTGTTGTTCTATGACTGTGGCGTGGTTTTAGGCCAAGCCAGGCTTTATTTAAAAAAAAAAATGTTCAATACATGTGCTTTTTTTCAGGCGAACCTGTTACTTTTTCAATTTCAGCTGTGCCATAAGTGTATCAGTTATTAACCAGTAACATATACACAATATTTACACAATTCAACACATCTTACCAGTGTTACCAGTATTCTAGCATAACAATTATTAAAATAGACCTTGTAGTTAGAGCTGGGGACTCTCATGGGTATGCAATTTTCGAGCAGAGGGCTAAAAATAGGGCTAGGGCTATAGACGATAAGGGTAAGTTTCCTACTCCAAAAGTGTCATTCCGACTAAATTTGATGGGGCTCTCGTTTCAGCCAAACATCCCAGGTATGCCCCCTCATAAGTTGCAGCCTCCTAGCACAAAGCAATTGGAGATATTGTTTGGGAGAGATGGGTATCTTTTATGTCATATTGGTTGGGATTATTGGCCTACATGGTCAGCCCATCACCTGTAGTTGAAATGGCCCTTTTTCAGTTAGAAGGGCTATAAGTTCCCTTATAATTGAAAAAGGGCCATTTCGAGGCACTTTTTGTCTTGGAAATGGCAGTTCCCTTATAACTAAAAGGGCGATTGGGATTTCATTTTGTCGAAAAATCCAGACCCGAATGGCAGTAATTGTCCGGGTTTCCCCAATGCCTTTCGGGTTACTATGTGCCGTTTCGGTTGGGATTTTTGGACAAAATGAGATCCCAATCAAATGTAGTGGAAATGGCCCTTTTTCAGTTAGAAGGGCTATAAGTTCCCTCATAATTGAAAAAGGGCCATTTCGAGGCGCTTTTTGTCTTGGAAATGGCAGATCCCTTATAACTGGAAAAGGGCCATTACCACTACATTTGATTGGGATTTCATTTTGTCCAAAAATCCCGACCCAAATGGCAGTAATTGTCTTGGTTTCCCCAATGCCTTTTGGGTTAATGTGCCATTTCGGCATCTTCATCATATATGGTGCAATTGGATCTAAATGAGCTACAGCCACCAAACTTGATACACGGGGTCTGTGGCTTCATAGGAACACACACAGCAAGTTTTGTGGGGCTAGCCCCTCAAATTGTGAAATTTTGGTATCAGGCAAAGTGAGGCAATGGTATTGAATTTGCTCAAAAATCAAACTCATCCAATTTGCTTGAAACTTTGCGCACCTGTTTGGCTGTTCCCAGGTATGCCCCCTCATAAGTGTCAGCCTCCTCGCGCAGAGCATACTGTAGAACAAAAGGGCCACTCGGGTTGGGATTTTTGGACTAAACGAGATCCGTAACAAATGTAGTTGAAATGGCACTTTTTGAGTCATAAGGGCTATAAGTTCCCTTATAATTGAAAAAAGGGCCATTTGGGATGGGCCATTGGGACCAAATAGGGACATTTGGGAAATCCCACAGATGGTGGCCCTTAGATGTCCCAAAATTACCCAGATGGCCGGGGTCAATTGGGACATTCGGTCGGCCATTCGGGACCAATTGGGACATTCGGTCGGGACATCTGGGACCATTTGGGACAATTAATGGCCACCTCGGCCGGGTTCAGGATTGACATTTTAAACTGCCGTAACTTCTCAACCGTTCAATTTCCCACCATCAAACGTAGATATCTTGGACCAACATTCAATCGTACGAAAACAATGGTTTGGGACAAAAGTTGCCATTTGGGCAGTATGGTTGGTGCACATGAAAATTGCTTTATAATGTAGCCGGAATGACACTTTCTGAGTTGTAAATCAACTGACATTTGACCTGGAAGTTCTCCACAACCCTTTGGGCTAGGAAGCTGTCATTTGAAGGCTATAATTTCTCTTATAATTGAAAAAGGGGCATTTCGACTACATTTGATTGGGATCTCGTTTAGTCCAAAAATCCCAACTCAAAAGGCACTAATTGTCCCGAATTTCCCCAATGCCTTTAGGGGCAATTTGTGCAATTTGGATTGGGATACCCCATCATACCATAGATTAAATGGTATGAATATCAATGGGAAATTCCATACACTTTTCCCATAGTAATTTGGCATTTTGACTTTATTTTGACATTATTTGGCCTAAATACCCCAGAAAACAATGGGCTAGGAGGCTGAACCTTTCACACTAATTCAACCTTTGGCCCAAGATTAAATGGTGTGAATATCAATGGGATATTCTGTATACTTTTTCCGTAGTGATTTATGGCATTTTGCATTTATTTGGCTTTAATAGACGTTCAGCTAATACCCCTAGAAAACAATGGGCCAGCATGCTGAAATTTCCACAGTAATTCAACCTTTGCCCCAAGATTAAATGGTGTGAATATCAAATGGGAAATTCCAAACCCTTTTTGCATAGTAAACTAGGGACTTTTGACTTTATTCGGTCTCAATACGCCCAGAAAACAATGGGCTAGGAGGGTGAAATTGTAACAGTAAATCGGCATTTGGCCAAGGATCAAGTGGTATGAAAATCAAGGGGGAATTCCAAACACTTTTTCCATAGTGAACTATGGATTTTTGACCTAAGTCGGCCTAAATACCCATAGAAAACAACGGGCAAGGACCTTGACATTTTCACAGTCAGTCGACCTTTGGCCAAAGATCACGTGGTATGAAAATCAAGGGGGAATTCCAAACACTTTTTCCATAGTGAACTATGGATTTTTGACCTAAGTCGGCCTAAATACCCATAGAAAATAATGGGCTGGGACCCTGAAATTTTCACAGTCATTCCACCTTTGCCCACAGATTAAATGGTGCGAATATCAATTGGAAATGGACTGTTTATTTCACCCAACAGAAAGGATTCTAACCAAATGGCACTTATGTTCCGAAATGGCCTTCACCAGTCTTTTCTCTCAATTTTTACACTTTAAATCAAAGTAGAGATTTGAATCCTTTTCCTCCTTAAAGAGTGGTAGTGAATATGAATTCCCCCAAATTTTGCGGTCGTAGCTGCAAGCTAAGGTACCCAAACACAGCCCCAAAGGTCAAAATTGAGGCATATTGCCGTATATTTCGGCCTGTTTTGGCAAGTGAGAAACGGGCCATTAAATCTGAGTGAAAGGTTGAAACTGCCTGGATTTTGCATAAATAGCTCCGCTGTGATAACGTGATGCAGGATCTAAAGCAAGATCTCTGTAGACCCTTGGGAAAGCTAACTTCTGTTAGCAGCATGCTAATGACTTGAATCCAATTGAGCCTTGAAGAGGGTCCTCTTTTGTCCATCATCTGTCAAGTTCATAAAAGAAATCCATTTACAAGTGTTTGAAAATTGACCAAAATGAAAGGATTCGAACCAAATGGCACTTATGTTCCCAAGTGTCCGAAAGCCAGTTTTCACCAGTCCTTTCTCCAACTTTTTACACTTTAAAACGGGGTAGAGTTTTGAATCCTTTTCTCCAAAGAGGGGCTCGTCACCATTACATACCTATAATCTGGACGTCGTAGCTGCAAGTTAAGGTCCCTAAAAACAGCCTCAAAGGGCTTAATTGGGGCCTTATTCCCTTACATTAGTGGATTTTTTGACATATGCAAGGCTGGCCATAATCTCTCAAATATGGGTCCCAGGACCCACAGATTGTGGACTAGGCCTACAATAAGGTCACCTGAACAAAATCCCTCTAGATTATCTAGAAAAGATTTTTGCCTGTATCAGACTCAGACCTCAGCATGGGGTACACGTCCCTAAGGCGTACACCCTGTCGTACTCTTGGTGAGATCAGACCAAATTTTATTTCTAAACATGTCAGAGCCCTGCTTTTTTAATGTTGTAGACAGGCCCCAATGAGGCGCATTCAAGTTGGATGGTACTCCCTAGCACTTAGCATGCCTGTGCGGGAGGAGGGGGGTTTTGCTAGTGTAAAATGAATGGAAAGTGATGACCAAATGGCCCATCCTTCAAATAGTCATAACTTCTCACAACATGGTTGAATTTGACGGGAAATTGCTTGGCAACATTCCCCTTGATGACGTGAATAGGGAAATGGTGCAGAGAAACCTGCAGACCCTCTGGAAAGCTATCTTCTGTCAGCAGAATGGTGATGGGATCAAACCACTTGATCCTAGTAGAGTGCCCTCTGGTGTCCAACAATTGTCAATGTTATACAAAGAATGTCTTTTATTCGTGCTTTTATAGGACCGGAGAAAAACTCTCTCGACTCAAAATAGACTTTTTGGCGAATCCAAGTGTCATTCTGACTACATTTTATTCGCGGAATTGGCCAAATGGCCCACCTTCAAAATGTCATAACTTCTCAGAAAAGGGATGTAACTGTGTTGTAATTGAACGGGACACTCGCCTTGATGACTTGAATGAGCACATGGAGCAGCAAGTCTGCAGACCCTCTGGAAAATTATCTCCTGTTAGCAGCATGCTAATGACTTGAATCCAATTGTACCTTGAAGAGGGTCCTCTTGTGTCCATCATATGTCAACTTTAGAATAAAAAGCCATTTACAAGTGTTTTTATTGCACCTAACAGAAACAGCAACATGTACACATCATTAACAGTCTTTTAATTCATTAAAAATACTTTAAAGCAAGATAGAGGAATACATTCTTTTTGGAAATGAAGAGAGGGTCGTTTAGGTTAAATGACCCAAAGTTAGAGGTCATAGGTCCAAGTTAAGGTGCGCAAAAGCAGGATCAGGGGCCGAAATTGGTGCAATTGGTGCAATGTATAAAAAATCGGGGAAAGAAGGTTGAAACTGCTTGAATATTTCATCACACACTCCCTCTGATGACTCGATTCAGCATGCCAAAGGAGAATTCTGTAGACCTTTGGTAAAAACTATCTTTTTTCAGGAATATCATATTGATGTAATTCCAACTGATTCTTAAAGAGTGTCCTCTGTTGTCCCCTACGTTTGATTTTAAAAACAATTCTTGGGAAAAGAGGTCCAAAAGCATAAAAGGCCCCAGGGACTTGCCCCATCCACTCCCATCCGTTTCCACGTTTTCCACTCAAAGCATAAGAGGCCCCTTTCGGGACTTGCCCCTCCCATTCCCATCTGTTTCCACGTTTTGTACTCGAAAAGCATTAAACTACCCATTTGACCCTTAACCCAGCTGTTCCTTAGTGTTCCAATGTAAGTTGATAGCAAACGGCATATAACCCCCCATTCAGCCATTCGGATTCGAGTTGGTCAAGATCGCCCTCTATGGGATTTGCCAATTGACTACACTTTTGGCCCTCAATGGCTCTTCTGTTCCCACACGGAACAATGGGAGTTTGTCCGAATGGAAGAAACGGTTCCGTCATGTAACAATATTGCCATGGCCCCTTAACGGCCAATGCAAAAGTCGGGCCATAACCCAGACATTCCCTTAGCCCCTGGTAGGGTCTCCCAAGGCAAACAGGTTTCAGGGGAGAGCCCAGACTAAGAGCAGTACAAAACGACCCTTATGATAAGTAGCCCACGGACTTCAGCCACCTCGCCCGGACCAGGGAAACCGGGGCACCCTCCCGGAGCCAGACCCAGGAAGGGAGCTCGTAGGCGAGCGTCTGGTGGCCGGGCCTTCGCCCATGGGGCCCGGTCGGGCTCAGCCCGAAGAAACAGCATGGAGCAGCCACCCTGTGGACCCACCACCCGCAGGGACAAGCATCGGGGTCGGGTGCAATGCAGAACGGGTCAGACGGGAGGCCTGGGCATGCCGATCGCCGGCGGCATAGACTAGCTCTAGGGACGTGGAACGTCACCTTGCTAGCGGGGAAAGAGCCAGAGCTGGTGCAGGAGGTGGAGCGATACCAGCTAGATATAGTTGGACTCACCTCAACACACAGCCTTGGCTCTGGAACCAAGCTCCTGGAGAGGGGTTGGACTTTGTCCTTTTCAGGAGTTGCCCAGGGTGAGAGGTGCCGGGCAGGAGTGGGGATACTCATGAGCCCCCGGCTGAGCGTGAGTTCTCCCCGGAGAATGAGAGGGTCGCCTCCATGGGCCTACGGGTTGCGGGGAGCAAGGCTCTGACTGTGGTTTGTGCTTATGCACCAAACAGCAGTTCGGAGTATCCGGCCTTCTTGGAGTCGGTGGGAGGGGTCCTGGAAAGGGCGCCGCCTACCGACTCCATAGTTCTCCTGGGGGACTTCAACGCTCATGTGGGCAATGACGGAGAAACCTGGCGGGGGGTGATTGGGAGGAACGGCTTGCCCGATCTGAACCCAAATGGTGTTTCGTTATTGGACTTCTGTGCTTGCCACGGTTTGGCCATAACGAACACCATGTTCAAACATAAAGTGGCTCATAAGTGTACCTGGTACCAGAACACCTTAGGCCGGAGATCAATGATCGACTTTGTAATCGTATCATTTGATTTGCGGCCGTATGTCTTGGACACTCGGGTGAAGAGAGGAGCTGAGCTGTCAACTGATCACCACCTGGTGGTGAGTTGGATCAGATGGCAGGGGAACCGGTTGGAAAGACCCAGCAAGCCCAAACGTGTAGTGAGGGTGAACTGGGAACGTCTGGCGGAGGACCCTGTCCGGGAGGTCTTTATCTCCCACCTCCGGAAGAACTTCTCACACATCCCGAGGGAGGTTGGGGACACGGAATCCAAATGGACCATGTTCAAAGCCTCTATTGTGGACGCGGCCGCTAGGAGCTGTGGCCGGAAGGTCATCGGTGCCTGTCGTGGCGGCAACCCAAGAACCCGGTGGTGGACACCGGAGGTGAGGGAAGCCGTCAAGCTGAAGAAGGAGACCTTCAAGGCCTGGTTGGCCCAGGGGTCTCCTGAAGCAGCTGACAGGTACTGGCAGGCCAGAAGGGCTGCAGCTGCGGTGGTCGCGAATGCTAAAACTCGGGCATGGGAGGAGTTCGGGGAGGCCATGGAGAAGGACTTTCGGTTGGCCTCAAGGAGGTTCTAGCAAACCATCCGACGGCTCAGGAAGGGGGACATTGTCGGGCGGTGGAAAGAGCACTTTGAGGAACTCCTAAACCCGACCAGCATGTCATCTGCAGAGGAGGCAGCGCCTGAGGACCTAGGGGGAGGCTCACCCATACCCCTGGCAGAGGTCGCTGAGGTAGTTAAAAAGCTCCTTGGTGGCAAGGCGCCGGGGGTGGATGAGATCTGCCCTGAGATGCTGAAAGCGCTGGATATAGTTGGGCTGTCCTGACTGACACGCCTCTTCAATGTCGCATGGGGGTCGGGATCAGTGCCCATGGAATGGCAGACCGGGGTGGTGGTTCCCATCTTCAAAAAGGGGGACCGGAGAGTGTGCTCGAATTACCGGGGTATCACACTACTCAGCCTCCCGGGGAAGGCTTATACCAGGGTGCTGGAAAGGAGGCTCCGACCGCTTGTCGAACCTCAGATTCAAGAGGAGCAGTGCGGAGGAGCAGTGCGGAGGTGCTCTTTACCCTCGCAAGACTACTGGAGGGGTTCTGGGAGTTTGCCCAACCAGTCTACATGTGCTTTGTGGACTTGGAGAAGGCTTTCGACCGGGTCCCTCGGGGGTTCTTGTGGGGGGTGCTGCGGGAGTATGGCCGATCTGATCCAGTCTCTGTACGACTGCAGTAGGAGCTGTGTCCGCATTCTCGGCAATAAGTCAGACACGTTCCCGGTGGGTGTTGGCCTCCGCCAGGGCTGCCCTTTGTCACCGGTCCTGTTCGTGACTTTCATGGACAGGATATCTAGGCGCAGTCTGGGGGCAGAGAACGTCAGGTTCGGGGGTCTCGGGATCGCCTCTCTGCTGTTTGCAGATGATGTGGTCCTGTTAGCCTCCTCGGATCATGACCTCCAGCATTCACTGGGGCGGTTTGCAGCCGAGTGTGAAGCGGCGGGGATGAGAGTTAGCACCTCCAAATCTGAGGCCATGGTTCTCTGCCGGAAACCGGTGGATTGCTCCCTCCAGGTGGGGACGGAGTGCCTACGTCAAGCGAAGGAGTTCAAGTATCTCGGGGTCTTGTTCGCGAGTGAGGGTAAGATGGAGCGGGAGATCGACAGGCGGATCGGTGTGGCAGCAGCAGTAAAGCAGGCGCTGCACCGGACCGTCTTGGTGAAGAGGGAGCTGAGCCGGAAAGCAAAGCTCTCAATTAACCAATCGGTCTATGTTCCTACCCTCACCTATGGTCACGAACTCTGGGTCGTGACCGAAAGGACAAGGTCGCGGCTACAAGCGACCGAAATGAGTTTCCTCCGTAGGGTGGCCGGGCTCAGCCTTAGAGATAGGGTAAGGAACTCGGTCATCAGGAGGGAGCTTGGAGTTGAGCCGCTACTCCTTTGCATCGAAAGGAGTCAGCTGAGGTGGTTCGGGCATCTAATTAGGATGCCTCCTGGACGCCTCCCACTGGAGGCTTTCCAGGCACGTCCAACTGGGAAGAGACCCCGGGGAAGACCCAGAACACGCTGGAGAGATTACATCTCCCAGCTGGCCTGGGAACGCCTCGGGATCCCCCAGAATGAGCTGGAACATGTTGCCGGTGAGAGGGAGGTCTGGGTCAGACTGCTTGGCCTGCTGCCACCGCGACCCGACCCCGGATAAGCGGAGGAAAATGGATGGATGGATGGATCTCTTGATCCCAGGTGCTCTTTTGCCGCCGCCATGACATGAACTTCTTGGTCACTATTCTCGGGAGTTGTTTTATCAATAGATGTCGGAGTTTGCTCACCAGCTGAGTTTCGTTGTTTGTTTCTGGTTCTTCGGAACATAATAAAGCTGTCCGACCAGGTTGGGACTGAGTTTTGGTGTTTAAAAGGTTTTAAAATGGATTTGTTTGAAGAGCCTCTGGGCCAGCGTCTACCTAGCTTCGCTGCATCACGTGACCCCCGGAGCAGTGATCTTGCGGAGAGGGATAGCCTCAGGGAAAAGGGTAGCAGAACACATCAGGGTGAGTAGAAACTGATTACCAGACTTTGATTTAGGTAATGGTCCAACACAATCAACGATCATACGCTCAAAAGGTTCACCAACAGCAGGTATGCGTTTGAGAGAAACAGGTGGCACCACTTGATTAGGCTTATCACCAATTTGGCAAACTCTACATGTTCTACAGAACTTTGCTACGTCAGCCTTTAGACCTGGCCAGAAGAAATGCTGGAGGATACGGTCATAAGTTTTTGTAACCAGTGACCAGACCATGGATGTTCATGTGCTAGTTGCAAAACCTTTTGTCTGTACATAATGGGAACAACAACTTGGTTCACAGTACCCCAATCTTCATCCATTCCCTCGTCTTTTAACATAGGCCGTGAAACCCATCTTCGCATCAAGATCCCATCTTCTGCATAGAATGACTGCCATTTTCTCATTTGCTACCACCGTCACTCCCTCAAAACATTTAGCGAGACTAGCATCAGCTTTCTGAGCTTCAATCAGGGACTCACGCGTCACAGGCAATAGTGACAAAATCACTGTGGGAGTGGTTAGGTCCTGTTCAGGAGGTGAAGAATCACAACGATCCCTCCAACGACCTCACTTCCTCTTCTACTTTTCTGTCCTTTCATCAAATGAAGCTTAAATATCAGGTAGAGATTCATGCTTACCTTATTTGGGATTTCGTTGATCTCTCTCTTCCTTTTCCAACTTCCAACTCAATCAGCTGACTGATGATGTTCACTATTTTAGTTACACAATCAAAAACCTGCAAAAATAGCATTCCCATAAACCTCAGACATATTTTAGCCTTAAATTAGCCATAACCCAACATTAGTGCATTAGCATTGCCACAATGTATTAGCTATTAGCATTTAGCAAAACGTTTTAGTACAACCACACAGAGCTTGTCTTGTTAACTAGTTATAGTTCATATCTAATTGGTGTTAACCCTACATTTAGTATTATGAACACATTATTATACAGCAGTGAAATCATTCCTATAAAAGGTAGGAAGAAACAAAAGGAGTTTTTAAACTCTAAGATCTATAACTACATGTCAAGAGGCTATTGAACCAATTTTCCTGGCTTACTAACTTATGCCAGTCCTTTACAGTTCACTGTTCAATATTGCTATTATAATTTAATAACTGGCATTTATTTATGATTCTAGATAGGGGTGAGGTTTAATGATAAGACAGCTAAGGCTGCACAAGGATCAGGCATTTAGGAGTGGGGACAAGGACTTGTACAAAGAGTCAAAGTACAGGTTTAGTAAGGCGGTGAGAGATGCTAAACGACTGTACTCTGAGAAACTGCAACACCAGTTCTCAGCAAATGACTCTGCTTCTGTCTGGAGAGGCCTCTGACAGATCATCAACTACAAGCCAAAAACCCCCCACCCCATGAACGACCTCCGCCTGGCAAACGAGCTGAATGAGTTCTACTGTAGATTTGAATGACAATGGGACAGTCCTGACTCCATCTCCCACAGCCCCATCAACCAGCCCCCCCTCCCCCAGCTCAGCAGGGCCTCATGCCTCTATACCACCCATCCCAGTGCTGTAGCTTAAGTCTGTGTCTACAATCGACTTTGAACAAGGTTGTTGTCATTAGTGATGTAATATCTTCTACAATATAAGGGACTTTTCCTGTGTGAACACAAAAACAAAATTGGGATATATATTCAAACTTTCAAAATCCAAATGAAACTCTTGTTGTATGCTCAGGTAATCTAATAAAGCGTCAATTACAGCAACAGCTTTGAGGACATCCATAAGACGAAAATACACACAGCCTTGTTGACATATTCTATTTTGGAAGTGTCCTGCCTGTGTCGGCTCTCCCCCTGCAGTATAATGGATCTCTGGCTGACACTGTATATTTTTATGCATGAGCTGAACTAATTTGCTTTGACGCGAGGCTAGCCCACTTGTTTGTACTAGCAGATGACTTTCTTATTTGATTTGCTAATACACAGTGATATATCCAAACGTATTCGATCAAGAGAGAGGACATGATGTCATTAGGACCATCATACTGAAGCTAAATGACAGCAGACTCTTTCAGTATCAGTAGGTGATTATTGGACATTGAACAGGACTTAATGGGTTACCTTCTTCTTATGTGGGAGGTCCTTGATAGAATTCTAAATCCCAGCAATCACCTTATTGAGAGCCGTGCTGAGGCAATAGATATGAATTTCTGAATTTTATATGGAGCACTTTTCAGCCTACTGAACTCAGTGTTCTGTCAATCCCATTGATAATTGAAGGAGAGGCTGATTTATTAGAATGTAGCTTGTTGTGTGTAGGATTTGGCAGCATCTAGCGGTAAGGTTGCAGATTGCAACCAACAAAAACTTCTCCCGTGTGTGTAGGAGAACTACTGCGGCCAAGGCGAAAACACAAATGGCCCTATAGCCAGCCTTTGTTTTGTCCATTCTGAGCTACTGTAGAAACATGTAGAAACTCTGGGAAGAGGACCAGCTCCGTAGACCCCAAAAAACATACCTAATAACATTATTAGTGCTGGGCAACGATTACAATTTTTAATCGTGATTAATCGCATTGTTATGCGCAAAGTTCAATAATGAATTCAAAAGTAGTGTATTGCGGACTTTTATTTTAAAAGTACTGCTATATGAACATAAGTGCAATAACATTTGGTTTGCAAACACTTTAAACAAATCAGGTTCTTGTTAGAAGTATTCCCTTTACACAGCAGCAGTTATAACACAGTTATAATGATTCTGATCATAGATATTCAGCCGGTGTTCACAACTTTATCTTCATGTGTGTAAGAGATGCAATTTAAATATACCTTAAAAACTGCAAACCTACCTACGTCATGTTTTTATGCTTGTTAAATTGTCAGTAGCGATAACTAAATGATGCTTATTATACATATTACAAACAAAACACTTTAAAAACTCTAAAAAAATAATTTAAATGAATCATTTCTTTTTTGCTTTTTTTGGTATTTTGGTCAGACAAATATGCAACGCTGATTACCGTAATATGTGTGGTATTTGTTATAAATGTACGTTGGTACATAGAGGGTGATAAGAAGCTGTACCTGGAGGGACTTAGGACCCAGGGTGGTAGGTGAAGCATGGCACCTGGAGGGAGTCTGTACCGTGACAGTAACGTGCAGCATGAGGAAGGTATGCTAATAAAGAGTTGCAGTTAAGAGCAGTTTGTTCTCTCGTGCTTATATGTTCATTTAAAAACACGACAATATGTGTTTTGATATTGTCATGATCCTGTAACGAGACAATCGCGTGTGTGTGTGAGAGAGAGAGAGATGAGGGACCGACGGTGTGTAGGAGGCGTTCCGGTGTTGCCAACTCCTCAGTAAGGAAAGTAGCTATTGGCTGTCCTAAAAGTCGCTAGAAGTCGCTAAATGACGTCATCGCCTAATTTGCATAATTGTAATGAGCGCTGTAGGAGAGAGGCGGGAACGGCGGCAGCTTTGCGCATGCGCGATTCATTTGCAGTCTGGACACGGAGAGTGTGGATCTCCTCTTTCTGCAGCTGGGACTGCTGTGCGAGGGGCTACTGTGAGACTAATCACCTTTGAGTGCTTTGAGGCGGCGGAGGGGCTCATGGCAGCTCCCGCGTGCCGAACGGTACGTGCTTTCACGTCAGAGTCAAAACACCAGAAAAGTCTCTAACAACATCAGAAAAAGTAACTAGATTTGTCGCTCGTAGCTTTTGACAAAAAAAGTCGCCATGAGGTTTTGGAAAGTCGCCAGCTTTAGCGAGAAAGTCGCCAAGTTGCCAACACTGGTTCTGGATCTGGTGTTTCGCCTGGGGGCGGGGGGAGGGGGAGAGCGGCAGCAGAAGGAAGAGACGCCACACAAACACTGTTCACCGCTCGCTGCCCGGTTCTTGTGTTAAAAACGTCCGCTTAATAATTTAAAAAAAAATGCGTTAACGCTCGATAAAATAATTGTTGCCGTTAATTAATGAATGCTCCTTGTCTCCTCTGCTGTGAGCTGCATCGGTGTTCCAGTTTGACTGATTGGAGCCACACAGACACACAGAGCAGACCGGCCTCAGCAGGAGGAAGCCATGTATGCGGCACCTTCCTGCAGATTTGTGAGGAGTTGTGGGTGTGTTTATCGGTGCTTACCATTTTATTCTACTGATCCACTGCTTTGTTCTCACCAACATCTCTCTCTCTCTCTCTCTCTCTCTCTCTCTCTCTCTCTCTCTCTCT